>NW_028233359.1:1275770-1605770 GCF_057557595.1 Rhyacophila brunnea
TATGTAAGGGATGGACCGATCGTGCTGCGTGGTTGAGATGTATGCCTTGAGGAAATTAGCATTAAGAAAATACTGTAATTTATAAGTATAATACGCCATGTTTAGCATAATTACCGAAGAAAATAATTGTAATAAATAATAACTTCATTTTATAAATTCAGTGTTCAGATGGCAAAACCTGATATATGCACTTTTGTTAATTGTGCAGGAGAGCTTTTTTAAATTTTGAGATTGTTTGAAACTTTCTGGTGAATTTGTCTTTTGAAAATAATATAATGTAATGATCTATTCAAAATGAGTTTAAGATATATAATAAGTATTTCAAAGTTTTGATTCTCCACGTTTGGTATAAAAAAGATTTTCCAAGTTATCATGTTTTGCCATCTTATGTTCCAATATGTTGTAATTATATGGTAAGATAATCTAACATGATATGTGAGGTAATTAGTTAATAAAACTTCAAAAAATAGCTTATAAATATATATGTATAATGCTTGACACTAATTAATAAAAACATTACATAGGTTCGTATTGATAGACATTGGCATCAAATATTTTCAGAGGGTTGCAAAAATAATTTGTGTGTGTCATTTTATGGTTTTTAAGATTACTTAGTAACGAACAGCAATATGGGCACACCTTGCATTTATCTTGTTTTTCACCGGTGTGTGTCATTTCATGGTTTTTAAGATTGTCCAGTTTCGAGCATCTATATGGGCATACCTTGCATTTATGACGTTTTTCACCGGTGTGTGTCATTTCATGGTTTTTAAGATTGTCCAGTTTCGAGCATCTATATGGGCATACCTTGCATTTATGAGGTTATTCACCTGTGTGTGTCATTTCATGGATTTTAAGATAACTCAGTTGCGTACATCTATATGAGCATACTGTCACATAAAAAGACTGAAGGTTCTCCTACAGAATGTTAATAAGATAAATACTTACCTACATACGAGACTGATACCTACTCATATGTAAAGAATGTTGTTAAATGAGGGTTAATGACTTTACCTAGTGTCGGACTTATAATTCTGGTGCTGCCCGTGCCGAACTCGCTCTCACGTCCACCTGCCTTTGCCACCTTCCGGTGTAGAGCATGAGATTCTCTTTATCAAAGGGAGTGGATCCTGCCGCTATTCAGAGCAGCTAAACCCACGCCGGGAAGCATCTCCCATGGCGTGGATTCCCAGACTCACATAGAGTTAGGAGTTAGGCTTGCATGTTTCATCCAACCTTTAAGGTACCTCCGTCCAACAGGGTGGACGCCAGCAAGCTTTTCTTTGGGAGGGAAACAGCTGCAAAAGACCATGTGTTTGGTGGGAATCTAGGTTGATAATTGAAAGAAGAATATAGTTAGATCGCTGTGACGCGGAAACATTTAATGCAAGAGATTGGTCCAGCGATGATATGCATAAGTTTATAAAGAAGATAAATGGACGGAGACCCTCACATGAGTATCTCCGTCACCAGCAATGAATCCTACCCTACACAACACATGATGACAATGATGAATACATAGTTACATGGTTCCGCCATGCGGTGGCATGACGGAGATGACAGAGTTCTCCTCGTAAGTCCTCCCTTTACCACGTCCTTGGGTACACTTTCTGGGTAATCATACCACAGGCACTTCTCACTAAAAGGCACGGGTATGCGAATATCTCCACCATCTTCATGCGCGGCGGGCAGCCGAGCCCGTTTAAGACGATGCCTCCGCAACCGTACATTAGTCTATGGTCAGATGACACGGTTACACCTAATAATTACGTAGGTAATTAAGACTATCGGGAGAGTCCCAATAGTCATAGGTGTGACAGTATACCTACCTACGCTGTTAGTGTTTATTTGCCATTGGTGAATACGTGTAGTGCTTGAAAATATCGAAAGGCAAAACCCGAGTGGTAAAAAACTACCTACTCAAAAAGAATAGTACAAAACATAAATCTAATAAAGCACAGTGTATTGTTTAATCGCTTCCACGGTATAGACTATTCAGTATTTCGGCCATACATAATAAATGATTACGTATTGCGGCAACACTTAAATTAATGTAGGTACCTTGAATGGATCCTATCTGTCACGTTCTTCCTGACATGTTTACCCATTTTTACCATAAAATGGACGTAAAGCGAGAATGTGATGGAGAACAATCTGATACAGAAGGCAAGCTTTTGTTTGATACGCAGACTAGCCACCCAATCAGCCCGGAAGTTCGCACTCACGTAAAGCAGGAGAATGCCGACGTTTCAAGTTGCAATTTTGAGGTTAGTTTTGGGGAACTGATTTCTTTTACAATTACTCTGTATTGTGACTAACAACGATTAATATATTATTATAATATGCTGCTTTTTTATAAACTCCGTAGAGACACAATGATATTAAACGTTGATTTAAAAAATAACTCGATTAAGTATACATTTTGACAGCTACGATATATTTGTGATTTAGGTTAGGGCAGGTTATCTTCTAATTCATTTTGACTATAATTACTCATTCAAGTGAAAGTGGTTTTATTGTGTTAACCATAAGGTTTCTTTCAGTATCTTTTAGCGGACCTCTCTAATATAAAACCTGAGACGGATGATCAACTATCCGTCATCAAGCGCGAGACTATTGAAGATGTAATAAACCCATTATGTGATGTTGAAGATCCTAAACCGGGTTGTTCTTATTCAGAATACAGGCCAATACATCAGGTTCGTTCAATTGTATAATGTGTTATTTTTCTTCCCTCGGTGCAGTCTTATATTGAAGGTTGGAATTAGCAATACATGTTTTAATCTTAGAGCCGTTTCACACGCGACACCATTGTCTCGAGACGCTGCATGAATGGTCGCGTTTAGACGGAGTAGCAAGTATGTCGCGTTCATATATATGTAGAGAAAACGATCATGCGGTGCCCAATCCGTTGACATCTTGTCAATTGATGAGGGTGACGTGTTTAGATTTTATTAAAAAAATGAAGAATACTGAGAATAAGAGACCGCAAAATATGTTCCAACATTTATTTTAAAGAGCTGTATTGACTTTGTCAAGGGCCCAATTTCATATATATTTTATCTGACAATGGAGACGGGTATCTTTCCGGAAGCATGGAAGATGTCGAAGGATACTCCTATTCATAAGAGTGGCACGGAGTGGAAAACATACGGCCTCTATCAGTCACAGACATTTAAAACATTTTCTGGTGTGCCTCAGGGCTCAAACTTAGGGCCATTGCTGTTTACGTTTTTTATAAATGACATAGAATTGGTAATTAAAAATGCTATGTTTGTGTTTATGTTGTTTGCTGATGACTTGAAACTCTTCATGAAAGTTGTCGCCTTGGACGATTGTCGTCAACTCTAACTTGATATAGATAATATATTATATTGGAGATGGTTTACTAATGCCTCGCGAGTATTGTTCCAGTTTTCGATGCATGGATGGATATTATCCGACTGTCTTTCTCTTAGGAATGCTTTCATACTGTAACTTAAAATTAAGAAAGGATCTTTATTTAGCTACATAGTTTTCCCGACTTATACGAAGCGTAAATGAAAACTCTGACATTCTGGGTGGTGCTGGCTTGTGTGTCTCTGATCGGAGTCGAGGGCATCCGTTGTTTGTTCTCCCAAGGTTCAAAACTAACCTGCCATTAGTAATGCCAATTGAGAGGGCAATGACCATGTTTAATGAAATCGCTTCGAATATTGATGTATTTTACTTACGTGGGAGTGAATTTAGGTGGACGTTATTATATAAATTTTTAAGATAGTGTCTATCGATAGTTCACTCTGTGTGCTTCCATATACTTTTATATTTTTGTTATTTTATTTCTTATTTTATTACTCATTATATTTTTAATTCACATTGTTCTGTATTTTCATTTGTAACACTTATTTTATGTCAATCATGAACGTTTTAAATTAAAAAATTGTTATGTTCTTTGTAAAATAAATTTGAATTTTTATTAAATGTGCAGTGCCCAGATACTAGTATCTCGTCTGAAACGGCTCTTACTTAATGAAGTAATTTAAAATACGTGCGAGAACTTGTTTTATTTATGGGCTGTGGAGTAGTAATACATGTTATTAGAATAGGTTCGTTAAATTTTTTATAAAGGTTGTTTTGTTAGCCCGATAGAACTTTAAATAAATAAATTGTAAAAATAGAACACTAGTTAATTTTGGTAGTTTTTTTAATTCGAAAGACACGTGCATGGCATTAACATTTTTAAATGGTTTAGGGCATATTGCCACCGTATCTGTTCTCAACGAAGCATATACTGGTCACCTAATTTAGAACACTTTTTTCGTGCACTGCCAGTTGTATAACACGAATAATGTTGGCTTTCAATGCACCAATTGTTGGTTAACTATCGGCATCAGCCAGTGAATTCACAAACCCCCACAGAACATATCGCATGACTTTAGAGATCAATTAACAGGTCCATTTATGGAACAAACTTACCCCTAAATTTTATATTCGATGAGTGCTGTTGTGGTATGGCATATTTCGTCCGGATACTTGTCATTATATTTTCAAAAATATTATTGGTCAATGTTCCATAACGCAATCTTCAGTCTAATTTTGAAAAAATATTGTCCGGTAATGCAATCAAGGGATTTTTAAGGATCGGTCTCAAGCCATATGCAGCATATTTCCATACTAACAAAAACCGTTAAGCTACAATGAGCTAAATCACTAAAGAGCAATTTCTCGAGAAAATGCAATTATAGGTTGCGCGAATCGACAACATTATTTATAGGTAGATTTGGTAAATTTGTCAACGTGATTCTATTCGTGTTGCTTTGCCAGACTAATCCAATCATTAATGTCATAAAGTCAACGGGTGTCACACACCACACAACGATTTGACAGTTAACTCTTTTGTAAGTTATATCTAAGCAAAAAAAAGACCTAGCATTTACAACTGTTAAAACAAAAATTATTTTTATTTGCTTTAATATTGTTGAATTAAATATACCAACCCTATTCTTTTTGTAGATTTCTTCCCTGCAATTTTTCACATATAATCCATTGGACGTCGTTAAAAAAGATACAATTGACAATAACCTGACCAATAACAACATAACAGATTCAACCAATAAAATGGAAAATATGATACAGCATTCAGAGATAACTATAGATGTACTAAACGTGAAACAGGAAGTTTCGAAATTATACTTGCCAAAGGTGGTTCGAATTGTGTTGAGCAGAGTTGCATATTTTCCATGTAACTTTATTTGCAATAATTGTTATGGAGTGTTTGAATCTGTAAATCATCTAAATAGTCACTACATTTCATGCACGTCTCAGCAACCTAAGTTATATAAAACACATATTGGTAAAAAACCACATCAGTGCGATGTGTGTTTTAAAAATTTTCTGCAAATTGGTAACCTTAAACAACATAAAATGACACACACCGGTGAAAAACCATATCAATGTAATGTGTGTTTTAAAAAGTTCAACGCAAATAGTAAACTGAAAAGACATAAAATTATGCACACTGGTGAAAAACCACATCAATGCGATGTATGTTTAAAGAATTTCCAGGACATTGGTTATCTCAAAATACATAAAATGACACACACTGGTGAAAAACCACATCAATGCGATGTTTGTTTAAAGAATTTAAGGCAAATTGGTGATTTCAAAAAACATAAAATGACACATACTGGTGAAAGACCACATCAATGTGATGTATGTTTTAAAAAATTCTCTCGAATTGCCCACCTTAAAAATCATAAATTTACACATACTGGTAATAAACCTCATCAATGCGATGTGTGTTTTAAAAAAATTGTCTCAAATAGTGATCTCAAAAAACATAAAATGACACACACTAATGAAAAACCACATCAATGTCATGTATGTTCAAAACAATTCTCTCAAATTTCTCGTCTTGAAGGTCACATAATGACTCATACTGGTGAAAAACCATATCATTGCGATGTGTGTTTAAAAAAATTTGTCTCAATTAGAGATCTCAAAATACATAAAATGATACATACTGGTGAAAAACCACATCAATGTCATGTATGTTCTCAACAATTCTCTCGAATTTCTCATCTTAATGGTCATATAATGACTCATACTGTTGAAAAACCACATCAATGCGATGTATGTTTTAAACAATTTACTTTCATCGGATATCTCAAAAAACATAAAATGACACACACTGATGAAAAACCACATCAATGCGATGTGTGTTTTAAAAAATTTCTGCGTATTGATCGCTTAAAAACACATAAAATGACCCATACTGGTGAAAAACCACATAAATGCGATGTTTGTTTTAAAAAGTTCACCTCAAATGAAGATCTCAAAAAACATAAAATGATTCACACTGGTGAAAAGCCAAATCAATGCGATGTGTGTTTTAAAAAAATTCTGCGATATAATCATTTAAAAACACATAAAATGACATACTGGTGAAAAACCACATCAATGCGATGTGTGTTTAAAAAAGTTTATTTCAAATAGTAAACTTAAAAGACATAAAATGACGCATAACTGGTAAAAACTATTTAAATGCGATGTGTGTTTTAAAAAAATTCAATTAAATTGTAATTTAGAGATACATCAAATGACACATACGCGTAAAAAAATACTTTAATGCGATGTGTGTTTTAAAAAGTTCATCACAAATGGTAAACTCAAAAGACATAAAATGACAGACACGGGTGAAAAACCACATCAATGCGATGTGTGATATTTTGTGAGCGTTAGTCAGTCAGTCATCTAAAAAGACATAAAATTACACATACTTACTGGTGAAATACAACTTCAATGCCTTATATATTCATATAAATGCACGTATTGTCATGCTTAAGAATCTCAAAAAATGATATACACTAGAAAAGCTGTTAGAAGGCGACGCTTGCCTATAAAATGTTCTTAAATGAGTCATCTAACAATACATTAAACGAACATTCTGCTTGAAGTCACACCAATGTGACGGATGCTTATATAAATGTAGACAGATCAGTAATCTGAAAAAGCATAAAATTTCATCATTCGAGTTCATTCATTCAATGAAATATTCTGGATATTTCTTGGTTAGTACATAAATGGATTCTGCCTTGAACATTATAGATACGTAGACGAAATGACGTGATTATTGGGTGCCTCCTGAATAGGGTCATCCTAGGGAACATTTTCCGCATAATTTCGAATGTGTGTATCAAGCCTTGATTATTTGTTATAATTGGGTCTCACATTACTTATTGATACAGCCCTGGAGTGTTGTTGCAATTGTTCCATTAGCGTTCATAATGGAACAATTTAAAGGTCTAAACTTTACACCTCATCCAATAGTCACTTGGGTAAACGAAACGTATGCCCAAATTCCTTGTTGATTTAAAATGATTATTTTTTGTAAATCAATAAATATGTATTTAGGTAATAAAATGTTAGTCATAATTTTGATAGTGTGTGTGATTAATTGTGCTGTGTAAACGATGAAGGGGAATGTTAATACAGAATACTATAATAAACCCCTAGTAAAACAAGAATTTAGATATAATCATTATAAAACCTATTTTTTAATGAAATGGCATATATGTGTAACGCCATGCATTGTATTTTAGATGAGAGTATTAAGGATAATATTAGTCAATCATCTTAAGTCCTCCGTCGTGGGCAGTCAGAAGTGGTCAAGAGGCCCGAAGCCACGTCGGTTAGCGGTCCGAAACGTCACACTTGTTGGCAATTTCTCACATTAATTTTGGCATCAACGAAAGTATCTTTTCGGTTGCAATGCAGTATCGTTCGCTACGCGATTATTAATTTTATTATGTTCGATAACACAATTAAATCTTTAAATGTTTTATATTGTATTTATTGTCAACATAATATGTTATTTTTTATTTTAATTGAACTTGTATTTGTTATCTCTTCATAAATAAATAAAACTGTCTTACTTTCACATTATTATTTATATTACAATATTATAAGACTGAACGTACACATTAACAATAAATATTTTTGCTTGATTTTATCAATGTTATTTTTGTACATAAAATTTTTGTAATAACTGTTGAAAAAATGCGAATCCCGAGATCACAATTTTGGCTCGAGATTGAATTCCCTACCCCTGAATACCAGGCAGAATTTTGCAACCGAGAGGATTTCGAAGATATAAAAGATTCCAGGTTGAGAGCACATCGTTGCAACCTCGTAGAGTCTATGATGATTACTCGGCCGGCGAACTTCCGATCCAGCAATTCAATGACACACCTTTACAGTCCCTTAGAGCAGCGACACCTCGTCTTTTATTGCTGAGCGTGAATCGGGAAGGTTACGATATGATTTTGGAGAATAATGCATTAATTAATATTATTATTAATATAATTAATTAGCAGTGGTGAATATGGCAACATCACTGGCAACTACAGCATCGACAATCGGATAATCATCAAGTGGCACGGCATTACTGGCCATTTTGTCGGGCATTGAGAAGTCACTGACAATCCTGGCGCAGAGATTCACACATCAACAAATGATCCGTCAATACAAAAAGAAAAGGGAGAATGACAAAGATGACCGAGTTACTAGAACTTAAGCAGTGACTGATCACTATACCTGCGGATCAGTGGCGCACCCAGGATTTATTATTGGGGGGGGCCCAAGGAGGAGAATGTAAATTAGTCCCATAGGCTCTTTTTCTTCTTCACAGCTTAATATCTCGTTTATCTGTCTTTTGTCTATTGCACTCGGTGTACCTATACCATGGTCCCTACATCCTGAAACGGGCCCTCAGGCTAGGATATTTGGTGGGCCCCCTACCTACCGCTAACTGCTACTGAAACACTACATTAACGTTTTTCAAATTGTGTTTTAGTTCAAATTAAGGGTACTTATACAGTGAATTATTGGCGATTTTTAATACATCTACTTTAATAATGGAGCTGTCGAGTATGGATACGTAATAATCAAAAAATATATTGCACAATTATATAAGTACTTAATTGAAAATGTTATTAAAAGCTAATTTATGATATGTGTTTATCTCACTTATCTGGTCAACCCGAAACGTCCCGGGCCCCAGGCTAGAGCCCTGTCAGCCCTCCCCAGCCATGACCTACACCAGTCCGGAATTCGGGTGGACTTTGACAGTTCCCTTAGGTATTGGGTTTCTAAAAAAACCTGACATAAGTGTTTCGAAATTTTTGTGTTAGAAATTAAAATCTAAGAAATTTTTCTAAAAAAAGTGCTGGAGAATTATTACAAATCATTTTTTTGCCGTGTTTTTATTTGTCTAAGCTCAAAGGTATAGTTTATTGGCTTTCAATGTCAATGTTTAAAATCATTCTGATAATTTTCATGTTTAGGGGTGCCAGGGCTCCTTGCCCCCTCACCCCCTGGCTGCGCCACTGGTGTACACCACTCCGGAATTCGGGTGAACACCGAGAATTTTTTGATATTTCCATTAGATATTGAGTTTCAAAAAAAACCCGACATTAGTTTTTCGAAATGTTTGTGTTGAAAGAGGGTGCTGGAGAATTTCAAATCATTTTTTTCCGTGTTGTTATTTGTCTAATATATTGGCTTTCAATTTCAATGTTTTGGGGGGGGCCAAGGCCCCTTGCCCCCCCCCCCCTGGGTGCGCCACTGCTGCGGATTGCCTATGGTGCCACGGTAGAATGTTTCTAAAGAACGCAATCTATTAAATATTTACATTTGAATATTATATTTCTGACTCGAAGTTGTAAATGTTAGGAATCGGAAGCATTCTTTGTTTGTTCTCCCAAGGTGCAGAACTTATTTGCCATTAGTAATGCCAATTGAAAGGGCAATAACTATGTTCAATTAAATCGCACATCGTCAGCTTGCTATGCATGCTTCTGTGTTTGTTTTGTGTGGATATTCAGGAGAGAGTTAAAATGGTTTTTCTACGATATTAAAGTTCATTCTTTTTTGATATATTATCATAATTTTAATACTTTTTTTATTTATAAAAGAAATGTAATAATACGTTTTAGCTCTCTCCTGAGCATTTGCATGAGACGGGCGTGGATGGTTTGCATAATGAGCCGACGATATGATATTGATATATTCCGCTTACATGATGTTAGTTAGGTGGGCGTATTTTGTGTGTTTTTAAGATATGGTCTATCAATCTTGTTCACTCGGTTGTGCTTCCATGTACTCTTATTATTCACTTATATAAGATACCTCGTCACAGGACAGATGTTATGTTTCATGATGCTGTGTATCGTGCGGTTAGCTTATTTGATGGCACCATCAAGGTTGATTTGTTTTTTATTAACTATAATATATTATAATATTTGTGGACGTATTAAATAGGTTAAATTTATAATTGTATAAATTATCATATTCCATTATTATTTACTCATGCTGTCTTTTTATTTTTATTGTTATTTGTAATTAAGATATTTTTATACATTTGTATTTATTATGTATTATGGCGCATTGGCCAATAGCTGTAATGCCGTAATACTCTTTTTTTATAAATAAATAAAATAAATAAATATCACCCTGTATTTTTATTTCAATATTGTTTACACTTACTGTTTATGTCATGTGAACGTATTGAATTTATAATTTGTCATGTTCATTACTTGCTAAATTTAAATAACCAATGTAATAATTTAAATATCAAATATTTTAATAATTTAAATCATACTATTCGACCCCGCTAGTTCACAGCCTCTGTCCCACAAATAAATATTATCTTAAAAGTAAATACGTCCCTTAGATTTAAAACAAAACCTACCTGCTGGCAAGATTATCTCCCTTAAAAGGAGTCACCCCGGCCCGAGCAACGACAAATTTACCGTCAGATTGCCTAGAAATCTTTACCACCCCTGCCCCTGGCGTCATGCCCCCCTTCAGACATTTACGCATTTGAAAAATATGTTGATTCAAGTGCGCCTCAAAAGCAGGGCTTTGAACCGGCACTACACCGGAAATCCCGATATTATTGTCGGAACGAAAACCGGAAAAAATGTTGTTTTCTCTTCAATTCTGCTAAACGCAGACAGTTCTGTTGGTGTTAGTACCTACCTATCTAAATGCCTTTGGAAACTTCTCTACCGACTATTACTTGGTTGTAGGTCATACACAAACGAGGTTGATTCTATGCATTCCTCAATAAACTGAGCAACAGAAAAAAAGAGTAGCAGTCAAATATCTACTTCTCATTGGGGTAAATAATATGGTCAAAATATACAGATTTTCTGTGGCATGATGGTTTTAGTTACCTATAAGTTATTTTGTCTTATTTGCTGCTGTTAAAAACTTCACATTAGTAATGTGATCAGCCCAGGATATCTTCATGGTCCTCGTTACAGCCACACACAGATAGCCTTACCCTCTTCTAATTTAACGTATCGGCTTTGACTCAATAGACCATAACGTAACGTATCTACTGATGTACCTACCCTCAAGTTCAAAGCTAGCTATGGGTGTTGGTGTGCACTAACTTGGGGTGTGAAATAAATTGTTTGTTTCAACTTTGTAATTTAGTGCTATAAAGGAGCACGGGTCAAGAAATAAAAAAAACACCAGGATGAGCTTTACTTCGTATATTGTTTTCACCATTTATTTTTATAATATTTCTTTACACTTACATCCTAATATCAATTCATGACATTATAAAAATACTCCCTTTATATGTAACAAGGTTCTATATATTTCTTATTTTTAGGTACTTACACCAAAAGCCGAATCTATACGCTTTGAGAATAAAAAGTACCTACTATTTCTTTCATGTTCTATCGACAAACTAGCTGGCATTTCTTTTTAACTGTATTTCAATTGAGCACTAAATTAATTACATTACTTTGCCAAATGTAGCAGTATCCTAACCAGTCTTTGTGTTGCCAAGTGCTCTGATATTCTCATATTTAATTTCATCGTACTTTTATCAGTATTATCGTATTAGATCCAAAAAACAGTCCAGTCGCCTCTCTTCACCGTGAAGTGATCGATCTGTCATAATATTATGAACTCTCAAGCTTCAAAATGTTATAGATACCTATCAATACCGATGAAATACCTTGCCAACCTTACAAATCGATAAGGGCAAATCAGGAAACGCAGAATTAAAGAGAACTGAAATACCTAACGGGTGTGTAGTATCAATCTAACAGGTACCTAATCGAACGAGAGTGTCGAAGAATATGGAATAAACCTATTTAATTTTATTCAATGAATAAAACATAAGATTTGAGAATGTAACATTCTATATTATATTATATTAAACATACCTACATTATGTTTGAAAACATTTGCAAAATATTTTTTCTGAGAATTTAAGAGAAAAAAATCAAAGATTCACTTTGTATTACACAATAGATAATTAAGTATCTAAAAACATTGTAAAGAATAACATTAAATAATTAGGTACTTGTGAATTTGTTAAATGATACCATTTATTATTACATACATTTTATTTTATCGTTATGTTTCTTACAGCTAACTCAAATAATGGGAACTGAAACACCTTCCTGGTGTGGAGTAACAGGCAACCGATCTCGGGTGTAGAAGAATACGGGAAAAACTTAAGCACTTGTCGAGAATACGCTTGTTCTTTGTTCTGACAACCACTGCTCCCGGTTTATTCACTGATACTCATTCAATATTAGTGTATTTTAAGGTTGGAACATACACTATATCGCATCAATCATGTGCGATTCATTTTCGTATGTGACTCACACATTCATATCTCTGCATAATATTGCGCTTCGAAATTCTATTTCTCAATCTCTTTTGTGGTTTTTAATTAAACCATAATTATTATTTTTTCTCTATGCAGCGCAATCCTTTTTATTTATTTAAAATCAAACTACAATGTTATAAACATAGGTACTGAAATGACATTCGATATAAATAAAAAACATTTCAAGTTATACACGTATTTATTTTTGAGTGATGTACTTACCTACAATGAATGCAAGTAAAGAGCGAGGTATTATGTTTATATTATGTTGGTTATAATTATATTAGAAATTTTCATATCAGTATTCAATATTGCATACATAGTAAATAGGTAATTTAAATCACAATATAATAAAAACGCATACAAAAATATCTCATAGAAACTGTACCATACGGCATTTTAGTTTCTTCGTGTTTGCGTTTTACATTAATACTTATATAAGAGAATTAAAATTTTGCGAATTCAGTGGTATATAATATATAACAGCAATAATTATAATTACTTCTTCTTTCACCCTGAAATACCCCAGCATTAGAGAGTAGAGAAATCACAAAATCGCGCCACTTCCCTCAGTCCATCGCATATGCTCATAATGAAATATTATTATAAATAAAAATGTTGAACATACATAATTTTGAAAAACACTTCTGAGAAAATATATTATAACTAAGAGAAAAAATCTTTTTTGAAAAAAATAAACCACCCCGGCAGGGATCGAACTCACCATCTCTTGGGTTTACGCCCCGTCCGCGCATTTATCTTTTATGCTACAAGGCGACGTACTAATTGCGACAAATTTTAATCATTGGCCTTTTTAATACCTGCTCATCAGTGCTCCACGAAATAAAGCTACTTTGGCAATCGGTTTTTGTTTATTAAATTAATATCGAACTTACGAACTCGAAATCGGCCACTTAAAGTTAGGCGCGTATCTCTTAGTTTGCTTGGAATGGTACAGCATCTTCAGTCGTTTTCTGTGAGATTTTTTACGATGAAAACATTGCAAATAGTCACATTTGCACGTGTCAGATTTTTTTTGGTATGGAATATTACGACTTCATTTTTCTTGCGGCACTTTCTGAGTCGTTTGTGGAATCATTAGTCAGGTTGAAGATTATCCTTAATAGCAATGGTTAGGTCGTCTTTTTATCGAGAAGAGTCGCATTTTTTGGGACGTGATACTTGAAGTGGTATCACTATTATGATATTTCAATGACCACAAATATTTATTTTCTTATTAGGTTTCATTTCGTGTGTCGTATGACATTCTAATTTTTGAAGCCACGTATCCTGTTAGTTTTAGTTAAGCAATTTTTATCTCAATGATTTGGTAGTAAGGTATTATTTTGTATAGTTACAAGATTTGAAACAGGACTCACGAAACGGTTTTTCATCAGTATGTGTGTCTTTTTATGTTTTTTAAGAACACTATTTGTAATAAACTTCTTAAAACACACATCGCATTGATGTGGTTTTTCACCAGTATGTGTCATTTTATGTGTTTTGAGAGTACTGATTTGAGTAAAGTTTTTTAAGCACACATCGCATTGATGCGGTTTTTCACCAGTATGTGTCATTTTATGTCTTTTAAGATCATTATTTGCAATGAACTTTTTAAAACACACACTGCATTGATGTGGTTTTTCCCCAGAATGTGTCATTTTATGGATTTTGAGATAACTAAATTGCAGAAATTTTTTAAAACACACATCGCACTGATGTGGTTTTTCACCAATATGTGTCAATTTATGTCGTTTTAGACCTTTATTTGCAATGAACTTTTTAAAACACACATCGCAATGTAGTGGTTTTTCACCAGTGTGTATCATTTTATGTGTTTTGAGAGTACTGATTTGAGCAAACTTTTTTAAACACACATCGCATTGATGTGGTTTTTTACAAGTATGTGTCATTTTATGATTTTTAAGATGACTACTTCGAGAGAATGTTTTAAAACATAAATCACAT
The DNA here is from genome assembly GCF_057557595.1 of Rhyacophila brunnea. NCBI lineage: Eukaryota > Metazoa > Arthropoda > Insecta > Trichoptera > Rhyacophilidae > Rhyacophila > Rhyacophila brunnea. Next base: position 1,290,415 of record NW_028233359.1, read on the forward strand.
TGATGTGATTTTTTACCAATATGTGTTTTGTATTTCTCAGGATGCTGAGACTTCGTGCATGAAATATAATGACTATTTAGATGATTTGCAGATTCAAACACTCCATAACAATCATTGCAAATAAAGTTACGTGGAAAATGTGTAACTCTTCTCAAGACAATTCGAACCTCCTTTGGCAAGTACGATTTCAGAACTTGAACGTTTTGTTCATCTATAGTTATCTCTGAATGCTGTATTATATTTTCCATTTTATTGGATGCAGGTGTTATGTTGTTTGTGGCCAGGTTATTGATAACTGTATATTTTCTTACGATGTTCAGTGATTTATGTGTGAAACATTGCCGAATAGAAATCTAGAAAAAATAGGATTTGTTTATTCAATTCAATAGTAATAAAATCTCCCATATAGCATTGATGCAATGAGTTTTATCAAGTACCTAAATATTATAAGGACTGGTTGTTTTTTTTTTTAAATAGAACTTACGAAACGGTTTACTGTCAAATTAATCTGACACTGCCCTGACTTGACATTTATGATTACTAATCACTCATATTATTAATCATACTAATCAATGATTAGTATAGACTGGCAAAACAACATGAATAGAGTCACGATTGAAAAACGCTAGCAAAACTTCCATTTTGACTTGAATGGGCTTAAAAAGACTATCTTTATAATTTAACATACCTGATCTAATGGCCTGTATTGTGGATCAGAGGAACATTGGGGATTCTGATTATCGGTTTGGCGGATTGCGTTGTCAATAAATTCTACTTTGATGTTGACTGCCTCTTCATAATTCTCAGACTTTATATTAGTCAGAGCGGTTTCACGATTCTGAAAATAACAACATTATTAAAATTATGTAACGGTAAAACAGCTCTTTCTACTGCTATCAGTGGCCGCCAATATATGAGTGCATTTGGCAAATGAATGTAAACTCAACGAGCGATAGTCCGGCCCAATTCCATCTCACCAGTTTAGCTGGACCACATGGCGTAGGTACGTTTGTCTGTCTCAGGAATAATACGTTTTAAAGTCGTGAAGCATCATGTCCAACATGCACCTTAATGTTATGTTGAAGTTACTCGTAATGTTTGAGTTTTTTATAACACTAACGCACACGTCATTAGTGTTGATAATAAAATTATACTTTATGGATAATGGGAGGTAATTTGTCAAAATGAAACAAACAAATTGAGTAATTTACGCCGAATGGCCGACATGCAGTGATTACATTATACAATTTTATATAACTCTATAAGTATATAAAAAAATGCAATATGTTCAAAATAACGGTATTGTAAAAAAAAATTAAAGTATATATTGTGCCTTGATAATTTCACTTAAAATTTTTTTTTTTGTTATGAAATATTTATAAATATAAGTAAGTATATTATATATTTCGTTTAAAATTTAATTAATAAATAGATTCCATAAAAAATTATGTTTCTTTTTTTCCCCTGGCTGTTCAGTTTTGTCACTGTTCTGTTTTTTCATGATCTGTTTTGTCCGGTCACCGTTTGGCAGAATGTCCATGGGAACGCTTTTTTGACGACTAATTAGTGTTTCCAGTACTTATAAATTAATAAATTAAAACACAGTTTGTAGTTTAGAATCTCCGTTACAAAATATACCTAAATAAAATGAAAATAAATTCTTGGTCTGACATGATAATAATTAAATCGAACTCTTTGCATAGAGAATATGGCTGGAATTTGGGATAATAAGACGAAAAACGGCTTTTTGTTCGCGTATGGTTAGTTATGAATAATAGGTATTGATTATTAATCTATTATATACAAAATTCAAGTGAACTCCTATGGTGTAAATGTCTATAGTATTAATATGAATATCTAACGATATATAAATGTGAATAATGCCTATCATCACTTTGACAGATCATCATTAGTCTATGGATCGTCCGAATTGGTTTGACGTTTCATGTCAAACCTTTTCTGATGGTCCGAGAACGGTTTGATTGTTAATGATACACTGAACCAAACGTCAAATCTCAAACCATGTCCGGTCTACTTTCTACTCATACAATTTATACATATATTGTCTATGGTTTAGTTAGATTTGTTTCGTTCAGGTTGAAAGATACGAACCTTAAATTAAGTCATGTACAGAATCAACGAAAGTAACGGAAAGTATGTCGAATTAAATGTCACGGACAGTTAATAGTTGTTCAACAGTTTTAATTTGCAATAGGTAATTAAAATATCGTATACCTACCAACGTACCTAGGCACCTAATCTTTTTCAATTAGGTACTCTTTTGTCGACATGTTATGAAATTGTACATACTCGTAACATTATAATAATATATACTACCTACCTAATACTGTGGACGATTATTCACACTATAATATTATTGTAAGAATTGTGTTTCAATCGAAAACAAAAGATCTCTGTTCTCTATTTTCGAGATTGTCCATTATCGGCATTTTGCGCGTATTCTACCATGCGTACATCATTGTTCGCAATAACTGCAAACTGTGCACATGCATATTCTACATGTAGGTACATGGCAAGCGAATTAACACTATCAATAGGTATCCATATTGAGATCAATCAATTGTTAAACGAATTTGAGTGTATGGACTGTTTTATAGATACGAGAATTTATTTTGACAGCAGCTGTCAGTGGTAAATGATAATACAGAAGGGGGCGCGATCATAACCAAAGTAGTCTATGGTTAAGGATTTCTTAACTCTATAGTCTATAGTTACCAGATGGTTTTCGGTTACTTACCAATTTTACCTTAAGTACGAATTCTGCATTAGGCTCATAGCTGATCCAGAATTGAGATAGAATGCAATCGATTGCCGACCTTCGACAGAATACGTCACCGAGGAGATGAAGTCTTTACATGTAAAATCGAACATACCTGTTGAACTAGACTGTAATCTGAATACGAGCATCCTGTTTGAGGATCTTCATCATAAAAGGGGTGTACTATATCTTCGACGAGCTGGCGCTTGACGTCAACGGACCTGTAGTCAGTCTCAGGTTTTGCAGGATACTGAAAGGAACATAATACTATACGATCACGTCATTATAATATAAATAGTATAGGTAGCCCATGAATCGTAATATTTCTGATATCTGTAGGAGAATTGGAGTATAATATTATGTTATTATAGACAAGTTAGCGTGCATTTCCTTAACAGAGTTAAAAAATAATTATCTACCTATGCAATGTTTATTATTTTAACACAAAAATTTGAGTAGTTATAATATGCTATGAAATAATAAAAAAAGTCAAAAAAAATCACGAAATGTGTTTGACAGTTAGCTATATTCGTTTAAAAACACAGTATCTTTTAGTAAGATACATATATCTAGCAGTATATGTAGATTAATAGCACCTGTGCACGTGCATGAATTTATTTGTAGCAATCGTTAGCATTTTAAACTGTCGTGACAAAGTGCTGTCTCTCTCCAAACTCATTCATCAAGGGTAAGCGAGATCATTTCACGGTAAAAAAAATCGGTACACCTCAAAATGAGCGCTGAAGTTTGTTTTTTGCCGGCAGGTTCGCCACTATCGTTCTTCTGCGCTGGCGCAGATTTGTCGCATACAAATTCAGAAGCTTCCGAACTTTTTTGATTGATGCACGCAATATTGCAACTTGCATGACAATACGTGCATTTTCTTGTTATGGCCGCGATAATACGTACTGTCAGCAGTAAATCCATGCACGTGCACATGTACTTACATAATGATGAACAATTATTACTAAAATAAAATAATACTTGCTGCTGAATTGAATGTTAGAGTGTCATTGATTAAACAAAAAGGGAAAACATTTTTAAATAGTTTGTAAAATATAAAAACATACTATAGGTACCTACTCCATACTGGTGTTTTGCAGTAGTTAAGTATTTGACCGATTCTTAAAAAAACTAACCTCAAACTTGTAACCTGAATCATCAGCATTCTCTTGTTTTATGGTGGAGGCGTCCGGGACGTTTGGGTTCGTAATTATTGGTACTTCAAACCAAGGCTGCACTTCCTCATCAGGATCGCGCTTGATAATAGTACCATCCATGCTTTAATATTTGGGATTTGGTCTGCGTATATTAATCTACGGCCCTGCTCAGTGCCAGAAAGGAAAATAAAGCGTCCTCGTTCGTGTTGCCATAATCAAGAAAAAAATATTTTGTGAAACGAAGTATACCTACATGAGATACCTACATAAAATCAGATAATATTATTTCAATAGAGTTAGGTACAATCATTGATATAATATTATATCAAAAAAATCAATGTAAGTGGCTGTTGTTAAAATCATTTGAATAATTTTATTATTCAAGTTAAATAATTAAATAATAAGTACCAACTGAGATTTCCAGGGTTCTACTGGCTTCTTCTCAAGATTTTGGCTGAACCCAGGAATCACAAAATTAAATAAAAAATGAAAAGTCTTTCTCTGTTGAACACGTGGCTTTATATTTTCAACGGTTATTTTTATAAAATAAAATTATGCTTAGCAGTACACAAATTTATTCTTATTGTTTAATAATTGTAAGATTCCTAAGGTTAATTATTATATCCTATATGTATACTATAATAATTATATTAATGCCCCGGGGCGGCATTTTCTCCAGGGACGTCACTTTTGGCGGCAAAATTACTATAGTATACATATAGGATATAATAATTAACCTTTCTTAGGAATCTAACAATAAAATTAATAAACAATATGAATAAATTTTTGAATAAATGATAAAGAAATGAATAAAAAAATAAATAACTCTATTAAAATAATATTATCTGATTTTATGTAGGTATTTCATGTAGGTATACTTCGTTTCACAAAATATTATTTTCATGATTATGGCAACACGAACGAGGACCCTTCATTTTCCTTTCTGGCACTGAGCAGGGCCGTAGAGTAATATACGCAGACCAAAGCCCAAATATTGAAGCATGGATACTATTATCAAGCGCGATCCTGATGAGGAAGTGCAGCCTTGGTTTGAAGTACCAATAATTACGAACCCAAACGTCCCGGACGCCCCCACAATAAAGCAAGAGAATGCTGATGATTCAGGTTACAAGTTTGAGGTTAGTTAATTTTAAGAATCTGTCAAATTCTACTGCAAAACACCAGTATGGAGTACCTATAGTATGTTTTTATATTTTACAAACTATTTAAAAATGTTTTCTAATTTTGTTTAATCAAAGACACCCTAACATTCAATTCAGTAGCATTTATTATTTTATTTTAGTAATAATTGTTCATCATTATGTAAGTACATGCTAGGTGTATAACTCGTTTACACGTGCATGGATTTACTGCTGACAGTACGTATTATAGCAGCCATAACAAGAAAATGCACGTATTGTCATGCAAGTTGCAATATTGCATGCATCAATCAAAAAAGTTCGAAAGCTTCTGAATTTTTATGCGACAAATCTACGCCAGCACAGTAGAACGATAGTGGCGAACCTGGCGACAAAAAAACGAACTTCACCACTCATTTTGAGGTGAACCGATTTCTTTACCTTGAAATGATAACATCGCGTCTCGCTTACTCTTGATGAATGAGATTGGAGAGAGACAGCACTTTAACGTTTAAAAAACTTTTGTCACGATAGTTTGAAACAATCACGATTGCTGCAAATAAATCCGTACACGTGCACGTATGCTTCTAGATATGTGTATCTTACTAAAAGATACTGCGTTTTTAAACGAATATAGCTAATTGTCAAACACATTTCGTGATTGTATTTAGCTTACTTATCATATCATAGCAGTGGCGAAGGGTGGAGGTAGGCTGTTAAGATTCGCTATAAATAGTGCACACTAAGCTATGTTAGTCATATGTATTTGTTTTTATTGAATTAAGACCACAATTTACGGATGGTGTTAGTTAGTTTTTAAAAATCAATTAAACTCTGCCTAAACGAAACCATAATAGATTTGGTCTAATTTGGGCAATACGACAAAATTGTGCACAATTTTTCACTCATAGTTATTTGTTTTCGTTGGATTAAAACTACATATTACACATATTGTTGGTTCATTTTTTTTAATTCATTAAGTCCTGCGTAAATCAAACTATAATAAATAAAAAATATTATTCTATCTATAAAATGCTCAAAGTTATGTATGATTTAATTGCATAATTTTAGATATTTTATAGATAGACGTGTATTTTTTGACTATTATCTATTATGGCTTGGTTTTTCAGGGTTTAATTGATTTTTTTAAATCTAACCAACATTATCTGTAAATTGTAGTCTTATTTCAATGAAAACAAATATGTATGTCTGAAAGAGTTTAATGTGCACTATTTATGGCGGATCTTAACAGCCAACCTCCACCCTTCGCCACTGTATCATAGCATATATACCTACTCTAATTGTTGTATTAAAATAATAAGCATTGCATGGGTAGGTGATTATTTTTTAACTCTGTGAAGGAAACGTACGCTAACTTCTCTTTAATAAGTAATAACATAATATAGGTACTCCAATTCTCCTACAAATAACATATATATATATAACGATACATGGGCTATTCTATACTATTTTTATTATATTGTGATCTTATAGTATTATGTTCCTTTCAGTACCCCGCAAAATCTGAGAAAGTCTGTGGGTTTGATGACGTCAAGCGCGATCTTATCGAAGATACAGTAAACCCATTTTATGATGAAGATCCTCAACCAGGATGCTCGTATTCAGATTACAGACCAGTACAACAGGTATGTCCGATTTTACATGTAAAGATTTCATCTCCTCGGTGACGTCTTCTGCCGAAGGTCGGCAACCGAATTGCATTCTATCTCAATTCTGGATCAGCTATAACTATAACTCTATGTCACTTCTACATTGAAGTCAGGTCAGTGCTCGAAATGGACCGGAACGCACCGTGTAATTATTTAGTAAAATCATATAGTCGAGTCAAGCAATTTTGTTCTAATTTTTCGGTCAAGTAGCGACCCCCACCACCTCTCACTAAATACCAAACAAGCCTCGAGACAAGTCTGAACACGTTATCTTTAGCTAGGTTCATTAGTTGTCGTAGAATTTCTTCCTCTAATTCTTCTAATATATGTAGCCATTGCAAATGAATTTATTAACTTAAACGGTGGCTTAAACGTTGGAATATCACGCCGTGGGGCCCAGGTTCGAATCCTGGGTCTGGCAAGTACAAATATTGTTTTTCAATTTGTGTGTGAGTCAGGGTATGGACCTAATAGGTTGAGGAAGTGGCTGACATCCATTTCTCGTAAAAAACAAAACCTGTTAATACAACCTCTGGTCTGTGAAGGCCCCAATGATCCTATTAGGATCGTGACATGACCCGGCTCGCGGCTAGCTCTTAAATGTGGCCGGGCTGTCACTAAGGATGCAGAGGATGAACTGGGGAGGTGTGGTTCTCCCTTGTAATAATACAACTTTTGATTCCCCAAATAAAACTCTCAGTTGGTGTGGTACCGATTTTATTCAGGTTCTAGTTCACGGCTTCACAATAAAGTTATCTGTCATTGTTCTCGCAATTAAATCCCATTAAAGTGTCAGTAAACTATTTATTTGTTCGCTATAGGATCTCTGTGAAATCTTTCACAAGTTTCCAAAAAGTCACACCTAACTCAGGGAATGTATACGCAGATATTCTTTGAATATTTTTATTTCACGAAATATTTTCTCGTAAGAAAAATTATAATTTATTCTTAAGACACATAGTATTGGATTTATAAAAAAAATAGAATTTATTTTATTGTTGTTTACAAATTTTATTTATATTTACAGCATGTTTACAAATATTTATTTGTGTTTACAAACTTGTTTACAAAAGGTTTGTTTATGTTTACAAACTTGTTCACAGTTGTTTATTTATATTGACAAATTTATTTACTAAAATTTGATTTTATAATTATTGTTTACTTAATAAAGTTTCAAAAATTTATTTTATAATCCCGAAATAATTTCTAAAATTTATTATTACAAACTGAATTTATTAATTTGTTTTTATCAAACAAATTCGATCGCGTAATTTATTCCGATTACGTCACCTCGTACGATGCGTAATGAAAAAGAAAATTACTCCGCGACACACGTCACTACCGACAGATACGTGGTATTCGCGTTACGTTTCGCCCGCCGAAGGGGACTTACTTTACGTATATATCGCGAATGCTACTGAGAACCATGTCTCGCAAACTTGCAGAGAGGACTGCTGCTCTGCTGAAGATCGCTGGTGAATAGTGTAGAAAACTAACGAATATACGGAAAAAAGTGTCACCTTTTATACCCTCAGGATAGAGGTTTAATAGGAAACAGTCCGTAAAGGATGGAAGATCTATCCCTTTCTCTCATGAGATAAATTTACGTATATCTCCCGTTCCTGACAACTTTCTAATAGAGATAACTTCCACTTTAGTCGGGTTGAATTTACTCTACTTTATTTTTGCAAAATTAGGTTTCAATAGGGGTGTTTTTAACACCTTCTAAAACATGTTTCTTAAATGCGCAGTTACGATGACGTAACCAAAACAGTTGATTTTATATAATTTTTCGTGTTCAAACGAAGGGGAAAGTTTTTAGCTTTCCAACGAGGTATCGGAATAGGTATTCGTGTACTAGATAAGGGGATGGCAGTCTTTAAATTTAAAACGTCAGAACGAAAGGGTTACACCCACGTCCTGGTCCTTTCCACCACTCTTGGCCATTTTAGGCCAATAGAATTTTACTAAGTTTTAATAAAACTGTTTGGTCCCTCTGAGAATTCTTTATTCGATAATTACCTTTCGGGCAAATATTATTACGAAAAAATACTATAATTTCATACTTAACACTTACACGTAAGTATATAAATGTTCGATTTTAACAAGATGTTAATTATGAGTAATTACCAATTTATTTAATCTTTCACAGTAGCTTTTTCATAGTAATTTAAATGCAATCTTTAATCTATTTTTGTCTCGCGACGTGAATCAGCTGGGCGGCGCATTCGACCGAAATAGAATTTCTTAAAAGTTCAAGGTCGCGCGTTAATTTGTGTTTTTAGTTGCGATATTTGATTCTTTTATTTACCTAGGATGCGATTAAGATTTATTATTGTTTATAGGTAGAAACCCATCTATACCATAATCTCAAGTTTTTCTAATAGTTACTTTTATAATATTTATTATAGTTAGCGAGTTATAGTATGACTAAAGTCTATAATTAATAATTACGCGTCTATAAACATAGGTACGCGTTTGTAACATTTTTATAACGATAGTTTGCTTCTATCTTGTTTAATAAAATTAGTGTTAAAATTCTTTACTCATAATTACACAGTATATAAATTTATAAATGTTAAATTTTCTTTTTCAATTTCCATACATTTCTATTACTTATATAAAAATTATTCAAGCATGTACTTGTCAAATTTTACGTAAACCATCTCTCCCATAACTTATTTTCTAAGTTTAATGGAGATTACGTCGAAATTCACGACGTGACATTTCGAGGCCTGTGATCACAGTGTTACATTTACACTCGATCAGTCTCGATTTTCTGAAGCGAAACTGTTACGTAAAATTTTTATTACATTTACAAAAGAAAAGGTTAACAACATACATTTTACTTTCAACTACTAAACGATTACGCTACTGGTTACCTGTTCATGGTCTTTTTCGACCATTTCACCCCTGCTCCTTCCATAGTTTAGAACCATGGGACTTATATATCCTGTTTGTACTTTGTCGTGAGGTTGTCGCACGGCTATTGAGAAGTAGAATTGACTATTAGGCTAGATTTTTATAGTTTTGTCGTTAAACCATACTCTGCCATAAACACTAACTGAAGGTCGGCGTTTTTGTTCGTGTCACTAACCTAACCCGCTCCTGAGTGTGTGATAATGCTGCATCGAAATGTATGGAAATATCAAACTCTAAAAAATTACAAAAATTATTCGATCTGGAAGCATCTCCGCCGACAGAAAAGGGTATTTAACGTTATTGTCTACGTGGGATAAACTGTTTCCAAACAAAATAATAAATGGTCATGCGGTCATCTGCGGCACTATAACCGAAATACATTTATTATGTACCTACTTACCAATCCATTGTGATTATAACTATTGAACACTTAATGAAGTTACGTTAGCTGAAACTGGTTTTACTGTGTATACAATGTGTAATAATGCCTCTTTCAGTCCCTTGAAGCGGACCTGTCTGATATAAACTCTAAGACAAATGATCAACCAACCGTCATCAAGCGCGAGATTATCGAAAATATAATTGACCCATTATATTGTGATGGTGACGATCCTCAACCGGGTTGTTCATATTCAGATGTCATCCCAATACGTGAGGTTGGTTCAATTATTGTATAATGTGTTATTTTTCTTACCATGGTGCAGCCTTATATCGAAGGTTGGAATTTGCAATATATATTATGTTTTAAACTTAGAGCCGTTTCACACACGACACCATTGCCTAGAGACGCTACATGAATAGGCGCTTTCAGCCGGAGACACGAATGTATGAATAAAAAACAGGTAAATAGTTATGTCAAAGCCATCGCTGTGGACAAATATTCTAAAGCAAGTTATTTTATGGCGGGCAGGCCGTAAAACCCAAGATTTACAAAGCGTTCTGACGTCCTGCAATATTGGATGCACGTTATAGTTGCGTAACAGACAATGCATATTATTAACATACAGACGTAACTATTGAAAAATAACACATTTCTTAGTTTATCCCAGAATTTTCCATAATAAACATCTATCTGTAGCCTGTCATACCATACCAGGTAGGTTAAGCCAGTTCCCTGGTGCGAATATTGTAAAAAAAATAATCAAAACAATATTTTAATTGTTTGAAATATCGCTCGGTGAGTATATTATATTCGCATGCCAAATAAAGTTATACATTAGCGGTCACTGATAGCAGAAGATAGACTTGTAGGCGGCCTACTTTGGCTGAACTGTGATACTGTTGCATAATATTAATAATGTTGTTTTCAGAATCGCGAAAACGTTCTGATAAATATAAAGTCAGAAAATGTAGGAGTGGTCATCAAAAAAGAATTTGTTGTCAATGCAATCCGCCCAATCGATAATGGTAATACTCAACGTGACTGCTCGAATCCATTAGAACAGGTACGTTCCAATTATTATAAATGTGTTTTAAGCCCGATAGAACTTTAAACTGTAAAAAATAACACAAGATAAATTTTGATAGTTTTTTTAATTTAAAAGACAGACGTGCATGGCATTTACATTTTTAATGGTTTATGACATATTGCCACTGCAGCTGTTCTCAACGAAGCAAATCCTGGTCGCCCAATTTAGTCCAATTTTTTCGTGCAATGCCAGTTGTATAACACGAATAATGTTGGCTTTCAATGCGCCAATTTGCTTAACTATCAGCATCAGCCAGTGAATTCGCAAACCTCCACAGAAAATATCGCCTGACTTTAGAGATCAATTGACAGGTCCATCTATGGAACTAACTTATCCCCAAAATTTGATACCGATGAGTGCTGTCGTGGTATGGCACATTTCGTCCGGATGATTTTCATTATATTCTCAAAAATATTATTAATCAATGTTCCACAACGCAATCTTCAGCCTCATTTTGAAGAAATATTGTCCGGTAATGCAATCAAGGGACATTTATGGATCGATCTCAATCCATGTGCGGCATATTTCCATACTAACAAAGCTGTTAAGCTACAATGAGCTAAATCACTAAACGCAATTTTGCGAGAAAATGCAATTATAGGTTGCGCGAATCGACAACATATTATTTTATAGGTAGATTTAGTAAATTTGTCAACGTGACTCTATTCGTGTTTTTTTGCTAGACTTAACCAATCAGTAATGTCATGAAGTCAACGGGTGTCACACATCACACAACGATTTGACAGTTATAGACTATTTTCGACAGTTTTAGACCATTAGACTATCTTAGCAAAAAAAAACACTTAGAGTCTGATACAGAAACATTTGTCTTAACGCAGATTTCCTCAGGACAAAACACTATGCACAAACATCGTCCTTAGCTAAGATCATGTTGTCTATGGTTCACCTCGTCTTAAAGCTTCGGTCGTTTTTTCTATTGAAAATAATACCATGTTGAAAAATTCTCTTTCCTATAGATAATTATTATTTTATAATTGTTAGACGATGACAAAAATATGACGACCGCACTTTATAAATGCAATAACTATTAATACATATTAATATTTAATTATAATACTCTTATGTTTCCGTTGTAAGTCATTATACGTGATTCTACAGGCACAGCAAGATATTTTATTAACATGGTAACTCTTGTTTCTTGCGCGGTATCCGACGAACATAAGTTGAGAGGGGGAGAAAAAAAAAGAATAGGCCTGTCTATCCATTGAAAAAGTGTCGATACATGGAATGGGTATCGTATCGAAAGAAAGTATCGTCCTTTAAGGAAAGGATGGCCCACACAACCTGAACCGGGCCCCCACTCCCCAGGCCAGGATTTTTAAGTTTACTTAGGATTTAAAGCAATGTGACGCTCAATATTAGCGTTTTCAAAATGAATGCTGTATTTTGAAAACGTTACAAGTCACTATTGTGTTTTAGTCAAAATATTGAAAACAATCCTATAGGTATAAAAAATAAATAGGTAGGTAGATGTAAAATATATTATTTTATAGCAAATGTTAACCGTTGTCTTTAAAAAAAACTACTAACATTTGTGTATTTAGGTAATATGAAGATTTTTGCAACTTATGTCACTATTTTTTAAAATGTGTCGAGCAACGTTATCGAAATACAGCATTCAAACGGTGTTCGAGGTAAAATGAAGGATATTCACTGTATTTTTTTTGTCATTTTGTGTATTTTTTATGATATGTCTATATTAAAAGGTCCGCAGTCCCCATTCACTGAGGACCATTTCATTAATATTTAATTATCACATTTAAATAACATGCTAATTATATCTAATGTCCATCTGATGGGCAACGCACCAGTTGCGTTGGACGCAGTGAATGGGTCATTTTTATACGACCCAAGTCGGTGTGTCAATTGTATTAACTATTGGTGAGTGTGCACAGTGCCCGAAGATGCCGAAAGAAGATACCCATGTCGCAAAAAACGATTCAAATGGAATAGTACAAAACTTAAAACCATTAGAATTTATATCTATTTGAATTGCGGAGTTGTCAAGTATCGCGACATACGATAATAAAAAAATGCATCGTACTACTATTGTTAAAATCGTTGAAATAAATAGTGCGCAGGCGACTTTTTTAGTATTAGAGCAAATTTGTGATGTGTGCTTATTTCACTTATCTGATTGACCCCCAGGCTAGAGCCCTGTTAGCCCCCCACCTTGGTGGGGACATGTTTGTAACAATCGTTGTTAAATTATGGTTGTTTGCGAAGGATTATTTATAATTTTATTATATATCCATCGTTATCGAAAGAAATTATCAATAGCAAAATATCGATGTATCTTTCATAAAGTATTGATACTTCAAAATATCGATATTTTTGTTACGGTCCTGCACTCATGCGTAATACGGAAGGGGGCGTGTTCATAACAAAAGTAGTCTATGGTTAAGGATTCCTTAACTCTATACTCAGGATTGTCTATAGTTAAGTCATCCTTTTCGGCGACTTATTCTTAGGAACGATTTCTTAGATTCTGCATGCGGCCCCTAGCATTTACAACTGTTAAAACAAAAATTATTTTTATTTGCTTGTAATACTGTTGAATTAAAATATACAACCCTATTCTTTTTGTAGATTTCTTCCCAGCAATGTTTCACATATAATCCATTGGACGTAGATAGAAAAGATGCGCTTGACAATAACCTGACCAATAACAACATAACAGATTCAACCAATACAATGGAAAATATGATAAAATATTCAGAGATAACTACAGATGAACTAAACGTAAAACAGGAAGTTTCTAAATTATACTTTCCAAAGGAGGTTCGAATTGTGTTGAGAAGACTTATATATTTTCCACGTAACTTTATTTGCAATAATTGCGATGGAGTGTATGAATCTGTAAATCATCTAAATAGTCACAACATTTCATGCACGTCTCATAATCCTAAGTTATATAAAACACATATTGGTAAAAAATCACATCAGTGTGATGTGTGTTTTAAATTTTTTCTGCAAATTGGTAACCTTAAAAAACATAAAATGACACACACCAGTGAAAAACTATATCAATGCGATGTGTGTTTTAAAAAGTTCAACGCAAATAGTAAACTGAAAAGACATAAAATTATGCACACTGATGAAAAACCACATCAATGCGATGTATGTTTAAAGAATTTTCTGCAAATTGGTGATCTCAAAAAACATAAAATGACACATACTGGTGAAAAACCACATCAATGTGATGTATGTTTTAAAAAATTCTCTCGAATTGCTCACCTTAAAAATCATAAATTTACCCATACTGGTAATAAACCATATCAATGCGATGTGTGTTTTAAAAAGTTCATCGCAAATAATGAACTAAAAATACATAAAATGACACATACTGGTGAAAAACCATATCAATGCGATTTGTGTTTTATAAAATGTGTCTCAAATAGTGATCTCAAAATACATAAAATGACACACACTGGTGAAAAACCACATCAATGTCATGTATGTTCTAAGCAATTCTCTCGAATTGATCGTCTTAAAGGTCACATAATGACTCATACTGGTAAAAAACAACATCAATGCGATGTGTGTTTCAAAAATTTTGTCTCAATTAGAGATCTCAAAATACATAAAATGACACATAGTGGTGAAAAACCACATCAATGTCATGTATGTTCTAGACAATTCTCTCGAATTTCTCATCTTAATGGTCATATAATGACTCATTCTGGTGAAAAACCACATCAATGTCATGTATGTTCTAAACAATTCTCTCGAATTGATCGTCTTAAAGGTCACATAATGACTCATACTAGTAAAAAACCACATCAATGCGATGTTTGTTTCAAAAATTTTGTCTCAATTAGAGATTTCAAAGTACATAAAATGACACATAGTGGTGAAAAACCACATCAATGTCATGTATGTTCTAAACAATTCTCTCGATCTTCTCATCTTAATGATCATATAATGACTCATACTGGTGAAAAACCATATCAATGCGATGTGTGCCTTAAAAAATTCTCTCGAATCTCTCATCTTAAAGGTCATATAATGACACATACTGGTGAAAAACCACACCAGTGCGATGTGTGCTCTACAAAATTCTCTCAAATTACTAATCTCAAAAAGCATAAACTACGATGTGTTTTAAAAAATATTGCAAATTGATTTTCATCATAAATATCGTAATAATCTTTAATTCTTACTAGTTCTGGAACATTATTAGATTTTTATTATGTTCTTACTGCAACTTATTGCAATACTGAAGCGTTAGACTTGTATGTGAAAATATTTTAATTAGCATTCCTGATATATTATTAGTCACTAAATATTGTAATGATTATTGTTCTTCACCATTTTATTTGTTTTTCATTATTACTGAAAAAATTAAGCGTTTGTCCTAAACTTAACTGACCATCTTACATGTAAAAAATGCTACAACCCAATTAATAATCTGCAACTAATTATTAAAATGTATGGAAGTGTGAAAGAGTGGTGGAAGATTTGGTATTGGGTAGTTAAAATAAAATTTGAGACTAGTATTATGACATAACGTGCTATGTTATAAGCAAGCGGGCTTCTTTCCATTATTTACACATTTAGATTTACGTATAAAGATATTTATACAATTTTGTTTGAGGGTTTTTGGTATCTTGATTATAACTTTTTATTGCATTAATGGAGTAGAGAATGTTAGGTAGCGCTAGGGGAGGTCTTTTTCCAGCAATAGATCGACCCAGGTTATTGATTACGATGATATTAATAGAGTGTACTAAGCTAGTTTTACGATTGCTTAAATTAAAAATAATAAAATTATCAAAAAGGAAAAAAGCCGTTCTGTTTTTAACCCACTTATTTAAAAATACTTGGCAATGTGTATGTACAAAATGTATGACAAGTGACGTTACCCCGGTACTGGTATTACCACAGAGGCATCATACCCTCAACCGGCCCTGCCCTCAGACCAGGTTGAGAACCATTACTTAAGCTAGCTCAGCCTCTTAAGTCGGAGGGGGTAATCAGCTAAAAGTTCTTATCGACACATTCGAACACACCACAACAATATTGTTATATTAATCGTTCCACACCCGCGTGCGCGAAACGTCAGGAAACAGCTGATGGCTTGTCATTCGGTTCATATGCCGAATTGTACTTGCGAAAATAAGATCGCGGATTTATTAAATTAATAAAATCTTCACGAGTATTGTTTTAATTATTTAATAAAATATTTCTTCGTAAATAAATTTATTATAATTATATTTTATCAAATATCTTAGCACTATATTTTATTTACTGACAAATCAACGATATTTATTTATACTTATAACCTATTTTAGTTACTTTATTCTATTGTTTATAACTATTCGTATGTATTTTAATATTTATTTATTTAATTACACACGTCACACAAATTCATGAGGTGAGAGTTAACGTCCTCTAGGTTGAGGGTTATTGATTTTAGTACTTAAATCCTCGTAAGGGTACTGTAAACCGGTTGCCATTCGCGGCTGATGATTAATTATGTTATCTTAAGATGCAATTAATTGCATCGAACGCGGATAATTGACAATTACGATATCTTTATAAGTACTTAAAATGCCTCTCGAACTCAATTCGTGAGAAGGGCTTTCTCACGGAAAACTAATAAATGCATCGAATGCGCCACTATTTACGCAATTTAATCTCGGCTTTTCTCCCGAGTGGATATTTTCAACTTTTTCCCTGCAGACGAACCGACACAACCTTCCTTTGCGGATTGTACTTCCCAACTACTTTATTAAAAATTATAACTCAATATCCTGGACGCTATCGGAAAAATGACAACATTTCTGGCGAATCATAGTCTAGTTGAATGATGACATTTATGTTTAATTTTATACTGCCGCCCATTGGTCGAGAATGTCTTCGGATTCGATCAATTGAATGCTATAAAATGGTCATCATTCTACTGAAGATTCTGCATTGCCTAAAATAGATCGAACATGTCGACTATCTCATGGAATAACACACTAATTCAAAATAGTGTGCTTTATGTTTTTTCTAATTTACAAGTGTGACAGTTTGGATCTGTCATTTTTTGATAGATTTTTATTAGAAATTGGGTGTAATTGAATAAAATTAGAATGTAGTATGTACCTACTCGTCGATTATCTATAACTTGGACAACTATTTTTTATTAAGTTTTATAAAAATTAAAACTAATTCAATTTAATTAGGTACAATATTAAATAGGTACCTATAACAACATGCACATTAATTATTTTATAACTAGCTACTACCAGTACGAATGTAACGATAACACAACGGTGTCGGTAACCCTTTTACAATAATGTAGTAGTAAAGTATGATCACCCACGGTGGTCGCGCGGCTTGAGCGTTGGACTATCACGCCGTGGGTTTCGGGTTCGAATCCTGGGTCTGGCAAGTACACATATTGTTTTTCAATTTGTGTGTGAGTCAGGGTATGGACCTAATAGGTTGAGCAAGTGGCTGACATCCATTTCTCGTAAAAAACAAAATTTGTTAATACAAACCTCTACTCTGTGGAGGCCCATATGATCCTATTAGGATCCGACATGGTCGGAAAAAGTATGATTTGACCATTAATAAAATTAATAGAAGTCCAACACACTTATTATAGTTCAAACAAATCTTGCTAAAGAAAATATTATTCACAATCTGTGTGGGTACTTTCCACTCATGTCAATATGTAGTTATAATTTGTAAGTTAATTTTCAATCTACAGAAATAATATCTAAGTAGGTATTTAAGATTTACGCAAAATTATGAACTTTTAATCTGTAACATACGAAGGTAGGTAATCAAAATAAAGAATATTTATCTGAGGCTTGTAATATATTTTATATTGTTAATTTAATTCTACGGTAGTCTATTGTTATATAATCATTCAATTAATTAATAATTAGCAGTTAACCAATGCGTAAGCCATAAGGCATTGGTCTTTGGGTAGGTATGGATCTAATTTTAAAGTATGATAATTTGGATCTGCCATTTTCTAAATAGATTTTATTGGAAATTGGGTACCTACCTATATAAATGCAGCAAATATACTTACTTACACGTTTGTTATTAATGCTAACTAATACGTAATAGTGGCGAGGGGTGGAGGTAGGCTATTAAGATTCAACATAAATAGTGTACACTAAACTTTGTCAGTTATACTTTATTTGTTTTCATTGAACTGAGAATACAATATGCAGATCGTGTGTCTTAATTTTTAAAATTTAATTAAACCCTGCCAAATCAAACCATAATAGTTTAATATGCTATTAGCGGTCTGACAACAATAGTGCAGACTTTTTTAGTCATATTTATTTGTTTTAGTTGAAAGTTTCATAATATTACAAAGCCAACGGTTTTTCGTATAAAAAATAAGAAGATAACCACGTAGGTATTTAACTAATTTATAAGTACCTACAGCAGTTTGATCTTGTCATAGATACTGGGTCATATTTCGCGCTGTAATTATAATGGCTACCTACATATTTTTAAAATAATTATTTCGATATAAATTTATATCGGGATCCCAGGTTTAAAACACTGCCATCCCTGAACAAAACATTTTTTTTATCAAGAAGTATTTCGTCCTATATTTTCTACAACCACGTATATCAAAAAACACAACCTTTTAGAGGCAAAGATCAACTTTATTCTTTCAGCTTTTAATTCAGTAATAAATTTTCTTCTATGAAATATCTATCTAGTCTTCTAGTATACTACCACCATAAGCAAAAGAGCAGCTATTTGCTAAAGTCACATTTCGAGATAATGAGACATTACCGTTTTTTCAACATTTCTTAATAAATTTTTAAATAATGTTGATGAATCATATGATATATGGTATTAGCAAAAACCAGTGTATTTTCAATCGATACTGTGTTTTTGCTTATTAAACTCGTTACCTATAATGTATTTTTGATTAGAATATCTACCGTTTTTGTGAAAAAAACGGAAAAAATGTGTCGATACTGAAATAAATTTTATACCGCTTTTGACTTTATATCAAATGGTTCGCACGTAGGTCGTAGAGCATTATCTGTAAATTAATTCAATTTGTCATTTTTGTCGAAAAGCTGCTTTTTTCCTTATGAGGGCAGTATGTTTTCATTGTTTTCATGAAAAAAATGTTGTGTTTCTTCAATCTATCGCACTATACTTTCGACTGATCAGTCAATTTTGTCAAAGATACCAGAGTATCTTGACTTGCGAGAAAGAACTTTAGTATAATCATTGGTTAATTCAGTATTCTGTATCTTTACAAATACGTATCAAGATATGAGTTTATTAAATTTATAAAAGTCTTTTATTGTAACTACTTTTTATGTCTGCTTAAATCTATTATGTTATTAAGTATATTTTGAGATACTTGTTAGAGGAACAAGTGCGCATTCAACTTCTGAATTCATTACAAAAAATAACTCATACTGACAAAAATTGAGATACGTGTTTGTCGAAAATTAGCGACGATTTCAACAATAATTATTACTTTCTGGCAGAGTGCAAAGGCGCAAGGCCAAAATACCGAAATTTGCAGTTTCATAACATCTGGCAAACATATTTGTACTGACTGAGGCATCAAAACAGACTTCCTCGTCAGTGCCGTCAGTTTAATTTTGAATTTCATTCGAATCGGCGTGGCTTACTTCCTTGCTTGGTTTATCTACCTACCTACAGTACATACTTTTGTACTGAAAAACGTTGAAAATCAAAATTCAAAACTAAACTTTTTTTTTGCATCCATCACTAAAGTGCACGACATAATTATACTAATTTAGTATTTAATTGATATATTAATTTACATTTTAATAGATTAGAGTTGTACATTTGGCTTTGAAGTAGTCCATAATAATATAATATTATACATGAGTAGTGTATTTTAGTTTTAACACAATTAATAAAATTATTAATTGTAGTGTAGTGTGCTTATGTACTGCTTGTTTGTTTTAATATTGTATATACCTAATTGAAGAAGTGTTAATTTTTACAAAAACAATAATCGTCTTTCTATGTGCTTGTGAAAGTGAATTCTGGAAATTCTGTTCTCTACTTCTCGACTCTGGCTCCAGGAGATCTTCAGCCTAATTCGATAAATCGATATGTACCTTCCTATATAATACACTCTAACCTCTGTCACTTTGTGCCATTATAATAATTTATAATTCAATATTTTGTTTTAATATTATGAAAATTGGATGTAGGTACGAGTATCTATACTTTTTGCATATTTTACAAAGAACTTACTAATATAAGTTTCCCTCAAATTTTAGTTTACTTGTATCGAATAAAATTAACATTTTAATATAGGTAGGTACTTAGTTAATGTTGTTATTTAAATGACACGAATTTATTTAAAAAATCATTGTTTTTTTGTTGTTTTAAGAAAATATTTTCGTAATAAATTATAAAATTATAGAACTGCACTAATTTGACACATTTATATTTAAGTTATTAAACATTACAGTACCGTGGGTTTATATAGCATTTGCCAGTTTGTATATTTTAATACTAAATAGTAGAATTACACCCATAAATATTCATCTAATAAAACTTTCGAAAGCTTTCTGGAAAATATTTAACTATTCACATTTCAATTTTAGATAGGTATAGAAAGTTGACAAATAATTTTTCAAATATATTACCTATGTATACCGATTCCATAAAATAAAAAATACTATTATTATTCACTGTTTCAGATTTGTGTGCATAAAATTAAATTATTCCGTATTTTACCTAAGATGTCAAATGTAAATAAAAAGCGAAGTCCTATTTAGACACATTTTACTTTAATGCCAACTGGTCTAGCAAGATGCGATATTTGCAGAACTCATTTTTATCAACAAAAGGCGGCTCAATCAGTAATTTTTCTCGTCATTTAAAATTAAAACATGGAACAGTTCCGTTAATTAGAAACTCGGTCGTTTCAACTATTTCAACGGAAACCACTAATTCACAAAGTCATATAGTTAACAACGACAATATTGCTAATTCGTCACATTTATCACCAAGTACATCAATGCAATCTGCATCCCTAACGACCGTAACCCTAAATAATGTAAGCGTTGGCAATGTAAATAATATAATTTCTGCGGCAACAACTAACGCTCCTTCAACGTCAAATATTCGCGGTTATTTTCATCAACCCATGACCATTGCGAAATCAAAAATCATTCATCGGGAAGTGTTAAACATGATCGTCAAAGATTACTTACCATTTTCTATCGTAGAAAGTGAATCGTTCAAGGCTCTTGTTAATTCATTGAACCCTACTTATAGTTTACCATGCCGTAAAACGCTGTCAAATTCACTGCTGGATGCAGCATATAACGAGTGCGTTGAAAAATTGCGCAATAAGTTAAGTACAGTAGAATTTTTCACGATAACGACAGACTGTTGGACATCTACGTCTCTAGACGGTTATATGGCTATGACTGTTCATTTTTTAAATAGTAGTTATCAAAATGAGTCTGCCTTATTAGGTTGTTTTCATGGATCGGAAAGTCATACTTCTGAATATTTGGGGGCAGAGTTAAAAAGAGTCTTGCATGAGTGGAATATCCCAAATGAAAAGTCGCGATATTGCGTCCGGTTCGTTAACTTTTCCATTTCGAGCGCTGGTCGTCATGGAATCGATACAAGAAGAATAATTAATGTAGGTTGTAAATTAGAAACTAATGTTGCAAATATGCATTTATACGATGCTTACTAATGATAGGAAGACGTTATAGTTTATATTACGAAACACAGAATATTATGAATATTGAAAATCCTGTGGGAGCCAATAGTACCGACAAAATATTAACGGTTGAATCATTTATAATTATAACCCATAAATGTGTTGTCTGAACTAGGAGATTATTAAAGCTACATATTATTTATTATTTCCATCCTTTATTTCATTCGTCTCTTGAGCTAATTTTGATATTCCATATATACATATTATACTATAGGTACTTACATAACTTAAATCCATTAGAATTTAAATTCAAATTCCATCAAGTGCCTACCATCGGTCGATAGTACTAATATTAAAATTAGTCACTTGTTCACAATAACAAAAATAATACAACTTTACTGTCACAAAAACAATTAGCGATAATAAAATTAGGTGCGATTCATTACAAAGGATAATGATCTTTCAATACAGTGTTTTTCTATGTTGATAAAGGCGAGATTTGAAGGTGAAAGTTGAATTAGTGTCATATTCCACGGTGAAATCATAGTTAAATGATACACTAAAATGATTTGTCTAGGGAGCATGTATATTTTTTCCGAGTAATATCACACCAACTCGGCATAGTGTCATATTCAGTGTCACATAAAAATTAATAACAATAACTTGTGATACCAACTAAGGGTAGGTTATTATTCTATGTTATTTAAGATATTACAAAAAATATTATATAATTATCTACTTATGACTATTATTTTAAACAGTATTTTGGCTGTTTTTCGAGAAAAAAATTGGCTGGTGTGGTATTTTTTTCTTTGGAACAATAGCTCAAAAAACATAAAACACACTATTTTGAATTGGTGTGTTATTCCATGAGGTAGTCGACATGTTCGATCCATTTTAGACAATGCAGAATCTTAAGTAGAATGATGACATTTTTATAGCATTCGATTGATCGAATCCGAAGACATTCTCGACCAATGGGCGACAGTATAAAATTAAACATAAATGTCATCATTTAACTGGACTATGATTCGCCAGAAATATTGTCATTTTTCCGATAGCGTCCAGGATATTGAGTTATAATTTTTAATAAAGTAGTGGGGAAGTATAATCCGCAAAGGAAGGTTGTGTCGGTTACTCTGCAGGGAAAAAGTTGAAAATATCCACTCGGGAGAAAAGCCGAGATTTAATTGCGTAAATAGTGGCGCATTCGATGCATTTATTAGTTTTCCGTGAGAAAGCCCTTGTCACGAATTGAGTTCGAGAGGCATTTTAAGTACTTATAAAGATATCGTAATTGTCGATTATCCGCGTTCGATGCAAATATTTGCATCTTACGATGACATAATTCATCATCAGCCGCGAATGGCAACCGGTTAACAGTACCCTTACGAGGATTTAAGTACTAAAATCAATAACCCTCAACCTAGAGGACGTTAACTCTCACCTCATGAATTTGTGTGACGTGTGTAATTAAATAAATAAATATTAAAACACATACGAATAGTTATATACAATAGAATTAAGTAACTAAAATAGGTTATAAGTATAAATAAATATCGTTGATTTGTTAGTAAATAAAATATAGTGCTAAGATATTTGATAAAATATAATTATAATAAATTTATTTACGAAGAAATATTTTATTAAATAATTAAAACAATACTCGTAAAGATTTTATTGATTAAATAAATCCGCGATCTTATTTTCGCAAGTACAATTCGGCATATGAACCGAATGACAAGCCACCAGCTGTTTCCTGACGTTTTGCGCACGCGGGTGTGTAACTGTTATAATGAGGCATCACATCTATTTAATTTACAATACTATTTGGTTATAGCATAATAAACAATATAATATAATATAAACATTTATGTACCTACTTGATTGTGTCAAATTAAGAAATGTTCAAAAGAATCTCACAACATTCAGTTCAACATCTAAAAGCAGTAAATTAACTAAAATAACGTCTTGAACCAAATGCACACCTGCAGTAATAAATAAGATGATATATGTATTTTTATACAAATAGCACTTTTAAGTCAAAGTAAGACAGTCCCTTATCCATACTGATTCGAACAGATGCATTTTCTCACCCTCTTATAAAATACTGACATGAGTCAAGAAATACACTTAGGTAACTGATTATTAATATTATTTACGAGCTCATGCAATCTGTTCCCACCCTTTTGGGGGAAACACCTGCACTTAATACCCTATTTTAACTATGTTGATTTAAACAAACGCATCATCATGAAATTGCTCCCACGCTTTTGCAAGGATAGAAATAAGCCTAAAAACGCACTTATCTGGAAACATCAATATTATTTACGAGCTTATGTTTAATACTCAGGGTAAAGCAATCTGTTATCTACATTAATTGCACAAGTGTGCATCTTTTTGGGTTAGCTTAGACACTTATGGACACCTGCATAGTCAAATAATGTTATAAATGTTATTTCTTGTTAATGTAAAGCATATATCATAATGAACACGTGCAGATGAAATGGAGTCTGTTCAAGTCAAAAACCCATTAAAGAGAATCGTATATAAATCCCAGGGAATGTCACCCCTGTTGTCTTTAGTCTCCAACCATTGTACAGTACGTAACCTCTGTCTGTCAAACACTTTGTACTAAAATTATTACTGAATTAAAAAGTAATGTTTTACTTTACGTAAAACTCTATTATTTCTTCGTGTTCACAATCAATTACAAACGCCCACTGCTCAAGCATCCTAGAAGGTAAATCTCCTGACAAACTACCTTCAAGACGTACAGTCTATAACCGTACAAGAAAACTGTGAAGAATTACATCAAGGAGTCTCACAGAGTGTCCCAATTCTGGTAAGAAACTTAAGGAAGGTTAATATCATCAAACCATGCAGGACCTGCCAACCCAGATCTCCTACTTCCTTAAGCTACTTATCACTAGGACATAACAGAACGATTAACATAACAATATTGTTGTGGTGGGTTCGAATGTGTCGATAAGAACTTTTAGCTGATTACCCCCTCCGACTTAAGAGGCTGAGCTAGCTTAAGCAAAGGTTCTCAACCTGGTCTGAGGGCAGGGCGGATTGAAGGTACGACGCCTTTGTGGTAATACCAGGACCGGGGTAACGTCACTTGCCATACATTTTGTACATACACATTGCCAAGTATTTTTAAATAAGTGGGTTAAAAACAGAACGGCTTTTTTCCTTTTTGATAATTTTATTATTTTTAATTAAAACACTCGTAAAACTAGCTTAGTACACTCTATTACTATCATCGTCATCATCAATAGCCTGGGTCGATCTAGTGCTGGAAAAAGGCCTCCCCTAGCGCAACGTACATCAACCGAACATTCTCTACTCCATTAATTTAATAATAAGTTATAATCTAGAGACCAAAAATCCTCAAACGAAATTGTGTAATTTTTTTATACCTAAATCCAAATTTGTAAATAATGGAAAGAAGCCCGCTTGCTTATGACATACCGCATTTTGTCATAAAACTAGTCTCAAATATTACTTTTAATACCTGCCAAATAGCAAATCATCCAACCACTCTTTCACACTTCCATACATTTTGATAATTAGTTACAGATTATTAATTTGGTTGTTACATATTTACATGTAAGATGTTCAGTTTAGTTTGGGACAAACCCTTTATTTTTTCAGTAATAATGAAAAACAAATAAAATGGTGAACAATAATTATTACAATATTAAGTGACTAATAATATAGCAGGAATACTAATTAAAATATTGGCACATACAGGTTTCACAATTCAGTATTGCAATTAGTTGCAGTGCAGTGTCATTTTATGTATTTTGAGATTCCACATATTCTGGAAATTCTTTAAACAAACATCGCATTGATGTGGTTTTTCACCAGTATGTGTCATTATATGACCCTTAAGATGAGTAATTCGAGAGAATTTTTTAGAACACACATGACATTGATGAGGTTTTTCACCAGTATGAGTCATTATATGACCTTTAAGATGAGAAATTCGAGAGAATTGTTTAGAACATAGATGACATTGATGTCGTTTCTCACCAGTATGTGTCATTTTATGTATTTTGAGATCTCTAATTGAGACAAAAATTTTGAAACACACATCGCATTGATATGGTTTTTCACCAGTATGAGTCATTATATGACCTTCAAGACGAGACATTTGAGAGAATTGTTTAGAACATACATGACATTGATGTGGTTTTTCACCAGTGTGTGTCATTTTATGTTTTTTGAGATAACTATTTGAGACAAATTTTTTAAAACACATATCGCATTGATATGGTTTTTCACCAGTATGTGTCATTTTATGTAATTTTAGTTCACTTGCGTTGAACTTTTTAAAACACACATCGCATTGATGAGGTTTATTACCAGTATGTGTAAATTTATGATTTATAAGGTGAGCAATTCGAGAGAATTTTTTAAAACATACATCACATTGATGTGGTTTTTCACCAGTATGTGTCATATTATGTTTTTTGAGATCACCAATTTGCCTAAAATTCTTTAAACAAACATCGCATTGATGTGGCTTTTCACCAGTGTGTGTCATTTTATGTATTTTGAGATAACCAATGTCCTGGAAATTCTTTAAACATACATCGCATTGATGTGGTTTTTCACCAGTGTGCATAATTTTATGTCTTTTCAGTTTACTATTTGCGTTGAACTTTTTAAAACACACATCGCATTGATATGGTTTTTCACCGGTGTGTGTCATTTTATGTTGTTTAAGGTTACCAATTTGCAGAAAAATTTTAAAACACACATCGCACTGATGTGGTTTTTTACTAATATGTGTTTGATATAACTTAGGTTGCTGAGACGTGCATGAAATGTAGTGACTATTTAGATGATTTACAGATTCAAACACTCCATAGCAATTATTGCAAATAAAGTTACGTGGAAAATATGTAACTCTTCTCAACACAATTTGAACCACCTTTGGCAAGTATAATTTCAAAACTTCCTGTTTTACGTTTAGTTCATCTGTAGTTATCTCTGAATATTGTATCATATTTTCCATTGTATTGGTTGAATCTGTTATGCTGTTATTGGTCAGGTTATTGTCAAGCGCATCTTTTCTATCTACGTCCAATGGATTATATGTGAAACATTGCTGGGAAGAAATCTACAAAAAGAATAGGGTTGTATATTTTAATTCAACAGTATTACAAGCAAATAAAAATAATTTTTGTTTTAACAGTTGTAAATGCTAGGGGCCGCATGCAGAATCTAAGAAATCGTTCCTAAGAATAAGTCGCCGAAAAGGATGACTTAACTATAGACAATCCTGAGTATAGAGTTAAGGAATCCTTAACCATAGACTACTTTTGTTATGAACACGCCCCCTTCCGTATTACGCATGAGTGCAGGACCGTAACAAAAATATCGATATTTTGAAGTATCAATACTTTATGAAAGATACATCGATATTTTGCTATTGATAATTTCTTTCGATAACGATGGATATATAATAAAATTATAAATAATCCTTCGCAAACAACCATAATTTAACAACGATTGTTACAAACAAGTCCCCCCCAAGGTGGGGGGCTAACAGGGCTCTAGCCTGGGGGTCAATCAGATAAGTGAAATAAACACACATCACAAATTTGCTCTAATACTAAAAAAGTCGCCTGCGCACTATTTATTTCAACGATTTTAACAATAGTAGTACGATGCATTTTTTTATTATCGTATGTCGCGATACTTGACAACTCTGCAATTCAAATAGATATAAATTCTAATGGTTTTAAGTTTTGTACTATTCCATTTGAATCGTTTTTTGCGACATGGGTATCTCCTTTCGGCATCTTCGGGCACTGTGCACACTCACCAATAGTTAATTCAATTGACACACCGACTTGGGTCGTATAAAAATGACCCATTCACTGCGTCCAACGCAACTGGTGCGTTGCCCATCAGATGGACATTAGATATAATTAGCATGTTATTTAAATGTGATAATTAAATATTAATGAAATGGTCCTCAGTGAATGGGGACTGCGGACCTTTTAATATATACATATATTAAAAAATACACAAAATGACAAAAAAAATACAGTGAATATCCTTCATTTTACCTCGAACACCGTTTGAATGCTGTATTTCGATAACGTTGCTCGACACATTTTAAAAAATAGTGACATAAGTTGCAAAAATCTTCATATTACCTAAATACACAAATGTTAGTAGTTTTTTTTAAAGACAACGGTTAACATTTGCTATAAAATTATATATTTTACATCTACCTACCTATTTATTTTTTATACCTATAGGATTGTTTTCAATATTTTGACTAAAACACAATAGTGACTTGTAACGTTTTCAAAATACAGCATTCATTTTGATAACGCTAATATTGAGCGTCACATTGCTTTAAATCCTAAGTAAACTTAAAAATCCTGGCCTGGGGAGTGGGGGCCCGGTTCAGGTTGTGTGGGCCATCCTTTCCTTAAAGGACGATACTTTCTTTCGATACGATACCCATTCCATGTATCGACACTTTTTCAATGGATAGACAGGCCTATTCTTTTTTTTTTTCTCCCCCTCTCATGTTCGCCGGATACCGCGCAAGAAACAAGAGTTACCATGTTAATAAAATATCTTGCTGTGCCTGTAGAATCACGTATAATGACTTACAACGGAAACATAAGAGTATTATAATTAAATATTAATATGTATTAATAGTTATTGCATTTAAAAAGTGCAGTGGTCATATTTTTGTCATCGTTTAACAATTATAAAATAATAATTACCTATAGGAAAGAGAATTTTTCAACATGGTATTATTTTCAATAGAAAAAACGACCGAAGCTTTAAGACGAGGTGAACCATAGACAACATGATCTTAGCTAAGGACGATGTTTGTGCATAGTGTTTTGTCCTGAGGAAATCTGCGTTAAGACAAATGTTTCTGTATCAGACTCTAAGTGTTTTTTTTTGCTAAGATAGTCTAATGGTCTAAAACTGTCGAAAATAGTCTATAACAGTCAAATCGTTGTGTGATGTGTGACACCCGTTGACTTCATGACATTACTGATTGGTTAAGTCTAGCAAAAAAACACGAATAGAGTCACGTTGACAAATTTACTAAATCTACCTATAAAATAATATGTTGTCGATTCGCGCAACCTATAATTGCATTTTCTCGCAAAATTGCGTTTAGTGATTTAGCTCATTGTAGCTTAACAGCTTTGTTAGTATGGAAATATGCCGCACGTGGATTGAGATCGATCCATAAATGTCCCTTGATTGCATTACCGGACAATATTTCTTCAAAATGAGGCTGAAGATTGCGTTGTGGAACATTGATTAATAATATTTTTGAGAATATACCTAATGAAAATCATCCGGACGAAATGTGCCATACCACGACAGCACTCATCGGTATCAAATTTTGGGGATAAGTTAGTTCCATAGATGGACCTGTCAATTGATCTCTAAAGTCAGGCGATATTTTCTGTGGAGGTTTGCGAATTCACTGGCTGATGCTGATAGTTAAGCAAATTGGCGCATTGAAAGCCAACATTATTCGTGTTATACAACTGGCATTGCACGAAAAAATTGGACTAAATTGGGCGACCAGGATTTGCTTCGTTGAGAACAGCTGCAGTGGCAATATGTCATAAACCATTAAAAATGTAAATGCCATGCACGTCTGTCTTTTAAATTAAAAAAACTATCAAAATTTATCTTGTGTTATTTTTTACAGTTTAAAGTTCTATCGGGCTTAAAACACATTTATAATAATTGGAACGTACCTGTTCTAATGGATTCGAGCAGTCACGTTGAGTATTACCATTATCGATTGGGCGGATTGCATTGACAACAAATTCTTTTTTGATGACCACTCCTACATTTTCTGACTTTATATTTATCAGAACGTTTTCGCGATTCTGAAAACAACATTATTAATATTATGCAACAGTATCACAGTTCAGCCAAAGTAGGCCGCCTACAAGTCTATCTTCTGCTATCAGTGACCGCTAATGTATAACTTTATTTGGCATGCGAATATAATATACTCACCGAGCGATATTTCAAACAATTAAAATATTGTTTTGATTATTTTTTTTACAATATTCGCACCAGGGAACTGGCTTAACCTACCTGGTATGGTATGACAGGCTACAGATAGATGTTTAATATGGAAAATTATGGGATAAACTAAGAAATGTGTTATTTTTCAATAGTTACGTCTGTATGTTAATAATATGCATTGTCTGTTACGCAACTATAACGTGCATCCAATATTGCAGGACGTCAGAACGCTTTGTAAATCTTGGGTTTTACGGCCTGCCCGCCATAAAATAACCTGCTTTAGAATATTTGTCCACAGCGATTGCTTTGACATAACTATTTACCTGTTTTTTATTCATTTATTCGTGTCTCCGGCTGAAAGCGCCTATTCATGTAGCGTCTCTAGGCATTGGTGTCGTGTGTGAAACGGCTCTAAGTTTAAAACATAATATATATTGCAAATTCCAACCTTCGATATAAGGCTGCACCATGGTAAGAAAAATAACACATTATACAATAATTGAACCAACCTCACGTATTGGGATGACATCTGAATATGAACAACCCGGTTGAGGATCGTCACCATCACAATATAATGGGTCAATTATATTTTCGATAATCTCGCGCTTGATGACGGTTGGTTGATCATTTGTCTTAGAGTTTATATCAGACAGGTCCGCTTCAAGGGACTGAAAGAGGCATTATTACACATTGTATACACAGTAAAACCAGTTTCAGCTAACGTAACTTCATTAAGTGTTCAATAGTTATAATCACAATGGATTGGTAAGTAGGTACATAATAAATGTATTTCGGTTATAGTGCCGCAGATGACCGCATGACCATTTATTATTTTGTTTGGAAACAGTTTATCCCACGTAGACAATAACGTTAAATACCCTTTTCTGTCGGCGGAGATGCTTCCAGATCGAATAATTTTTGTAATTTTTTAGAGTTTGATATTTCCATACATTTCGATGCAGCATTATCACACACTCAGGAGCGGGTTAGGTTAGTGACACGAACAAAAACGCCGACCTTCAGTTAGTGTTTATGGCAGAGTATGGTTTAACGACAAAACTATAAAAATCTAGCCTAATAGTCAATTCTACTTCTCAATAGCCGTGCGACAACCTCACGACAAAGTACAAACAGGATATATAAGTCCCATGGTTCTAAACTATGGAAGGAGCAGGGGTGAAATGGTCGAAAAAGACCATGAACAGGTAACCAGTAGCGTAATCGCTTAGTAGTAGAAAGTAAAATGTATGTTGTTAACCTTTTCTTTTGTAAATGTAATAAAAATTTTACGTAAAAGTTTCGCTTCAGAAAATCGAGACTGATCGAGTGTAAATGTAACACTGTGATCACAGGCCTCGAAATGTCACGTCGTGAATTTCGACGTAATCTCCATTAAACTTAGAAAATAAGTTATGGGAGAGATGGTTTACGTAAAATTTGACAAGTACATGCTTGAATAATTTTTATATAAGTAATAGAAATGTATGGAAATTGAAAAAGAAAATTTAACATTTATAAATTTATGTACTGTGTAATTATGAGTAAAGAATTTTAACACTAATTTTATTAAAACAAGATAGAAGCAAACTATCGTTATAAAAATGTTACAAACGCGTACCTATGTTTATAGACGCGTAATTATTAGTTATAGACTTTAGTCATACTATAACTCGCTAACTATAATAAATATTATAAAAGTAACTATTAGAAAAACTTGAGATTATGGTATAGATGGGTTTCTACCCATTAACAATAATAAATCTTAATCGCATCCTAGGTAAATAAAAGAATCAAATATCGCAACTAAAAACACAAATTAACGCGCGACCTTGAACTTTTAGGAAATTCTATTTCGGTCGAATGCGCCGCCCAGCTGATTCACGTCGCGAGACAAAAATAGATTAAAGATTGCATTTAAATTACTATTAAAAAGCTACTGTGAAAGATTAAATAAATTGGTAATTACTCATAATTAACATCTTGTTAAAATCGAACATTTATATACTTACGTGTAAGTGTTGAGTATGAAATTATAGTATTTTTTCGTAATAATATTTGCCCGAAAGGTAATTATCGAATAAAGAAGTCTCAGAGGGACCAAACAGTTTTATTAAAACTTAGTAAAATTCTATTGGCCTAAAATGGCCGAGAGTGGTGGAAAGGACCAGGACGTGGGTGTAACCCTTTCGTTCTGACGTTTTAAATTTAAAGACTGCCATCCCCTTATCTAGTACACGAATACCTATTCCGATACCTCGTTGGAAAGCTAAAAACTTTCCCCTTCGTTTGAACACGAAAAATTATATAAAATCAACTGTTTTGGTTACGTCATCGTAACTGCGCATTTAAGAAACATGTTCTAGAAGGTGTTAAAAACACCCCTATTGAAACCTTATTTTGCAAAAATAAAGTAGAGTAAATTCAACCCGACTAAAGTGGAAGTTATCTCTATTAGAAAGTTGTCAGGAACGGGAGATATACGTAAATTTATCTCATGAGAGAAAGGGATAGATCTTCCATCCTTTACGGACTGTTTCCTATTAAACCTCTATCCTGAGGGTATAAAAGGTGACACTTTTTTCCGTATATTCGTTAGTTTTCTACACTATTCACCAGCGATCTTCAGCAGAGCAGCAGTCCTCTCTGCAAGTTTGCGAGACATGGTTCTCAGTAGCATTCGCGATATATACGTAAAGTAAGTCCCCTTCGGCGGGCGAAACGTAACGCGAATACCACGTATCTGTCGGTAGTGACGTGTGTCGCGGAGTAATTTTCTTTTTCATTACGCATCGTACGAGGTGACGTAATCGGAATAAATTACGCGATCGAATTTGTTTGATAAAAACAAATTAATAAATTCAGTTTGTAATAATAAATTTTAGAAATTATTTCGGGATTATAAAATAAATTTTTGAAACTTTATTAAGTAAACAATAATTATAAAATCAAATTTGAGTAAATAAATTTGTCAATATAAATAAACAACTGTGAACAAGTTTGTAAACATAAACAAACCTTTTGTAAACAAGTTTGTAAACACAAATAAATATTTGTAAACATGCTGTAAATATAAATAAAATTTGTAAACAACAATAAAATAAATTCTATTCTTTTTATAAATCCAATACTATGTGTCTAAAGAATAAATTATAATTTTTCTTACGAGAAAATATTTCGTGAAATAAAAATATTCAAAGAATATCTGCGTATACATTCCCTGAGTTAGGTGTGACTTTTTGGAAACTTGTGAAAGATTTCACAGAGATCCTATAGCGAACAAATAAATAGTTTACTGACACTTTAATGGGATTTAATTGCGAGAACAATGACAGATAACTTTATTGTGAAGCCGTGAACTAGAACCTGAATAAATTCGGTACCACACCAACTGAGAGTTTTATTTGGGGAATCAAAAGTTGTATTATTACAAGGGAGAACCACACCTCCCCAGTTCATCCTCTGCATCCTTAGTGACAGCCCGGCCACATTTAAGAGCTAGCCGCGAGCCGGGTCATGTCACGATCCTAATAGGATCATTGGGGCCTCCACAGACCAGAGGTTGTATTAACAGGTTTTGTTTTTTACGAGAAATGGATGTCAGCCACTTCCTCAACCTATTAGGTCCATACCCTGACTCACACACAAATTGAAAAACAATATTTGTACTTGCCAGACTCAGGATTCGAACCTGGGACCCACGACGTGATATTCCAACGTTTAAGCCACCGTTTAAGTTAATAAATTCATTTGTAATGGCTACATATATGAGAAGAATTAGAGGAAGAAATTCTACGACAACTAATGAACCTAGCTAAAGATAACGTGTTCAGACTTGTCTCGAGGCTTGTTTGGTATTTAGTGAGAGGTGGTGGGGGTCGCTACTTGACCGAAAAATTTGAACAAAATTGCTTGACTCGACTAAATGATTTTACTAAATAATTACTCGACTAAATTTCTGTTCATACATGTTTAGTTGCTAAATTACTTGCCACCCGACTAAATTGCTCGACTAATACGAACCGGCCTTTAGTTTGAGCGATAAAATTATTAGTCATTGTCGTGTTACTATACTTGCAGATTCAATTACAATATAATAAGAATGTTTCGTTCCATTGACACTGAATCAAACCAATCAAACCGGACAGTTGGATTTTTTTGGCAGAATTTCCACGGGAACGCGATTTCTGACTACCTACTAATTAGTGTTGCCGATACTCAAAAATAATTCAATAACTTGTTTGTCTCTAAAACAGCAACACATTTATTAAAATGTCAACTTGTTATGAAATTTGAACCTATAGCTCGGCGTCTACAATAACACAAAGTTAACTGTCGTATTCATTAATTTTAAATGTACAAAATATAAATAATGCTTCATGAATATTGTGACTCTGACAACAATCGAACACAAATTGATAAACTTCGTTAGGTAATATAAAACCTGATCATTCCGGGTTGATTTAACACAGTTTGTAGTTTAGAATCTCCGTTACAAAATATAAATAAAATGAAGATAAATTCTGACATGATAACATGGGTGGTTACCTAATGATATTAAATCGAACTCTTTGCATAGAAAATATGGCTGGAATTTTGGGATAATAAGATCAAATGCGATCTCTTGTTCGCGTACCTATGGTAACTTATGAATAATAGGTAGGTATTGATTATTAAGATATACCTAATATAAATACCTATTTCAAGTGAACTATGGTGTAAATGTCTAAAATATTAATATGAGCAGCTCACGATATAAAAATGCCGAATAAGGCTTTTCATCACTTTAATTTTAACAGATCGTCATTAGTCTATGGATCGTCATAATTGGTTTGACGTTTCATTCCAAACCATTTTTGACAGTTTGGAATGGTATGATTTTCATTGGAACACTAAGGCAAACGTCAAATCTCAAACCGTATCCGGTTTACTTTTTACACGCATAAAACAAGTTAATGCGCTCACACAAACGAAATAAGCATAGGTATTTAACAAAAAAAAATAACATACAAACTATGGAGTTTGAAGGGTTTGGAGTTTTAGGTTTCAAATGTGATAATGAAAAAATCTTAATACTATAGTCGTCTGCTTCTTTAGCACACACAGGTACAACGTTCAAATACTAAACTAATTCAAGTACTTATATGAAGGTAAGTACCTAACTAGAGTACCTACCTACACCAGCGCTTGAAATGGAAAAGTTTACGAACCGGAGCGCTTGACAATTTTCTGAAAATTAATGTGTTAATTTTTTTGTTATATGGCCTATCTAGGTCAGACGGTCAAATTGTTTTTTCCACGAGACGAAACGATAACTTTACCGATTGCACGAACCGCAACGGTGCTCCGGTGCGTTCCGGTCCATTTCGAGCACTGACCTGACTTCAATGTAGAAGTGACACAGAGTTATAGTTGTAGCTGATCCAGAATTGAGATAGAA
The DNA here is from genome assembly GCF_057557595.1 of Rhyacophila brunnea. NCBI lineage: Eukaryota > Metazoa > Arthropoda > Insecta > Trichoptera > Rhyacophilidae > Rhyacophila > Rhyacophila brunnea. The sequence continues at coordinate 1,325,715 of NW_028233359.1, forward strand.
TGCAATTCGGTTGCCGACCTTCGACAGAAGACGTCACCGAGGAGATGAAATCTTTACATCTAAAATCGGACATACCTGTTGTACTGGTCTGCAATCTGAATACGAGCATCCTGGTTGAGGATCTTCATCATAAAATGGGTTTACTGTATCTTCGATAAGCTCGCGCTTGACGTCAACAAACCCACAGTATTTCTCAGATTTTGCGGGGTACTGAAAGGAACATAATACTATAAGATCACAATATAATAAAAATAGTATAGAATAGCCCATGTATCGTTATATATATATATATGTTATTTGTAGGAGAATTGGAGTACCTATATTATGTTATTACTTATTAAAGAGAAGTTAGCGTACGTTTCGTTAACAGAGTTAAAAAATAATCACTTACCCATACAATGCTTATTATTTTATTACAACAATTTGAGTAGGTATATTATATGCTATGATATTATGAAGTAAGTTAAATACAATCACTAAATGTTTTTGACAGTTAGCTATATTCGTTTAAAAACGGAGTATCTTTTAGTAAGACACACATATCTAGCAGCATAGGTAGATTAATAGTGCCCGTGCACGTGTATGGATTTATTTACAGCAATCGTGATCATTTTAAACTATCGTGACAATAGTTGTTTAAACGTTAAAGTGCTGTCTCTCTCCAATCTCATTCTTCAAGAGTACGCGAGACGCGATGTTATCATTTCACGGTAGAGAAATCGGTTCACCTCAAAATGAGCGGTGAAGTTTGTTTTTTTGTCGCCAAGTTCGCCACTATCGTTCTACTGCGACGTATCACGTATCACGTGGGATACTCACAACAATCGGAAATATCTATCAACAGAGAAGTGCACATCACTTCGTCACCACCTGCAATTGCAGATCCAAAAAGGAAGTTGGTCGCTCAGGCAGGCCCAACGCCTCCTCGGGCGACTCAACTTTGCAACCTTCGTCACTCCACAGGGGAGGTTGCATTGCCGACGTCTACAACGTACGAGCGCTCAATTATCGAGGAGCCACCCTCACAAATCAACATCGATTCCTCCACAAGCTCGAGAGGACATCATGCGAGCGGTGGGCTCCTCAGGAAAGATTCACAGGGCAACCTACAATCACTTCCTCACCACAGACGCAGCCGATTCAGGCTGGGGAGCGCAGTTAGACGAGTACCACTTATCAGGTACATGGACAAAACGCCAATCCACGTGGCACTCCAACCGAAAAGAGCTGTTTGCGGTACTTTCAGCCATACAACTCCGAGAGCAAACGCTCAGGGGATCAGAATTACTCCTACAAACCGACAACAAAACAGTGGTGGCCTACATCAACAACGAAGGGGGCACAAAGTCCGCAAGCCTACTAAGTCTTTGCCGACAGATCCTGGAAATCGCCAACCAGGCCAGTATATCATTGACTGCACAATACCTTCCAGGAAAATACAACTGCGTGGCAGACCATCTCTCACGCAGCAAAATTATCCCAGAATGGCACCTAGTTATGGCGGCTACAGCTCCCCTATTTCAAAGATGGGGACTCCCAGACGTAGACCTGTTCGCGTCCAACACAGCCCATGTTGTCGCAACGTATGTCTCACGAAATCCGAACGATGCTCTTGCACTGTTCCACGATGCCGACAGTGGGACTTCAAACTAGCCTGGATATTCCCGCCACCGAATCTAATTCCACAAGTATTGGCACACCTGAACATGGCAAGGGGAAAATATTTACTAGTGGCCCCATGGTGGAAGAAGTGTTTTTGGAGCGCAGACCTACAGCAGAGATCACTGGAACCCCCATACCCGATCCCGCACTTGGAGTCATTTCTAGTGGATACAGTGACAAACCATCCACCTCCACAAGTCCGGGACCTATCACTCCAGTTATGGATAATTTTGGGTGGGCAGAGTTAGTTTCTAGCTGGTCGGTAGAGGACAGATCACTTCTCACTTCTGGCTGGCGACCATCCACTTTGAAGACTTATAGACCGGCATGGGACAAATGGAAGACATGGTGCATGATCAACACGATAAGCTATAATACCCCCGAGCCGATTGAAGTGGCTAGATACCTGGGTCACTTATACAACAAGGAAGGTCTTTCATATAACACTATTCTTGTACATAAGTCAGCCATAGCTACCTTTTGCAAACCTATGATCAGTAAAGACATCAGCAGTAACATAGTAGTGCGTCATATGTTAAAAGCCATATCCACCCGCAAGACTAGACCTACAAAACCACCGATTTGGGATCCTAGAATAATCGTGGACTACCTCAAGAAAACAACACCACTAGTATACAACCTATATGAGGTTTCACGCAGAACAGCTATACTATTATTATTCGCATCGGGACGACGGGTTCATGACCTTACCTTACTCAGTATAGCGGATAATGGCCTAGTCGATAATGGCGACCATATAATTCTATGGCCAGTGTTTGGTTCCAAGACGGACACATCAAGGCACCGCCAATCTGGATGGAAATTAAGCGGTTCCAGTTGCCAAAACATCGATCCAGTTTTTTGGCTACGAAAACTTATCTGCGTTTCCAATGAGAGAAGAGAAGAGGGTGGTAATATTCCGGCATTATTTATCTCGTCAAGAGGCCCCCCAAAACCTGCGACTCGAGCAGTCATTGGAAATTGGGTGAAGTCAGTACTCGCTGATGCAGGGGTACAGGAATCACCAGGCAGTACTCGATCAGCAGTCGCCTCTCTAAAATGGTTAGAAAACTACCCCATAGATGACATCCTGCACAGAGGTAATTGGCGCCAAAAGCTACTTTTAAGACATTTTACCAGAGACCGATAGACACACAGACTTCTACAGCGGGGGAACAAAATATATTGACCTCTCTATTCAGCCCGGTACACTGAGCCTAAAAGCAAGGAGATGTTATACCTAATTCTCATGTTAGGTTCATCCACCTTATCTTGCAGGATCTATCTTGCTTTACCAGGTGATAACAAACAGATATCTCAAGGGACTTCAGAGTCAATAGCGAATAATGAAAGGAGTTTTACCTACCATTAAAACTCTTATTATTCTTGTTGACTCTGAAGTCCAGAGAACACCTACCTGGTTTCCTTGAGACATATCAAATTGAATACCAAAGACAAAGCACGCCACGATACAAGCGTCAGTCCTGCCAGCCGGTAAAAAACAAGATGAACAACCAGAGAGGTAAATAATCGAGAAGAAAAGGGGGTAAAAAGGGGCCAGCGCAGAAGAACACAAGGCAAAAATACGATCAACATCTCAAGGGACTTCAGAGTCAACAAGAATAATAAGAGTTTTAATGGTAGGTAAAACTCCTTTCATTTTATTATTGTGAGATGCCATTTTTGATCATTCTCCCGTGTGACTTTACCGAATTACGTACTGATTTTTAAGACGAAAATTACAGTAATAAGCAATAAATGGATTCAATAAGGTAAGAGAAATAATTTATCTATGATATTTTATATAATTATTTATGGTTTCTGGCAATATAAATTAATTTTACGTGTTTCTTCATGCACGTAACTTTACTGTCAAAATTTCCGAATGCAAAGTTTGAATGTTCTCATTATTTACCAATCCCTTTGATAATGTGCCGATATATTACTTTATAAGCTTAGAATATTGAATTATTATGAATATTCGATATATTTATATGTGTTTGAACTAGTATTTAGTTAATTCTACGTGTTTTTCCAACATTCAAAATTTCTTGACTAATGGCGATTTTTGTTGTTGTTCACAGCTGTTCCAAACCAACCGATTTGCCTCCAGAGGACAAAAATTACATAAATAAGCAAAAAAAAGGATTCAATAAGGTAAGATAAATAAGTTATCTATGATATTTTATATGTTTATTGATGGTTTCTGGCAATTTAAATTCATTTTACGTGTTTCTTCGTACACGAGACTGTACTGTCAAAATTTCCGAATGCAAAGTTTGAATGTTCGCATTATTTACCAAATACTTGATAATGTGCCGATATATCACTTTATAAGCCTAGAATATTGAATTATTATGAATATTCTATACAATTATATGTGTTTGAACGAGTATTTAGTTAATTCCACGTGTTTTCCCAACATTCAAAATTCATTTACTAATGGCGATTTTTTTGTTGTTTACAACTAATCCAAACCGACCGATTTGCCTATGATATCCAGATAATTGACTGATCAGCCACGTCACAACGTCGCTATAGGTTTTGTTTCCCGAATAGACCAAATGTCAATTTTACAGGAGACGAAAAACAAACTTCATTGTCGTATATTTTAATATCAGTAGATGTATCAATCATTCTTTCTACACTATATGATTGCGACATTATCTAAAAATAGATTCCAAGAATAATATACTGGTATAAATCATTAAATTCACAGAAAATGCGTTTTATTTACAAGTACTCACTCTGGATATTCGGGAAATTTTTAGCGCTCTCTCAGAATAGCGGATATTCGGGACAAAACATGGATATTCGGGATTTAAGACCGTAGCGTAATGCGGCACGACCGACGGAGTACTGAGTGGTCAAAAAATACGAACCTCAAATGTTATATTTATTTACACGATAAATGTTAATAATTACTTTTACTACTTATATAAATACCTAATTATGTTATATGAAGGTATTCGCTATGTTCGGTTTATTTCGGAATAAATAATTAAATACTTAGTTATAAAATAATCCATCGACTAAAAATGTATATTTTCAATTGTTTTAGGCTTTTCACCGGGATGCATAGGTACCACAGCATTACCCCTATTTCGCTATATTATAATAGTTTAGTGAAATTATTTTCCTAGCTATTACTCTCATTACCGCAAATATTGAATTTATTATTTATTACCTACCTAGTTTTGCAATGACGTATTACCTGCTGATAATTATCTGCCTATCTATTACCTACCATACGAGTCTATCGTTTATTCCGCTCCCCACCTACTTCTCAGTACCACAACCATTATGTTTACAGCAAATGCTATCTTCTTTCAAGTATTTTGAGAAATATAATCGTTGAGCAACACTGACAATCTTTGTATCGCATATTTATTAGAACCATGAGCGGTGATTAGTACTTACTAAAAAAACCAAGAGCCGTTGAAAAATGAAAAATAATAATTGCCTTACCCAAAAGGGCGTCGCATGCGGATTTTGCCTAAGGTTTGAGCCCCATGGACTACCGGACTGCAAGTAGGGTTGCCAACCATCCCGGATTGGCCGAAATTTCCCGGAATCGGAATCGCTGTCCCAGATCCCGGATGAATACTCAATTGTCCCGGAAATTTATAAATTGCTAAAAAACGAGAAGAATGATTTCATATCTGATGCTAATTGTTTTCTTACGAGATGTATCACATATTTGAAAGAAAATTATTTATTTAACGAAAGTAATATTTTTAACAAAATAAAATGTCTTTCTTTAAAGAAAAATAAAGAATTTTCTGAATTGACATGGGAGCAATTATCCGTTTTCCCAAATATATTACAAATCAAAATTGTCATCGATGCGTTATAGGCACATTTTTTACGGTATTTTTAATGTTTCAAAAGCAATTAGGTGAAACAATGTTCGCGCTTAGGTACATACTACAAGCTAATTTTCCTGCATCATCTCATAGGAAAAGATATATCCTGGAAAACCATCGCGTTTAATATATGCCTTGAGTTATATTACCATGTCTTCAAGTGAACGTGAAAGTGAATTTTCGAAAATGAATCTAATTTTTACCCCAATAAGAGTTTTATTGAAGACCAAAAAAGGTTCGGCAGTTTTGTTTATCAAACTCGCCTGACCATCTTTGACACTTCTCGATCCTTCAAAATACGTTGATCGGTGGTTACTCAGTGTAAGACATTCGGCCATAGACTCGTAACGCTAAGAAAAGGAATCGAGACGATTTGCCAGACGAGAATTGGACTGAACTTTGAAAATACCATGGCCCCCAAAACGAGAGGGCTGACAGGGCTCTAGCCTGGGGGATCGCCCAGATAAGTGAGATAAACGCACATCACAAATTTGCTCTAAACGTAAAAAAATCGCTTGCGGAGCTTCTTTCCTTCAGGCGTATTTACATTTTAAAATAAATGTTGTGGAATTGCATTTTTTGGTTAATGTTTATGATACACTGAATACCCTTAATTTTACCTCGAACACCATTTGAAAAACGCTACTATAGAGGGTCACACTGCCTTTAATCTTAGTGTAATATGTGTGTATAGGTAAGGGTCCGCCAAAGATCCTGGACTGGGGGCCCGCTTCAGGATATGGGGACTATGGAAAGCACCACATACTTTTATTCAAATATATGTTTTTACAATATTATTTTTTACAACTTTAGTTGTTTATGTGTACCTATTTGTTTGTTTGTTTAATTTTTTATGCGCTTCCTGGCATAGAAAAGGTTGCTTTAAATTATATTTGAATGTAATTTTCTTTAGAAGGTAAGAAGTTTGGCAAGAAGTGAGTTCCGGCACCTTTGTTTAAAAAAAGCTCTGTATAGGTATATGTAATTAAGTTGCACATAAAAAGTTTCCTCAGAAAATTAGGTAATGGCTGACTGATGGTGATGTTCAGTTTTGAGATATTTGTCCCGTAATCGTCACAGGAAAAGTTGGCAACCCTAACTGCTAGGCACTTGCGCTTGCTCGATCGAAAACAGAGGGGAAAAACCGCGTGGCAACTTACGTTCGTCGCGCGGGCCATAGTTTTGAAACTTCATAATTCTTGTATAAATAAAAAAAACAAGTATTTAGTCCTTTTTTTATTAAACAACATTATTTACTTTACACTGGAAAGCACAAGGCCTCTTCAATTATGTAATACAAATACGACAATTAATACTTACAGATATAGAGAAATAGAAATTCAATACAGAATAAAATAGAGAGGGTTCAGTAAACAAAAATAATAATATGTATAAGTAAAGTAAATAGTTAAACAAGTGAACAGAAAAAAATATAGCAAAATAGTGAAACCAACAAAGATAATTGAAGTGCATTGTACTTCATTCATAGTTTTTGAAACTCTCGACGAGCGCATAGTGCGCATTAAAAATCATTGGTTCTAGACAGAAGAATTTTTCACAATGATATAAATAATATTCCAATATTATCACGTAGGTACCTGAGTGATTAAAATATTAAAAAAAAACATGCTACACCGAAACCAGATCGTGTAAACCGATTAGCTGTCGCGACAAAACGTGTAAAGGAAATTGATGTACCTTCAGACAACATTTTTATTGATAGCGAATAAATTTCTTCAATAAAAATATAGTTTATTTAAACAACAAGATATATCTATGTACGTATACAACATATAATTATAATACTTTATTTACCGTACGTGATTAGGTAAAACAATAAATTGGTAGGTACCTTTTTTGCAGTCGCGAAAAATATCGACGTTTTTATTAAAATCGCAATATCTCTTTAATGCGTCGACATATTGACATGGAATTTTCAGGATTCGTCAAAAATGTATCGATAATTAAATAAATATTTGTATTTATTAATGATTTAATGTTTTTCAAACTATGGTTTATAGTTTCCGAAGAGTAGGTACGAGGGTGGGTCAATAATTCCTTAGAAAAAAGCATTAAAACAGTTTTTATTTTTGTATTTTTTTTTTATTTCTCAACATAATCTCCTTGGAGCTCAATACACTTGGTTAGACGTTTCTCAATTTTTTTTAAACCGTCAGAAAAATAAGTTTTCGGAAGGTCCTCAAAATAAGCATTTGTCCGATCGATGACTTCTTCATTTGAAAAAAAACGTTGTCCACTTAGCCATTTTTTTAAGTTTGGGAAAAGGAAAAAGTCACTGGGGGCTAAATCTGGCGAATACGGTGGGTGGTCAACCAATTCGAACTTCAATTCTTCAATTTTAGCCATTGATCGTAAACATGTGTGAACACGGGCATTGTCCTGATGAAAGAGGATTTTTTTCCTGTTTAAATGAGGCCGTTTTTCTTCAATTTTGTTTTTTAGCTGGTCCAATAAAGATGCATAATAATCCCCTGTTATTGTTTTTCCTTTTTCCAAATAGTCAACGAAAATAATTTTACGTGCATCCCAAAATACAGTAGCCATAACCTTACCAGCTGATTTTACGGTTTTCGCCTTCTTTGGACATGGTTTGCCTTCGCAATCCACTGCTTTGACTGTTCTTTCGTCTCGGGAGTATAATGGTGTATCCATGTTTCATCTACAGTCACAAAGCGACGAAAAAATTCATCCGGATTGCGTTGCATGAGCGACAACAGGGCTTTAGAGGCCACCACCCTATTGCGTTTATTGTCGACTGTGAGCAAACGCGGCACCCATCTTGCAAAAATATTTTTCATGCCCAATTTGTCATGTAAAATAGAAATGACGCTACCTTTTGAGATCCCTGTAACCTAAATTATCTCACTCAACTTTAATCTTCGGTCACTTAACACCATATCGTGGATTTTATTGACCATTTCTGGTGTAGTCACCTCTACAGGACGTCCTGAGCGTGGTTCATCCTTTGTTGATGTACGACCACGTTTAAATTCATTTAACCAGTTATAAATAGTTGCAAGTGAAGGAGCAGATATGCCGTGAACTAAATCCAACTCATTTTTTATTTCCTTTGCTGTTAACCCTTTTATATTAAAATGTTTAATAACAGCTCTAAACTCAATTTTCTCCATTTTCCATTTTTCCATTTTCCACAAGCAATTTTTTTTTTTTAAATGTACGAGAAACACACAACAACCCGACCAATCTGATTGAAACTTCGCAGCATACTGAATCGGTAGTGCCGCTGCATGAAAACAAACCGCTTACAGTACTAGTCGCGCCACCTGTCGGCTTTTCTAAGGACTTATTGACCCACCCTCGTACATACGATTTTCATACAGTTAGTTGATAATTTATTTTGATCACCCCAATCTTTGTCAAATAAGTATTCATACAAAAAATAAGAAAACTAACAGTACACATTTTAGATTATAATAATTATATAAATAGAAAAATAAATATGGTTCAAACTAACCATGAAACTTAACACCTTGTTTCAAATACCCACATTTAAACAATGATCTTTTGTTATATTTGCCAGAATTAGTCATTGATACCGAGTCTAGACTCTTGAGTCGCCACATAAATATGTCACATAAACATGAGTGCAAATTACATGCAATGGATAAAAATTATTTACGCACGACTCAGAGGTTCTCAATCCATAGAAATAAAAGTTTTTACTTCGACAAGTAAACGGTTTTGGACAATTTGTGCCTATAATAAATTCGTTGACAGATTTGAATCATAAACAATAATCAAAATTTTTAAAATCATTTAAAATTAATCATTTTTTACCCATTATAATATTGCAATACACTTATACAAATAAGTCTACTTATAATAAATTACAAAAAAAAAGACTATGGTCAAGTGGAGTCACATAGAAAATGTAGTCATAAACATGTTTTAAAACGTTTAGTTTATGCACTAGGATTACATTTAGCATTTTTTACAAAAAGCATAAAATTTTACAAAGACATATCGGTACATAATTAATAAAAATAAGTGAATGAGTATTTGGTTAATAGACGGGATCATTAAAAATGTCGCCTGGTAACGTTGATCTATGCTAATCTTAGGTCTAAAAACATTTGTCTAAATCGAATTAGGAAAAAGTCCTTTATCGCTTAATCCTAAAATAGCTTTATAATATGTGACATCAATGTCTGGCATGTATGGAAACATTGCTATCAAATCTTTCACTTTTTTCTCGGTCAATTTCGTGATATTAGTGGACATCCTTCGAATTGTAGGAAAACTTATTTCCTTGTTAGACGGTGTACGGTTAACTTTCTTATAAATATTAACTGTTATGAAATCTGAGGCAAATGATATTTTATATTCTACTAAATCAATTTGGTCGAGGTTATAACGAATATGTTTAATTTTTGTGTACGGAATTTGTGCGTACAATAGTTTTACCGCTGCATTCCCATAATCAAGACTATCACCTGCCATCATTTGTAATACGACAAATTTATTTTTAACGCTACGAATTTTTAAAAATTGGCGAACTAATCCCAATGGGCTATATATTTCGATGTTTCTTAATGATTTTTCTATGACACTGTGTGCTGAATCGATCTCTTGAATGTTTCCATGACCTGGCTCAGAAAATTTTTGCTCTACGACTTTAATTGTTTTTATCTCCTGATTCAATAAAAAGTTTTTTATGGCGGTGCTCATGAAAGAGTTTTTATTTTGTGGGACGCAACTATCCGACCATAATATTAAATGTTGGACATCCGGATTGTCCGAAGCGATAGCTTTTAATATTTTAATAAGCGCACTTGCAATATCGTTACCTGAGCGACCACTATATCCTTCGTGCCAAATTGCGTTATATATATGACTATTGCAATGACCGGTTAAATTATACATATTAATTTTGCTTCTATAATAAAAATTGGAAACATTAGCTTTGGGCAAACTAAAAACATTTTGTAAATCAAATGTTACCACAGCAGAAACAAGAGTAACATTATTAACATTGGTATTAATTATAATACCTCTGTCTTTGGTTCTTTCTTCAGCGCCTTCAACTTTTCTTTGGATATGTTTGTCGTTGTCCATAATTTCGTCAGCAGTTGGATTTTTCAGGTATTTAAATTTTTCACACGAATCACACCGATCTTTTTTTGGATGTTGAAATGCCAGGCTAAAATCTCGTTTAAATACTTCACGGTAAATGTTTATTTTGACCGGGTTTTCCGTTTGTGAAAAATACAAGTCGTACATTTTCTGTACGTTCAATGATGCTTCAAGATATTTCATGGTTGTGCTCTTCCGACAGTAGTGCGATTCAACAGCCGGAAACGATTGAATGTGAGACCGGACAATATCTAAATCAGTAGTGCTTGTACACCTCTTCACATATTTCCCTTTTGTCGGGGTTCTAGGCACATTTGTCACACTATTTTGCACCTTCTCGTGAAAATAATACACTCTACTATCACAGATGTCTAAAGTGCTGCAAAAAAATTTTTGGCACACCTTAATTTTTTCGGCAAGCAGTTCAAAATAATAAGTATATGAGAAGCGTTTCCGACTTGTTTCTTTCTTTGTCCGTTTTCTTGTTGGTATTGACCTCGTTGTATATTTGCTGTAATAATGGTTTTTTTATCATCACTTAACTTATAAAATTGAGAGTGGATAATTTTTCTTTCGTCTTCCGTAAATTTACTCATACATTTTAGATGACATGTTGGGAAACATGTGCTTTTCACAATTTTTGCTGGATGTGTTTTCTTCATAATATCGACGTATTCTTCGCCATGTTCCCTTTTATTTTTCCGGACATTTCGTGTCCACTCCGTTGGATTAATTTTTCTTTTAACGCCACAGGAATTTTGAGAAGAGGAACATATTATGGACATCTCATTCTCTTCGCCTTGGGTTTGGTTTGGTGACGGGGCTTCTATACAGTCTCTGAAGGTACTGGAAAAAGGTAAATTTAAATAAAACACAAAATAAAATAAGCAAATTAAATAAAAGGAAGCTGTTTTCATATAATACAAACCCTAAAAATGACGTAGTCAAAATTTCATTAAACAATTCGAGATTAGGACCAAAGTAAAATTTAAGTTTTAATACAATCAATTTCTATTTTTTCTTTCCATATTGTAACATTTTTATATGATATTCTTATTGACAGAAAAATAATGCGTCATTATGGTCTTCAATCGAACTTGTTAGTTTTATTACAAACCACCAAATAAATATTATATATTTATTATTGTAAGGAATAAGAACTATGTGAGCATGTATAAATTATTAACCATTAGCTGATAATATTAGATTAGTACATATTATATCGTAAGTGTATAATATTAACTAAATAAAATATTACTAGGTAACGTAAATAATAAATTAAATTAACTATTAACGCATTCTAAAATAAATAATATCACCGTCTTTATTTTCACAGAAATAGGTACCTACGTTAAAAGTAAAATAAAGACAAACCATGTTTGATGAAGAAATAATAATTAATTCTTTACGTTACGGTAGTTACCGGGTCACACTGTAGAAATGCTGTATAATTCATATGACCGTTGGGTTTTGTCGCTATTCATCGATACAAAATACAGTTATTTAGGTTAAAATACTCACTTCCATAACTCTGTTGTAAGTTCAGGGCGAACTGGTGACGTATCAGCCATGATTTATCTCTTCAAATTTGTTGAACTCACTATTAAAACAATGGTAACTTTAAAAACAATACTTAACAGCTCGAACTTTGAAAGATGAATCCGGAGGGCCAAAAAGTATGATTGCGGGCGTGATTGTTTTAGAGCTAGACAGCGTGAATGTGGGAGCGAGATGCACGAGATCAGCGCGGTTTGATTGGCTTAAGTGATATTCGGGAAATAAAAACTCAGCCAGCGGTATATTTTGACACAAATTAACTTGGATATTCAGGAACGGATAGTTGGACGTTCGGGAGAAAAGCACGGAATAATTGTTGCTTAATATGGCCTATTCGGGTTTTTTTTTTAAATATCTCTATTTCTAGATAAAAATATATTGTTTTTATAAATGATTTCGGTAGAGTTCGGTAAAAGAAATCGAACTGCATTAAAATGTCGATTTCGACTAAAATGGATATTCGGGAAACAAATCCTATAGCGACGACAAGATAATAATTTATACGCAAAATATAATTTATATAAGACAATCGAATATTTTGATAAAGCCTCATGTTTCCCAAGAATTAAATTCTGTTTACTAATGTGGAATTTTGTTTTGATTCCAGCCTATTTTCACGCATTGAAATGGGAGGCCTTTGGAACAGGCGACTCTGAGCAGGATTATGCATTCGAGTTATTATATGACTCTGATTCAGATGTTCTACTGGATGCCACCACCGATGTCGCAGACATCACCGATTTCACCGCCGGCCACTAGAGCAACTTTGAGGACGACTTCAACGGTTTCATTAACCGCATTACAGAGGTGCTAGATGAAACCAGTATGGTGTCAGGAGTCGACACGTCCGAGGACCTACTCCCTGGCCCATCTCGGACAGAAACCAGAGGTCGAGCGGGTGGACGGCGTGGAAAAGGAAGTAGGGGCGGTCGTCCCAGAGGCAGCCGAGGAGGAAATGCGAGGTTTAGTGCCAGTGTTACTGAACCGTGGTCAACAGAAGACTACACTCCAGCACCTGGACCGTTTACTGCTGACCCAAGTGTAAAAGTGAATGTTGACGTTCAGTCTGTTCATTGATTTTTTTTAAATGTAACCCAAGTCGTAAGTTAGAATTTAAAGATTTTTTAGTAGAGTATTCAATTTCTTTAATGTCTTTTGGTACCGATGTCTCGTCTTCTCCAGCACTGAGGCATCATGTGGCGCTGGATTAGCCTGTAAGGTTATCTGAAGACATGTCCAGACATACCTTACAGGCGATTCTAACGACGTAGAAAAAGGCATATCCATCAAAGCTATGCAAGGTATATGCCAAAAATAAAAAAAGGAGCGAGACTCGGTACATGTGTAAAGAGTGTGATGTTCCTCTTCACAAAAGCATCTGCTGGCAGAAATATCACACTATTCGTCATTATTAAACTGTTTTTGATTGTTCCTGAAAGTTTTATTTAAATATTCCCACAAATAAGCCAATAAACCAAGATTATATCATTTACTAGAAAAAACCAATTTCACTCAAATTTGTCCGGGAATAGGGGTAAGATTAATAAAAACCTGCCGGGGCTGAAAGTCTTTTTCATCCTACCACGCGCCACCAATGGAAGATTCCGACTTAAAGTTGTCAAAAATTTCCGTAACAAAATACGCTATAACCTTCAATGCGTATTTCAAAAACCGCTATAACACTATGTAACTTACAAAAGCCGCTATAACCAAACATTAAGTCAACAACAAGTTAACAATATAAATAGATATGCAAAATATTTCCAAAAATACTCCATCATTGGGCAAAAAAGTAAAACATCGATAGTCCCTTTATCCATAAACTGAGAAGTTTTTATTGATTTTCTCAACAAAATGAAAAGGTGTTATAGGGGGTTTTGAAATACGCATTGAAGGTTATAGCGTATTTTGTTACGGAAATTTTTGACAACTTTAAGTCGGAATCTTCCATTGGTGGCGCGTGGTAGGATGAAAAAGACTTTCAGCCCCGGCAGGTTTTTATTTATATAGAAATAGGTATCTAACTTAGTAATTACGGAAATATTATCTCTCCATTAAAAAATACAGCTAACTGGTTGGAAACAAAATGTATTAATTGATATGGAATGTTTAACCGGAGTGTATTTTTTGTCGGGTTTGCGATGTCTAGTTTACTTCCGTTGTCTTTGGACGTCACAACCTTGATGACGAACAATGACACGTGCAGATTTGAGAATTATATTTAAATTATAGGTACTTATAATCGAACAACATCTTCTTGGCTACGTGTTCAAACTGCGAACTACAATCTCCTCTCATTTTTAACCGCAATTCCATTATAAACTAACAAGCTCCTCCCATTTAGTCGACAACAACGCCTTCCGGCTTTTGCCTAAATCTTCTTGTTGGAGAGTACCTAATTAATTTGTCCAAATATTTTTGCCAGTCACTCGAGAGTTTTGAAAGTTGTCAGGTGTAGGTATATTGAATTGTATCTGAAAACCGTGGGCTCGCAATATTGTCTTTTGAAGTAGAGATGGCATTTAAATTAGACATAATATACATTTAGTTAGTATTATATCCATACAACACATTTCTTAGATATTAGAGTCATGGAAGGATGATAAAAAATATGGTATAAAAAATGAGGTGGCATTTTAGCGCTGCCTAGGGGCGGCATTTTGTCTAGTGACGGCACTGAGTAAGCACCTACCTAAGTACTTATCTACTTATTACAATTTAATACTAGGTACAATAGGTAAAGTTAATAGAAGGGCAGCAATATTAAATTCCGTAGGTACTATATTTTTGATTCTTCTCCAAATATTAGGTCCATTTACCTGGATCACCCAATGTTAAAACTCCTTGGGTGCGTTTATTTGTGCATCGTTAGTGCACGATTTTTTTTCGTTTGTGCACCTATAATAACCGAAAAATTCCAATTTCAAATTGGGTGTTCCAGCTAAACGTTGGGTCACCCAATGTTGAAATTTCAACTTTTTTTGTGTGCATTCGTTTGTGCATCGTTAGTGCACGTTTGTGCACGCGTTTCTTTCGTTTGTGCACGCACATTAAGGGGGTTATTCGGATTTCAATTTGGGTGACCCAGCTAAATGCTGGATACTTGTGTCACTAAACTTAGATTTTTTTCAAAAATAAATTGTTAACACTAGTGCGTTGGTAGTGAACGTTAGTGCACGATTCTTTTTTGCCTTTTCATCTGTATTCAGCGCGCTATTTAATTTTTAAGTTTGTATGCAAAACCTGACTGCGTGGGTTTAAAAATATTTTTTTTAGTGAAATCTCTTGTCGCATAGGTAATGCGCAATTCTGCATACTTTTTTAATTTTTTTCTCATATAGTGCGTGAGATATTTGATATGAAATATTTGATGAACGTTAAGTCGAGGCACCCAACAAACTTTTTTAACTTTTTATTAGGTCATCAATTTGTCTATTATTGGCTTACGTTTGTGCACGTGCTTTTTTGGATTTCGAGATTATATCTTGAGAGATATTATTTTTTTTAATTTAGTGACTTGATACTTGAACCGTTAAATTTACCTTAAAATTGTTTTGTTAAATGCATACGATTACATATATTTTTTTGAACTTTTGACATGATTTTTAAATTTTTTATCTCTTACATTAAGCTATAAATTTGATTTTGAATGGCCGTCAAGTTTTAACATCAAACATTTTTTTTCACATTTTTTAAATGCACAGCTTTGAGTAATTTAATTACATGATTTTTCATGTATTTTGTATTGTTTTTTCATGTAAATTACGTGAAAAATTCTCATTTTTCCATTTTCACTAAGTACCTCGTCAAAATATCCCGAACAAAAACAACCACATCCGCATGGATGGTCTGGTCAAAAGAGTTTCGCAAACAGCCAATACGGCTTCTATCTGTTTTCCATTTATAAATAATCCATGATAATCAACATCTTCGTGCTTCAATTTGGAAAGCACCTGTATATATTTTTATTGGTGCGTCGTCAAAATATACTTTGCGAAGCCATTCGCAACAGTCATAGCTGTCACCAAAAACTGTTTCCACCACTCCAATGTCACAATATTATATTATTTATCTTACAAATTATTGATGGCTTTCACTGTATCTTTAGACCTCGTGCGTTCATAAATGTTTCGTTATGCATTAATTTATGACGAGCAAGCTTTATATCCAACGCTAGTTAGGTACTTTAAAAATCCCAATTTTAAGACATTTAAGACAACCAATCAACAACCAATAAACAAAATTATAAGTAGTTATTATCCACCTTATCGTTTCGAATGACAGCATAAGAATCATGTATAATTAATAATTATTAAATATTAGTATTTTGTCAAATATTGTCTATGAATATAAGTATATTAAGTTTGTTGTCGTTGCCTATCATACTTCAAAATCATCTGTCACATGAGATGCGCCTTTCATGTTTAGGGTACTGGAAATACTATTTAATAAAACAATGCAAAGTCAGAATGAAAATAATATATTGACGTGCTCTGATAAACTAGAAGGAGTTAAGACAAGGATCTCTACAAATGTTTCAAAGGACCTACCAGACCACCATTAAAAACAAGCAATTAATTTTGGATCCCTCTCAAAAACAACTAACATTGCTGCAAAAGAAATTTCATCATTACATTCATACAATCAATATGACTGGATTCGAAACCGTTTCGCAACCAATGCCGAAAATTCTATAGAACCGCTTTCTCTATAAATTTGAGAGGAATTAGTTGAATTGGGAAACGATGGGACTCTAAAAACTGAATTTTGCCGATGTTCCATTGGCTATTTTCTGGATTTCGGTTAAAAAAGAATATTCTTGGATTTCCGACAAGGCTATTGCAGTTCAGCTACCGTATCTGGGCATTTTCGCCAAAGTTTGTACATTGCGTTTTTGGCATGTCCCATGACTTTGATTGATTTTTTCATAGTTATTATATTATAAAATGTTGGAAAGTTATGTACTTTTAACATGCAAATTTATTAATTTACTCTATTCAATCAGTTAAATACAACTATCTGACCTGTATATATTTTTAATTGATTATTTAGATCGAAAGGTAGTGCGTTTTTACCATGTCCCACCCATAAATTCAAATAAACAAAGTCTGATTTCGTCATTAATTTTGAGTGTGTAAAATTAAATTCGTAGTGTTTTCAACAGCTTACATTATATATTTTTGGAAAATATATAGTTTTTTCGTAAATTTGTACCAATATTGAAAAAAAATCACGTTTAAAGTGTGTCCCAGGATATTTGAAAAAGTGGAACTCCACATTCCGTTACCACGATTTTAGCATGAAGGCGAAAAATTTTCACTATAAATATGTTTTTTTTTAATGTAGCAACATTTTTGTATAACACTGATCGCCATGTACACTTTAAATTGTTGGTGTGTGTCGGTATCGCTATCGGAACAGGTTGCTTTCTGGGTTGGTCATTTAAGAAGTTCCACTACTGTTACCACGATTTATAAGGTAAGAAAACACATATTTCTATTTCACATACTACACATATGGAGCTTATCTTTCATACTACAGATATAATAAAACATATCGCAGGTTTAACAATAAAACTAAGCTAAATTTTGGCTTCAAACACTTCTGAAACAGAATCCGTTACTTCCACTCCGAAACTATATTGGTGGTAACGTATATGTGGAATGTAAAAGTAACGAAATGGCATGCATAAAGTTGGGTTTACAGTGTGTGTTTAGTTCTTCATAGATTATAAAAAAAATTATTTTGTCTGTTCGTATGAAAAACAAAAATATTTTCATTAAAAAATATAAAAAATAACCTGACTATAATATAATAATATAATAAAGATTAAAAAAGTATGTGATATGTCTGAATACGCAAAAATAGCGCACATAAAAGTATGGAGATAAAAAAAAACAACAGAAGGAAAAGAAAAAACACCAGACTGAAATAATTGCGAGACAGGCACTGGCTCTGTCATACTCTTTCTGTTATACGCCACCAAAATTTTAAAACTTCTCCATACATTTTAGGCATAGAAATTTATAAAAATGTATGAAAAAGTATTTTTTTGTCACGTTTAACAGAAATGTGTACTCGATTAGATTTAATACCTAGAACTGTAGGTATTCACGAAATGTCAGAAAAGTACGTCTTGATTACAATCAACCTGTATAGCTACATTTTATGTTGATGAATACAATTAAATTTCAAGACAACATAAAGTCGAACTTGGTTATTACGAGGAAGATGGGACCGACTGAATTTGCTTGTTATAAGCGTTACTCGTTATATCAGAGAATAGGTATTTTTAAATGAGCATGTCACATTACACAAAAAGCCGAAAATAAAAAATTTGGAAACCATCGTAAAAATCCCCGAAACGAGCATGGCATTCATAAACTACAAAAGAAGTTGTTTATTGTAATTAACGCTGGTAGGTACCTACGGACTTCACAAACCTTGGATTTTTCAACCATATGCGTGGATACTTTTTTATTATTGTCGGTGAAACACCAATAAGGTAGGTACTTAGACACTTTACTAGTGTCATAAACGTAATCCGACCCCGGCGGCATCCTGTCCAATCGGATTTTATTGCTTAGGGTCGAAATGTTTTAAAACGGTCGACACATTAACAGTATTTTAGCTCGGTATATCCGATAAGTTGCTCGTTATAACAGTGAAAGAATTAAATGTATGGCGAAAATCATAAACCAATTGTCAACAAATGTTTCGTTATTACATCCGAGATCTCGCTATGTCAGAGATCGTAATAACCGAGTTTGACTATAATTATTTTCGTAAAAGTTATATACTCCGTGCCGCGCTAGGAACTCGCGTCTGAATCCCTTGCTGATTTTTTTTTTCATATATTGTTAATTTGCTTAAAAATATTTTTTATCTGAGTTACAAATAATATAAATGCCAAATAAAGTTATGGTAATGTATAGTGTGTCAAAATTATTACCTACCTTATTTTACAAGTATTGTGAAATTTATTATAAAATATGTCTATTTTAGTGATTAAGTTTGATTTGTTTTGTTATTTTGACGCACGTTGAATATTTATCTGTCTATCAAAAAATTCAAATAAATTTCATAAAACAAAAATTTGTTTTTATGGTAACATGTAACTTAAGCTTTACAAATTACACTCCGTTACCATTTCGTTCCATTCCGAAAATGTCCCCAAAAAAGTTGAACGTTAACTATTTTTCATTTGATTATTAAATAACGAAACTTATTTATTTTTCCAATAAAATTTAGTAAAAGTGATTATTGTCTTTAAAAAAATAGCAGAACGAACATTGATTGGTTTTTTCAAATACTAAAGGAAAAATGCTCTGCCATTATAGACATAGGGTAACGGAGGGGAACGAAATGTGCCCAAGAATTAAAATTCAATAATATTTTTTGACTATTTGTAGTTTTATTTTGAAGTGTATGGTTTTTTTAATCTAATAGAGCTCTTTTAAGTGATAAAAAGTGTTTCATTCATGTTTTAAAAGCTAAGTTTCGTAGTCACGGAACGGAAACTTATTATGCCCAATTTCATAATAAAAATGATATAAATATTGTATTAATCAATATTTTGCTGAAAAATTGCTATTACCAATTCAGCAATAGAACAAGGAATCTGCTAGCTATATAAAAATGGTTAATTTGAGTGAAAAAATAATATTACCCAAATTTCAAACATGTACAAACTTTGGCGAAAATGCCCATCTACGATATATGTGTGCAAAAGTTTTTCAACTCAACTTATAATTAAAAATTTCGAGAATGTAGTATAACCAAGAACTTCGGGTTGTTCTTTAAAATATCAAGTCAAAAATACACAGGGTGGGGGACTGATAGGCCTCTAGCCTGAGGGACCAGGCTCAGGGGTGGGACTGCGTGGCAGGTCAACCAGATAAGAAAGATAAACCCAAATTACTAATTTGCTCACATATTAAAAAGAGTCGACTGCAGCGCTATTTTACTACGCTGGTAAACATTCGATTGTAGGTTACAATAATTATTTATTATTATTGTGTCAATATTCGACAAACAAATATTCTTAACCAGACAACTAACCATAATTCAAGTGGATGTATTAATGAATACAAACATTCAATACCATTAATTTTACCTCAAACACCATTTTAAAAACTCTATTTTAGAGTATCACACTGTCTTTAACCTTAGCGATAGGTAGGAGGGGCAAATATCCTAGTCTGTGGTCCCCCTTCAGGATGTGAGGTCCATGTTTTGGTGTATAAATTGTTTTACATGTGGTGTGTCACTGTCTTCTGCGAAAACCTGTGGTGTGTCTTGGGTGAGAAAAGGTTGCGGGGCACTGATTTACGTATGTAATAACCGGTATCGGTGCAAGTCGGTTTACAGGAAGCCAGGCGGGAACCGCGCCAATTTTCATTGCTGATTTTGGCAAAATCCATGAATACAAAAATGAAAACCTAACCTAACAAATAATCCAGTAGGTACCTATACCAGCTATTTTCAAAATTTGTTTGCCGCTGGCTTCCTATATACCGACAAGAACAACATACCTACCTACCTGCACTGATTGAAAAAACACCTCAGAAACATTGGTACTTGAAAAAATATGACACCTGACAGGATTCGAACCTGTATACATTGAATTCTGGCCGATGTGCTTTACCAATTTAGTCACCAGTATTATATCCAATTACGGCATAACTAGCCGTAATGTGACTGAAGCTTTTTACAAATTATGCTAGTATTATTGACCTTTGCGGCTTGGTCAGAATACAATGGGACACAGCTTCCAGCGGTTCCATCATTCGAGCAGATATGTTTTAAAATTGTGTATGTTCATAAAGAATGTCACCCTCACAATTATTGTGATATAGTATATTCTATAAGATCCCTTTAGAGCACAGTGTAATTAGTAATATAATGCTTTCTGCGAATATTATTTAATAATATTTTATAACTTAACAGCTGAGCAAAGGAAAGGGTGAAAAAATGAAATTACATTTATCATAAAACATCAATTATTTATTAAAATACTTAAAACTACCTATCTATTAAAAATCATCAATCCAAGAGGTACTTAACTGGGTGGTCGACTTAAACTTAAAAATGTAAGGAGGTGTAACATGTAATTTCTTTGCTTGGTCTAAATATATTACAATAAATCATCAATGTTATAAAGGAAAAAATCAATGTGGGTAGGTAGTTACATAGGTAAGTATTAAAAGTAATAAACTTCTGTGACGAATCAAAACGTGGGCGGACATTCTTCTTAGGATGAGCACCATGGTGTAGAGTAGAGAGCCGTTACACGGCCCAACTCATCTGGCTCGTAGCAAAGCTATATTGGCTTCCTGGAGTCGATTCGCATACGACACAGCTCGGGCCATGTAAATCAAATCATCCACATTATGGTGAGCGTGGAATTTTTTCAAACAATTCTCATACTGCAAACAAAAAAGCATTGATAAGATTAAGCAAACGTGTACAGAAATAAACAGAATATTACTGTATTTGCTGTATAAACGTATACTACGTAGTCAACAATTTATTGTTTTTACATTTCATTGCTTGTTTGACCATTAGATGGGTGAGCAGCACATTGCATAGAAAGCCTTGGGGCATAGATAGCAGTGGTGAAGGGTGAAGGTAGGCTGTTAAGAACTGCCATAAATAGTGCACATTAAACTTTGTCAGTTATGCATATTTTTTTCATTGAAATAAGACAACAACTTACAGATGGTGTTGGGTTAGTTTTTTTAAATTCAATTAAACCCTGCGAAAACAAGTCTTTTACAGATTAACATCCACATAAGACTTTTTTGGAATATACTTTTTTATCCCAAATTGCTCCATGAGATTTAGTCGACCACCCTTGTCATATAGATACACATATTTCGGACCATGAATTGGATCTACAATATGGCTGCTGCTCTCTATGAAGACGTGCTTGGTGAATTGTGAATCTGAATCACTATACTGTTTTACAAGTTTCACAATGCAGACAATAAACACCTCTTCTCTGAAGTGTATATTGATCTATCTAGTATCAACGATGAAACGAAGACAGATGACAAAATGACTAAGATGGTTATACATAATTATTATATCTTTAAAAATGAAAGTTCATGTCTTGTATATTAATAAAAAATGGGATGATATAACTGCAAATCAGACTGCTCTAATTAAATCCAAGCTTCGATGTCATCTGGGAATTGATCAGTGACTTTCTTAAGATGTGCACGAGCTACATCTCGTTAAGATTGAAAGTTGATGTAGCGTATAGGGATTTTTATTATCTCGTAGTTGTTTGGTTGAGCCTTTATGACATTTTCGAAACATTGGGAGGCCCAGTGAAGGAATAATTGTTGAATACAATAAAACAATTTAATATATTTATACATTGGCTTTGGATGAATTATTTTAATTCGCCCACTTACAGTATTGACAATAATAATTACAACATTATATAGACTAGAACATAAATTTCAGTCCTTATACTTGATAAAAAAAATAAGAAAAAACTCAGCAAAAAGTTGGATGGCAAAATTAAAAAGTGGGCACGATCCTCAGCCATGAGTGAACGACCAAGAAGAAGGATGTATGTGGCAGTGAAGAATTATGGACCGAGAAAAATGGAGGAAGATAAGGAGGCCTTCTTCCAACTGTAGATCGACCCCGGCTGATGATGATGACTTGATAAAAACTTATTGTGTGAACAAAACAATTATTGTAAAGCAATTTTCTTAAGGTGACGCATCAGTGAAACGCCAAATAATTTTCAACTGTACGCGCGACGAAATTTTGGACTCGCTGCCATTCACCGAGAGAATGTTGACCCAGGAACACGTCACTTTGCTGCGTGATGGCGACGGGTCAATTAATTCTAAAATCGTGTAAAGATGACTAAAAACGTTACCCATTAACTTTAAAAAGAAAACATGTCAATGAATATACTATTATTGTTATTAATAGAACAATAAACAGAACATAAAATGGACGTATGTTGGATTTATATGACAATTAATATTTCGTTTGACAGGCGTCATTTTCACCCGCCACCCGCAATCCGCGCATCGCCTAGCAACGATCTTTTTAGACCGTGCCTCAACTAATGCATGACCTTAAGTGGTGAATACCAGGTCATATTCTATTATATACAAAATTTGATTCATAGATAGCATAAGGATCTCTTCGAATTTTCATACTGACATACTAGTACTTTTTAATAGTTTAAATTAAATTATAGATTCTTCAAGATGTTACACAAGATTTAACAATGAAACATTCATCAATCTTCCATACATAACTCGAAACAGGTTCAGAAACAAACCAAATTGATAAAAATGTTAGAACATGACATGGGAATCAACCCTAGATCTATCGCATGCCAGTTGAGTCAGCTTGAGAAGATCCAAGATACGAGGGTGGGTCAATAAGTCCTTAGAAAAGCCGACAGGTGGCGCGACTAGTACTGTAAGCGGGTTGTTTTCATGCAGCGGCACTACCGATTCAGTATGCTGCGAAGTTTCAATCAGATTGGTCGGGTTGTTGTGTGTTTCTCGTACATTTAAAAAAAAAAATTGCTTGTTTACAAAAATGGAGAAAATTGAGTTTAGAGCTGTTATTAAACATTTTAATATAAAAGGGTTAACAGCAAAGGAAATAAAAAATGAGTTGGATTTAGTTCACGGCACATCTGCTCCTTCACTTGCAACTATTTATAACTGGTTAAATGAATTTAAACGTGGTCGTACATCAACAAAGGATGAACCACGCTCAGGACGTCCTGTAGAGGTGACTACACCAGAAATGATCAATAAAATCCTCGATATGGTGTTAAGTGACCGAAGATTAAAGTTGAGTGAGATAATTGAGGTTACAGGGATCTCAAAAGGTAGCGTCATTTCTATTTTACATGACAAATTGGGCTTGAAAAAAATGTCTGCAAGATGGGTGCCGCGTTTGCTCACAGTCGACAATAAACGCAATAGGGTGGTGGCCTCTAAAGCCCTGTTGTCGCTCATGCAACGCAATCCGGATGAATTTTTTCGTCGCTTTGTGACTGTAGATGAAACATGGATACACCACTATACTCCCGAGACGAAAGAACAGTCAAAGCAGTGGATTGCGAAAGGCGAACCATGTCCAAAGAAGGCGAAAACCGTAAAATCAGCTGGTAAGGTTATGGCTACTGTATTTTGGGATGCACGTGGAATTATTTTCGTTGACTATTTGGAAAAAGGAAAAACAATAACAGGGGATTATTATGCATCTTTATTGGACCAGCTAAAAAACAAAATTGAAGAAAAACGGCCTCATTTAAACAGGAAAAAAATCCTCTTTCATCAGGACAATGCCCGTGTTCACACATGTTTACGATCAATGGCTAAAATTGAAGAATTGAAGTTCGAATTGGTCGACCACCCACCGTATTCGCCAGATTTAGCCCCCAGTGACTTTTTCCTTTTCCCAAACTTAAAAAATGGCTAAGTGGACAACGTTTTTTTTCAAATGAAGAAGTCATCGATCGGACAAATGCTTATTTTGAGGACCTTCCGAAAACTTATTTTTCTGACGGTTTAAAAAAAATTGAGAAACGTCTAACCAAGTGTATTGAGCTCCAAGGAGATTATGTTGAGAAATAAAAAAAAAAACTGTTTTAATGCTTTTTTTTAAGGAATTATTGACCCACCCTCGTATTTCGAATGGGTATTTTACTGAGGCTGTTCCAAATTAAATATTTTCAATGAAGACTTACATTCTTAAATCACGTGTATTATTTAGGAATATCAACTGTTAAGCTGTGGACCCAATAGGTTGAGCAAACCATCATCTATTTCTTGTAAAAAATATCTGTTATGAGACCTCTTCGTGAGGCAGCCGAGATCCACACCAGATTGTAGGGCAAGTAAAAAATATATTTTTAACTGTACGCCTATACAAATATGATATAAAATATATATACATTCTCTGAATCCCCTCGATAAAATTATATACATCTGCTCGAGGCCAAAGTGGGGCAGGACAAATGCAGAAAGCGCAAACTGCATAGCCTAGTCGTGGTGTCTCGTGCAAGTTAGTAACAGCTCTCCGCACACAACCCCTGATTCTCTGTGTTGTGGAACGCACGCAGAGTCAGGTACTGGACTTGGATTGCAATCCTGAAAACAAATAACAAAACAACTGAATGAACTGAACTGAGAAAAATTTTCACCCTGCTGAATTAAGTGGATACACAAGGAGATTGAAATACTATTATGATTACTAGATAGATGGAGCAACGAGATCTTTTTAAAATTTATGTAGAAAGAATTTTATTCTTTTCCTCATAAATTTCATACTCATGTGATATATGAAATTTACATTATGTATGTAATTTTATTAATCAGACATTATTATAGGTTCATATAATTTCTTCATGTTTTCTTTACAGAGATTAAATGGTCCACATGCTGAGCGTAGGTTAAAATGGAGCTTTTATGGTATATTCAGAGCATAACCCTGGACATTAATAAGACGTTTTAGATAATCAATTTATATAATTTTGAAGCCTTATTATCCTCTATATTTATTTTAAACATTTGATGACTGTATAAAGTATTTTTATTACATAAAATAGTATTCTTTTAAACATCTCGCTCCAATGTTTTAGAATATAGTCAAATTTCGGTACATCCATGTGCAGTGGTGTTAATATTTTTAAGATTCATTAATTTTTAAACGCATTTACAAAACCATTAGTAAAATTAATGTTAACATTATATTATAGTGACATATTTACGATAAAAAAATATATTTAATAATCTTTGTGATTTATATCTTGATTAATAATCTGAATTTTATTATTAAAAAATTGACACGATTAACACATTTAAAGATAATTCTAAAGATACTAATTATAAGCTATGTCTTTGACCATTCAAATATGATAAACATCCTACGAATAATGTTTGCTTTATAATAATTATTGACCTAAGAATAAGGTACTATATTTTGAAATACGCCATATTTATTGGCATTTCCCAGTGGTTAAGCTACAACATACGGCCGTAGCTATAAATTGACAAATGATAAATGAATTAGGGAGTAAGATCATGGTAACGCGCGTGTTTGAACATGTATCGATTTAAAAAAATATTTTTTTTTCGGTTAGGTTAGATTATGGTTACAATGTAAGTATCCCAAACCTTGCTTTATCCTGATTATTTAGCTTTATAAAGCAATGGCCCATGCCGAAACGGAGAACAGCCAGGCGGTTGGAGTTGGTTTTCAAAGTTTCCCTGTAGAACCCGAGAGCGCTGCGGTAGTCTTTTTTATTAAAAGCGATGTACACTTTCCATTTAACACAAAATTGAATTGAGCATCCGCCATCCACCACTTTATTACCCTCCAACAAGCACAAGTATGCTCGGCCCAATAGATGATTCTGCAAAAAAAAAAAATGCAGCTGTAGGTACAGCATTTATGCCAGTAAATAAATTTGGCTGTTGTATAATGAAAAATCAGTTGTTTTCATTTTGTTTTTCCAAGTCATGTTGTGAATGGATTGAACTTGTAAATTGTAAAGTTCGCTTCATATTATTAAATATACTTAAATAAATTTGAACAAAATTTGACTAGGTTGAATAAAATAGGTAATGAAAGTGGGTCTTACATGATCGTACTTGATGATTTTGTCGGCAGTGGTGTATACGTTTGTGGCTTTGGTGAACAGATCCCGTTTCATGTTTTAATTCTTTTCATGGTTAGCTTCCTGCACGCAGTATGCGGCGAGCATGTCCAGGCGCCGCATCTGATCTTCCTCTGAGTTAGAATAATCGATGTTGGCCGCGGTTAGTGCAGCCCGCATTCAAGATTTTGATGAAGTCATCAGTTCTTTTTGTTTACGTACGGCACCTGTATAGAATAAAAAGATTTATATGAGAATACGCAATTTGAAAAAATAAAAGGACCCTCGCAAACGATGCCAATAGAAATCAAGATCCGACAGGTCCCATCCATTCATTCGAATATCATTCTCTCGGGACATAAAAATGTGGATAAATGTGGTTGAAAAATTAACCCTGCCTACATTGCAATAAGGGTTATTGTTGTACAACATTTCTTTCCAAAACGCTAATATATATATTATATTGTAGCAAGTAGTTAAATATTAACTTTACCCACATTGCAAAAAAAGGATTATTCAAGATTTTTGAAAGATGTCTTTGACCTATTCTGCAAAAATTGCCCACTTTAATATTGTGATTTTGTATGAAACGGTGTATTATCATGGTACCTACTTATATCAATGTATACAAACGAGTAAGTTTTAATACCCGCTCGGTTATTGTAACTTGGTTTCTATGGGGCACTATTTCTTTCAAAAAGTTTGAAACGTCATATGATGAGCAAGGTCTTTTTTCATTGAGGCATGACCATAATAGATTAAATTGGACTAGAAATCATGCATTCTTGCACGCCAATCGAGGTATCGGGAAGATTCTACAGGTGTCACTCTTAGCACAGCTATGAAAAACGCCTAACGTTCGGTACACCATGGTATACGCTCGACTTTGTGTGTCGAGACGTGGTGGTTGGCGATCGAGAAAAGCAAACACCAGAGAGTAATCATTACCCATAAAAATTGATTAAAAAAGCATTCATTTAGTTATTTAGTATAATATTAATATACCTACTCAAAAGGGTTCGCCATCCCGATTATAATTGATAGTTTTTTTTTCTACAATAGACTGTTTTCCCTAGGAAATTGATGGTGACATTCTAACTTCATTACATTCCATGCGTAAAATCTAAATTTACTACGTAGGCCAACATTGACCCAGATGATAAATGGGATCTCTCTAGGCGAAGAATTTATTAGTATTTTTTTCATCTCATGCGGTAGGTAATATTTGTTCAGGATCGAACTTCGATCACCTGAAAATAATTTAGATTAGGCAAACGACATTGGTAAGGTACGTTAATCACATGTCATAAAATGAAGTAAAATCACATCACAAAACTTTTGCTAGTTCAATGTAATAATTATAACGAAACTAAACATTCAAAACGATACATTATGTTAAAGGTTTATCTTTACACTATTACCAAAAATCAAAATGTTTCGAAGTCGCATGACCTAGCACCGGCGGTAGGTAGGAGGAACTAAAGAGTGACGTCATTACATTTTAAGCATACGCATTGCGAGACGCGAGTTCAGTACCTACCCATGTTATGGGAATTCACCGTCTTCGAGCTGCATTGAGAAAACGAAACTTGGGATGCCCCGTAAGGAATTATTGTTTTGCCGTAATCTATTTTCACATTGCTGCAGAATTCATATATAATAATTTTCTTATAAGAATAAACGTCAACTTAACCCTTTATCTGATGTACGGTATAACGATACGCTACGGCGTACGCCAATCGATGTATGAAGCTTCTCTAAGCAACATAGAAAAGTAATGAATCATTTCAGCGGGGCTTATAAAATTTGTATCAAAAATACGACTTGGAAGTTAAAGGCTTAAAATAGTATACGATCACTTCGTTATAGTTTTTACGATCTGCTATCACATAAACAGTAAAAAATAATGATTCATATTATAACACAGCATAATAATATTATTAATTATTAATGATTTGCTGTATTTTTTACCTAACAACGATATTACGAGTATGTAGCTTACTGATTGTTTATCTTTTTACACCAACTGCAACACCGCATGCAACTTTAGTGAAGTTGATATGCCTAAAAAATGTGTGCATTTTTTTTAACAGTCGTGGGATAATAATGATATTATCATGGGAAAAATGACTCTGTTTTGTACAGAATACTACAAGAAGAAACACCGCTAGATTAAAAACTCAGGTTAAATGGACGAGGCTCAAAAACAGCAGTTAATAAAATTGACAAAGCTCCAATTTCTACAAATATTTAACTAGGTACCTATCTATTTCATCACACTATTTCTCATTGTGGAAGGAAACAAGCCCTACTATTCGATATTTGCCCGGTGACATTACAAGTACGTTTATGCATCAAGACTTCATATCAAAAGATACGCATCTCAACTGGTCACAATATGACGTTTATAGAAATCTAATCAAAGAAATTTAATGAAGATAGGTACCGACCTACATTTTTTACTAAATTGGGACATGAGGAATATGAGTAGGTAGGTACCTATCTAGTGTGAACAATAACATTCACTTCATTTTCAAGAACACGAGAAAAATGATTTTTTGGATGTAATTCTAGATTGCGACATTTGCGTTTCATACAAAACGCATAGGTAGGTAGGAGTAAAGAAGAGTTGATTAAATGGTTGATTAGCACGTTTTATGCCTTTTTCGCTCTCAAGCGTGACTTCAAAAATATTACCAACTGATCGGTGCGAAACAAACATTTGACGTTATCTGCTTTCTTATATTATATTTTATGATAAACTCAAACAACATTCATGCCGAAGAGACCACTCTTAAATGGTTCCATGAATAAACAGAACTTAAGAAAAAAAACGGTGACAAAACAGAGCAGCGATAAACAGAACTATGACATTTCAGGAGAAATATAACTTTTAATAGGTATTTAAAATTGTCGTAGCAACACAGGTTTTCAATACGCCGTAATAAATCAAATTAAATATGAGTACTTATATTATAATATAGGTAGGTAACTATTCTATCCATACATATAAGTACTGCATTCCTAATCGCTGAAAAGCCTCAATTAAACAGGACTCAACTCGGTGTTGTCGGCAAGTTAGGTACCCAACCAAAGCTGACTGGAAGAACGAAATAATGAGTTTAATAATTCTGTGAAGATAAAAAAAACAGGAAGATCGTCTCTCTTCTAATTATAGCAAGGAATCAATCATTTTGAGGCTGCTGTTGAGAGATGTCCCATGACTACAAATTGTTATAAAGGTTTTTGCAACGCCATTTTTTCATTGTAGGTACCTAGTCACCCAAGCATTTCGAACCTATAAGATACCTAGACGAAATAATATAGCTTGCCAGCGATTATTATTAACCAATGCCCATACAGGTCACATTGAAGTTAAAAAAATATATGATAGGTAGGTACCTACCTACCATTAGTAATCGAGTGACAATAGTTGTGTATGATTATCATTTTTGAGTTTTTTACGCCGAATATGTATAATATGTACATATTTCTTTTATAAGTATTTAATTAATACATAGATAGGGTGACTTTTATATATGAAAATTGGCCATAGTATAGTAGTTGGCCGTTTCAACTTTTAGTTGATAAAATAAGGTGTCAGTAATTATTTTATTACGTCGTCTGTTGATATATGTATAGCTTGGTCTCCATTTTCACACAGAACAACTTGAACCAAAATTATTCCCTGTGATTGTTTTAGAAAAGTTATTGGTGAAGAAAAATACGAAAACTTCAATATGATAAACACTAGAAAGGCTGTGAAGACACCGCCAACATTTATAACTTGTTTCAATATTGTGGAGTTATTTTAAAACATCAGAAAATGAAAAGACCAGAGCAGCATTAAATTTCACTGCCACAAGGTAACAGCTTCTAATGCAAATACACAATAATAAACAGTTACAGAAACAGTAAAGAACACTAAATGATATACAACCATAGTCTAATCACGAACCGACAATCATACATAATATTATTATCTCGGCAAGATGACATTGAACCATCCACATCTGTTTATTTGATCCACTGTGGCGCAGTTGAAAAACTATGTATTCCGGTTAAAAAACCTAAACGAAAATTGAAGAAAAAAATTAAAAACTTCTTTTTGCAATAGTGAAACGCAACAGATGTTGTTAAAATAGGTACGAATACCTAATTCGGAAAATATTATTCTTTGCAGATCGTCACCGTTCAGGCAAAAGTCACCAACCCTAAAAACATAGTTTTGAGATATCGCAATTTGAAAGTTTGAAAATGCAGGAAAAATCAGATTTACATGTTTTTATGGTTTTATCTACATTAAATTATTTTCTCATGTCTTCTTTACAATTTCTTTAAGCTACTTTTACTTTTTGATGATAATTAAAAAATCTGGAAGGCTTTGAAGGAGGCAAGGTAGCTCAATTTATGGTTTGGTGACTTTTGCTTGTTAATAATCTGAACAATGTTAGCCAAAATAAGGATAGTGACAGGTAGTGATATAAGTAATAATGAAGATAAAGTGGTAAATAATAAGTTTTATTGAATGAAATAGTCTTTTAACATGTTTATTTTTGTGTTTTAAGATATAAATACATAAAGTTAATGAATTAAGTGGTTTGTTTGACTGTAAAACTAATGCTAATAACAAACCAACGAAAAAATTTGAAATTTAAGTAATAACATAATGAAAGCAAAGAAAGATTAACAGATAATAATAAAAAGTACTCCTCGTCGGTATCACTTCCGACATCAGGTTCTGCATTCCTATTAATAACGCTGGTTGAGCTCGGCAGAGATTGGTACCAGTGGTAGAATTCTTGGGGTATCACACCTTTTTCACATAATACCATTAAGTCTTTATGTTTCTGTGAACTTATTGGTAGAGGCTTATTATACGCCTTTGACAATATATTTGGAAATGTTGGAGCAAGATTCCGAAGAGCAATATTAATTTCTAAATATTCGCCGGAATGGCCATACCTATATTTTATAATTGAAGGACTTTGTTTTTCAAATCTGAAGCATTTCACCTTTAACCAGTTAACTTTTTGCCCAGCCGTGTTCCTGGTTTTATTTTTTAATACTTGTTTGGACAGGAGACCCAAATCATAAAAATCGCTGTATTTCAGTTCTTTTGTGGTATACGGTGTCGCAGTTTTTTTATTGCGATTAGATCGAGCAGCTGAAAAAATGTTTATCCAATCATGCATCGTATACACACTCATGAATCGCTTCTTTTTCTCAATAGCACTGTGCATACTGTCACATTCCATCATTGAATGTCCGGATTCTAAAAACTTTTGCTCCAATACTTCAATATTGTCTGAGCTCTGCACCACGTACATCAAAAGGGCCACTATATTTTGATTGCGGTTCTGGCCACCGCACGTGTCACCAAAAATGGACACTTCTTTTATATTGCTTGGCAAGTTAGTCATATAACTATACAAGCATGTACCAATCTCGATGCTACCACGCTTGCCATTTACCTCATGCCAAGCATAACAGAAAGCATTATTAGGCGGAGCTCCTTCATAAATTGTCAAATTGTAGCAACAGAGTTTTCTGCTGTAATACAGAGGTGAGACATCGCTACTTAGAATTTGTAAAACACTCTGTAAATCAAAGGTTACTGTTGCAAAAGTGTTTTCTCGAGTTGCCCTTTCTTTGTCCATAGCTTTGTCGGTGTTGGCTTCCCTCTCCCTGTTTTTATGTTCGGTGTAGTTTTTCTCCAATTGTTTCTTCTCGTCACCGTCCTTCATTGCGTTATATTTTGTGCAGAGAGCACATTGGTCTTTTCTCGGTCTAAAAAAGGAGTAATTATAGTCCTTGCAAAATATCCTTTTGTAAGATGTGATGCTTGGAGGTATGACATCCTTTCCTTTGCAAAATTCTGTGAACAGTGCAAACATTTTTGATATCGATAATTTACTGTCTAAATATTGCCGGCTCGATGATTTTTTCCTCATTTCCTCCTCCTCCTCATTTAGTTCCTGTAATAAGTAGTAATACAATTATTAATATATTGATAATATTATTACTGGTGAACGTTTTAGCTTTACCCTACACAACAAAATATACTTACAATAATAGGCACAGCACTTGTATCTGTCACTTCCATATAAATATAGTTAGGCGATTCGCTAATAGAAATGTTATCCATTACATTCTGAAACAATACAGTATGTAAGAATTATTATTTTTTCAACATAATAATAAAAACAATACAATTGGTTGGTTCTGTTAAAGTTAACTCACATCCTGGGTATCGTCATTGGAATCAACTTCATTAATTTCCATGATATGGGGATTTTGATTTAATACATCTTTACGATGCATAGAATCATAGGTTGTACTCTGAAACATAAATAATATTTTTTACATTAAATTCAGAACTTAGGTGTGGAACAAAACGCCTTAATTATGCTAAAATGAATATGAAAACAAATTTACCGCAGGGGCAGAGTTAACATCAGATTCATTGACGTTCATAGTGCTTAAATTATGTTGTGTACCGGATATTCTGTATCCATCTTCAATAAATTCAGTTGAAGCACTCTGAAATACAAGAAAAGTACTTCATTATCAAGTATAACCTCAAAATAATTAATATGGTAAATAAGACAATTTCAGTCGATTCACTTTAATGTCTTTATTGAATATAAGACAAATATTTCATTGTAATTTCATTGGGAATTGAATAAAAAGTTTTGTTTTCGACAAACACTTACCGGTACAACAATTTCAACGTCACTTGATGCACTGTGATATTTCGAGTAATGCATGATAACAGAACTCCTGTTCGACAAATAAATATTACAAATCTTGCAAAGCATTACGGAATCTGGTAATATAACAACAATTACTCCCAAACAATCCACAATCGAAACAATATCGTAACTCGAAAATCCGAACGTTCAATGACAGTTGACACGATGCAAGTGTAATCATAGACGAAAATGACCATAAACGAAAATAATTGTCAATCACAACTCTCTATGGTTGGATGGTGACTTTTGCTTGTTTATTTCGTCATCGCTGTGCTGCATTTACGAACAGACAAATGTCACCATCACGCTATGGCGAGTTTTGTTTGATTTAATTTAGATCAAAGCGATCTTATTATAACAAACTATTCTTGTTTGGTTATTTTTGCGTATTTCAGACAAGTATTAGATGTTTTCAAATGACAAATCAGTAAAACTCACCATCCATAGTATAGGGACTTTTGCTTGTATATTTATAACGAATAATTTATTTTTTTATAGAGTCAATAATGTCTATTCGACTATAATGATTTATGCTTGTTAAGATTTTATCGAAAGTCATTTAGTGAAAAACAAATAATTCCAATTTAAGGAAAATTTTACTAACTAATGTACCGTGGTGACTTTTGCATCTTAAAGAACATACCTAATTTTACGCTTCGAGTGACATACTCAACTCAAAACTGCCATTTTTAGGTTTGGTGACTTTTGCCTGAACGGTGACGAGATGATACATAATAGTAATTATCGATATTAATGATATTTTAATAATTATATAGTATTGGAAGATAATGATTTGTTTTTGTGTCTTGCATTATGTGGTACCAGATACTATCTCAGATGGTATTTCAGATAAATCCGGCATTCATAAGAGAAACAAGGACGATTCTGAAATGATGGATACAGAGAAATACTGAAACCTGGTTTTTTCAATTAATTTTTTAATGGTTTTTTCATACTATTTTATGTTTTTTTTTTTAAATTTCAATAAACCTTTTTTATAAATACATATGTACCTACCTACGTTATTTAATTTTACTGAAATCTTCATGTTTATACCATTTGGAGACCATTTGGAGCCATATAATAAGCATTTATTTTTCGTCACCTAATTGCGCGGAACTTGTAACTCCACTTTTGGTCTAAGTCTAAGTCTAGTATGCAGTCTTATAGTAAATTTAATTATTGTCTATCGGTCTGTTCGTATACCATCCGTGTTGTCTTAATGTGTCAAACTCGATCATTGTTTCTACTTTACATCAATTTCAATTAATCATGGCCCAAGAAATTAGAAAGCAGTTAGTTTGGTTCAGTGCTCGAAATGGAAAATCTTACTAACTGGAGCGCTGAATAATCATTCTAAAATATGAAAGTGGGTTAAATATTTTTCGGATATTATAAGGGCGATATGCCTAGTAATCAGGGTTTCATTTATGCTTTAAGGAGCCCTCAGCTAATACATATTACCCCCCCCCCATAGTTTTTTTTAAAAGGTACCTACTCATTTTTTGCAAAATCACATATTTTTCATCAATTTTCTTAGAATTGGGCTGTTATCTTCAAAATTCTAGAAACTCGTATATTTTTGTATTCCTTCGCTGCAAGGTTCTTTTGTGATTTCACATTATTTTTCGGGTTCTGTAGACCTACTAATTTTGGGTCCCGGACCTGTAGCCCTTTTTGTAAATTCAGCCCTGCTTGTAAGGGTAAATAATTACAAATTTGGAGCACATCTGAAATCCGAACAGCCTATATTATATTATAGACCTTGTAGGACTAATCGTTAATAAATAACATAACATATTCTCACGAATCGGTTCTTACAACTATAAAAACTATATACCTACATGCAATATTATCTCAATAACATGAAACGGAACGCAATTTTCAAAGAATCCACGAGCCGGAACGGTATCTTTTGGAATTTCACGAACAGGAACGGCGCTCCGGCGCGTTCCGGTCTATTTCGAGCCCTGGTTTGGTTGTAAATTTAATGATGCCAATGTATAATTTAGACCAGTAGACCAGTAGGCGATTTTTTGGAGTCCAAATGCTTGTGCTAAAATTTTAATAAAAACCTGTGCAACTGTAAGTATTTGAGCATTGTGTTTTTGTCCTTTAAATATATTAATGGTTTTACGTGACGAAATTAACTGCTATCATACGTTATTATAATATATTATATATAATATGTTTTCCTTATACGTTAGCGGTGCGTAATACGTTTCTAATAATTTCAGTAATCCGCAGCTGTAAAAAGGTTTAGAAACATTGATTTCGACCATTTTAAGGGACAAATAAACATTTTAAACATAGTATGGAAGTTTAAGTCCTGAATTAATACCTTAATTGAAAACTATTTCAATCAAATAATTTAGATGGACTAAAATACCTTGTTCAGCAAGAAAAGAAAAAATACCTACCCCAGAAGTGAAAGGAATCTGACAAAATTACTGAAAAATATGTGTTTACAATATACCTACAATGCGTTTTGATATATCCAAAATCTAATGTGTCCAGCGCATATTTTAAAACAAAACTTGCCATTCATAATTTTACTCTCTGCAACCAAAAACGATTGATGGTCTTTGCAATGTTTTGATTGAAGTCGAAAGTGGGCTTACTGCAAATTAGCTTTCCAGTGTAATATTTCAATAATTTACTCTTCCTCTTCTGCCTCGTTCTACGACGACGACGACGACTATAAAACCACTATTCTCTATAGTGATGGAGCAGGGAAAAAAAACCATTAAAAAATTTAGTACTCACCAATGCTTTATTAAATTAAAACTGCAATGCCACGTGCAGTGCACCAATGTACAGTAAAAAAAGGAGAAGGACCACACTCAAATTGAAGTTGAACGATTCGCTCTGTAATTGAAATGAGGTTGAGAAATAAAAAAACGTGTTCATGCTGATTATGTAACTGCTTTTAAAGAAGCCAGGAAAAACCTAAGCCATACAATGTCACATATTTATGCCATCATTTTAATAAAAAAAATATTGGTGTTAGATTTTACAAATCCATAGGTACGACCAGGAGGAAAACTAATGACTTATATTCGAGCACTGCAATTTAATGGATCTAATAAATGGAAATATTAATTTCAAACTGCGTTTTAGTGAAGAATAGCAAGAGCTCCCTGTACGAATAAATTAAAGTACTATTATGCAACCAAAATTCTTCGCAGCCTCCCCTCAACTATATCAAGAAAGGCATGAAATAAAATAAAATAAGTAAGAATACCTTCAGTTCTTGAAAACAAGTATGGTGGCTGATTATCACTAATTTTATAATAATCTGTCATTTGAAAGCTAACTCGAAAATTAAAATTAATTAAATATGATATTTTTCATTTATGTGATGCTTATTACTCCTATTTATGCAATTTTATTGAATTTTCTAACATAATGTAGACAAGCAATAGATACTGTAAAACTTGGTGCTGTTTATTTTAATTCAAACATTGTAACTCCCAGCTCAAATCTCAAAAAAACAAAAGCAAACCACGTAACTCCTCTATATTCTATGTTAATAAATATTTTGTAAAAATGACCAAATTTACTCATTTATAACTTTAAAATACTAAAAGTGTTTTTCAAATTTCCTAAACCAGTCCGTTTTATTTTAAAACAGTTTTTCTTCCTTCCGTGAAGTTGGTCAATACGGAGTTACAAGTTCCGCGCATTTAGTTGACGGAATGTCATTCCAATATTATTTTTTGAAGAAAATATCGTTGCATAAAAATACATTGCATTTTTCAAAAATATGCATACCAACCTAAATATTGTATTATAACTTATTTATTTTTTATTACGGATCATAAGTTAAAAACAAAAGGTAAGTATAATTATTATTTACTGCGTTTTTGTTTATGAAATTAACATTGATCCATTCAAAATCATAAATAAAAAGACACATTTTAAGTTTAATAATGATTTTTTTTTTATATTTTGACACTTTTGTGTATACAAAATATTATTTTTTAAGTAATCTATTATAAACCGAAATATTTAGAGAGCATACACCGTTTTGGCTATTTTGCGAGACTCTGTTGACTGGATCTTCCAAACGGATGCGGTTATTTTTGTTAGGGATATTTTTAAGGGGTACTTACTGAAAATGGAAAAATAAGAATTTTTCGCTTAATTTACATGGAAAAACAATACAAAATACATGAAAAATCATGTAATTAAATTACTCAAAGCTGTGCATTTAAAAAATGTGGAAAAAAAATGTTTGATGTTAAAACTTGACGGCCATTCAAAATCAAATTTATAGCTTAATGTAAAAGATAAAAAATTAAAAAATCATGTTGAAAGTTTTAAAAATATATGTAATCTAATGCATTTAACAAAACAATTTAAATGTAAATTTAATGGTTCAAGTATCAAGTCACTAAATTTAAAAAAATAATATCTCTCAAGATATAATCTCGAAATCAAAAAAAGCACGTGCACAAACGTAAGCCAATAATAGACAAATTGATGACCTAATAAAAAAATCAAAAAGTTTGTTGGGTGGTTCGACTTAACGTTCATCAAATATTTCATATCAAATATCGCACGCACTATATGAGAAAAAAATAAAAAAAAGTATGCAGAATTGTGCACTAGCTATGCGACAAGAGTTCACTAAAAAAAATATTTTTAAACCCACGCAGTGAGGTTTTGCATACAAACTTAAAAATTAAATAGCGCGCTGAATACAGATGTAAAGGCAAAAAAGAATCGTGCACTAACGTTCACTGCTAACGCAATAGTGATAACAATTAAATTTTTGGAAAAAATCCAAGTTTAGTGACACAAATATCCAGCATTTAGCTGGGTCACCCAAATTGAAATGCGAATAACCCCCTTAATGTGCGTGCACAAACGAAAGAAACGCGCGCACAAACGTGCACTAACGATGCACAAACGAATGCACACAAAAAAAGTTGAAATTTCAATATTGGGTGACCCAACGTTTAGCTGGAACACCCAATTTGAAATTGGAATTTTTCGGTTATTATAAGTGCACAAACGAAAAAAAATCGTGCACAAACATACACTAACGATGCACAAACAAACGCACCCAAAACGAGTTTTAACATTGGGTGATCCAGGTAAATGGACCTGTTAAATTGTGAAAATTGTGCAATAATGGAGCGTAATGAAGTCAGTAACGTCGCGGAGGGACTAGCGATGGAGACCGACTCGAATGAATTGGAATTGCTGTTGGAAGATCCAGTGGGTGAGCTAAGGGAAACAGTTAGATCACTGGACAACAAGGTATCACAAATTTTTTCAATCTTGACCCAACAGGGTCTGCCTGCAGTGGTGCCTACTCCGCAGAAGCCGATGGTAAACATCGACTCTCCGGTAAGTTTTTTATGGCCACCCGCAAGGCCTGAAACAGCGGAAAAACCCAACAGGATTCCGTTGCCTATATTTAGTGTCGTAGTTCAGGAGCCTGCTTTTCCGACGCCAGACAAAGCTCGGGTAGCGGAACTGACCAGGCTCCAACTGTTCGACACAGATAATTGGGCGGGGGTTCACTACGCTGAAACCCAAAAACAATATTTGGCGGCCCCGTCTTTCGTTGAGTTGAGACTCAACGATGAATTACGCCCCTACGATCATTCATTGCAAACGATTCATCTAATGGAGCGTACGATCGCCGGCCTCCAAAATGCGATGCTCGCTCAAAAGGAGTGTATTCGGGACGCGCTACAGCGAGTGGCGCAGAAGAACATAAGGCAAAAATACGATCAACATCTCAAGGGACTTCAGAGTCAACAAGAATAATAAGAGTTTTAATGGTAGGTAAAACTCCTTTCATTATGCATTTGTTAGAAATTTATAATCATACATAGGTAATTAATAATTAAATTTCAAAAATTATAAATCCTCCTCCTGTAAAATAGCATTTTGGTTGATTCGCCCTTTTTACAAAACACCGACGATATGTTCTTTTGCCGCGTTTAAGATAAATATTGTATTGAAAAACGTCTGTAAAAGAAAACATTAAAATAGAAAAAATGCAGATGGGCACTTTTGCCATTTGAAAACGGAGATACGCTGATCTCGTTATGATTCGCTCAATTGTTTTATTTTGACAGCAAAACATACTTAACACTCCCGTTGCCACGATGGTCTCGCAGTTTAGAAATGACCTTAAATCATAGATACCCCACTTATTATTATGTATATAAACGTCTACTTTTAGCTATTTGTAGATAAAATATTTAGGCATAAAAAGAAAAATATATAGGTGGTTGAATTGAATGTTTTATATGTAAAATTAATCATTTTTCGAAAGTCTAATCAATATTTCGATAAGACAGTGATAGGGCTATCTAGAAAGATATACGTTAGAGAAACGCGCATAATAGTAATGTAAACATGAGACACTATTTTAAAATGTCATTTGTTAGTCAGAGATAGAAATGTATGTCTTTGTTCAACATAATTCTGTGAATAATGCAATCAGTTATAGCCTCCCATAATATATCGAACCTTGAAGTATACATTGTTCAAATACATCTGACGATAAACGCCAAAGCAACCCTTAACGCAATGTTATTAGTGTTCATTTTACCGTGTTAACTTCGCTACATGTGGCGTTTATTCATAAACAATTAACGAAAAGGATCCAATGCTATTGACCATTGTCTAGTCAAGTCATAAAACCTTTTTTCCCGGATTTAGAATACAGACCCTTGCTACAAGGTTTGTAAAGATTACATCAGTTTGTGGGACATAGGCAATTGAAAAAAATTCTCGAGCGGGCTAAATAAAAACAGCACAGCATGTGGCGTGGCGTATTCACATGTTCTACATGTTTATACTATTATCATATTAGGCAATGCAATATGTTAAATATTGGCAAGGGTAATATTATTTCATTCTGTTTTAGAATTTTAGGAAAATAATACAATGCGATAAATTTCATAATATTGATGTACCTACCCATTCAAATGTTGTATTCAAACCCAAATATTAAACCCGTTTAAATAAATACCCTGCATTGAAATCAGACAGCTACAGAAAATGTAGGTATGTTCTAATGACTAGCATCAATAATAATATATTTGTATCTATAGTTAACTGTAGCTTTGTAAATTGCGGTGCGGTGCGGTTAATACGATATTCTAAAATATCCTTTTTTTGACGATATTACTAATACCTACCTATATTAGTTTTTTTTAATTATAAAAGATTATAAATGAGACATTATTTTGTTGGTCCATGGTTGAACCGTAATAAATTGTATTGTCGTCGTAAATCACTAATAATAGCTTTCATCCGAAAATAATAATGAGTCAGCAAATGCAATTTAAGTGCAACTAGGTAGTACACGTGGAGTTTCTTTTGTTTATGAAGTAGACACACAGTTGCAAAAAATATTTTATAGTGTTTGCAGCATTTTTATTTTTTAATTTTACAAGTACCAATAATAAAATTATAAAGTAGGTACCTACTTACATACCTAATATGTAAATAAATAATCATAGTGAACCTGTTGTGTTTACATGATATTGTGTTATAATATTATATATTATTATTAACTATATATAATAATATGTCCATAATATCGGTGGATTGTATGTAGGTACAAGAAATTCATATTAAGATTACTGAATCATTCTAATTTCATAAGTACTTACCAAATAATATTATTATATAAATAAATATTATCATACTCAATCTGATGTAGGTATATACATAATAATATACTATTATATTATTTCTCAGTGGTGAAGTGTG
This sequence comes from Rhyacophila brunnea, assembly GCF_057557595.1. Classification (NCBI taxonomy): domain Eukaryota; kingdom Metazoa; phylum Arthropoda; class Insecta; order Trichoptera; family Rhyacophilidae; genus Rhyacophila; species Rhyacophila brunnea. The sequence continues at coordinate 1,367,069 of NW_028233359.1, forward strand.
GAGGTAGACTGTTAATATCCGACATAAATAGTGCATTGTGAGTCATACGTACCTATTTGTTTTTATTGAACTAATACTACAATAATTTACATAATATGGTGTTATATAGTTTTTAAAAATCAGATAAACCCAGGCCGAAATAAAACCATAATAGTTTCGGTACGCTTTGGGCAATCCTACAATTTTGTGCACACTTTTTCATTCATACTTCTCTTTTCGTTAAATATAAAATACATATTATTATTACACGTCATGTTGTTGGTATTTTTAACTCTTCAAGTGAAGCGCCTAGTTTCAGAAGCCCTAAAAAGGTTTTCATAAAATTTTGAGTTTGATATATATTTAGATATATGTTTTTGTCCACTATATATTGGACAAAATGTAAGCAATAAAACTTAATGTGTTCATTAAAATATATCGAAGCCAATATTATTTCATAATATGCTAGGTATCTATTATTTTATGTGGCGAACGTAATAACGAACGCCTGCACACGTGTTATTCTACCTTACAACACCCTCGTCCGCTTCGGATGAATTAGCCATCCCCACTCTCCGTGAAATGACAGCGTGTGTTCGTTGTTCCATTTAAAACAGATCGAGACACACCGTGGTTTGGTTATGACGTACATTTATCGATGTACGATTATTATACACGATTATAAGATAATTGCATGTGATATACACAGAATAACATGTTAAACGATGACTAAATAGTATTTAAAAACATACTTTACCTTTTGAAGCAATCAATTAGCTTTTAAAATGCCTTAAAATGCCAAATTTCTAGCGGGACACTGAGTGGACGGCATGGGAACGGGCGTAATTTTTTTACCATGGTAAGGGAAAGGTTAAGTATTATTGAAGTGTGTCAACCGTGTGAAGTGTTAATGTATCTATTATAAATATTAGTATCGACCGAAAACACTTTTCAGTATTGTGGCAACACTTTTCTTACATTACCCTGAATGTATCCTGGCTGTCACGTTGTTCCTGCCATATTTACACTTAACATGGATGTAAAGCATGAATGTGATTGAGAACACTCCGATATAGAAGGCAAGCCTTTGTTTGACATGCTGACTAGCCATCCAAATAACCCGGACCCTCGAACTCATGTAACGCAAAAGAATGCGGACGTTTCAAGTTGCAATTTCGAGGTTAGTTTTTGGAAACTAAATTATTTTAAAATAACATTAGATTGAGAATAAAAATGATTCGTTTAATAATATAAACTGTGGCTTTTTTACAAACTATGTAGGAACATAAGGTGATATTAAACTTTGTTTCAAAAAATTACATGGTTATACAATTTGACAGCTACAATACATCTGTGATATTTATAGGTTAGGTTAGTTTATCTACTAATTCATGTTAAATATAAATATTATACAATGTAATATGGTGATTACGTGACCCGAAACTGTTTTCACCGTGATAACAAAATGTAATAATGCTTCTTTCAGTACCTTAATATGGCGGACCTCTCTAATATAAAATCTGAGACAGATGATCAACCAGCTGTCGTCAAACGCGAGCTTATTGAAGATATCACACACCCATTATATGATGATGAATACCCTCAACCGGGTTGTACAAATTCAAATTACATGCCAATTGTAAGTAGTTATAATGTGTGCTGTCTTATATAGAAGGTTGGAATTATTAGAAATGCAATTTTGAAACTCATTTCAGCATTATTAATTCGCTCCAAATTGTTTCATTTAGTAGTTTTAGCTCACATTGATATTTTAAAACAATTTATGTGTAGGTTTATAAATCTTTCGCCAAATCATGAGCATTTATTTATGATGATTTATTATACAACACAATCATTCGAATGTAAAGCAATTATCAATGCGATTATCTTAAATTGTGATCAATTGTATGGTGAATAAAATTAATCGCGCGTAAGTTCTTTTGTAGGTAGGTAATACAAGGTAAGCCTATTGTCTATAAAAAAACTACTTGCAGCTGTAAAATACCATAAACAAAAGCAATATCTACGTGAAATGGGGTGAGATTAGACCAATTATTCTATTGTCAAAACTTTATATATCAAATTAATATTTTAAGCCTCAAATTATTATTACAGTGGTATTGTGTATAATATTATAAGATGCTGTAGGTATTTTGAATTTATTTCATTAGGCAATATTAAAATTATGAAAGCATTATTGGAGAATAAATACCAGGTAATTATCCACTATTTTTATCATTTACACAACAAATAAGCACTAGTGCTAGATAACGTTGTATCCAACAATACTTTCGTTTTGAGAAAAATGGGAAAAAAATGAAACCAGTTCCTTATGTTTTTTTTTTACATATTTTTATATATAATAAACATACAATTTAAGAGTTGTAACAGTGTACAGTGGTGAATAAAGGCAATTATATTTGAATTTATTACAAATAAATAATGTCAAAAATATGAGGCTCAAACCAAGATTCATCGGATTCCGGTCAACATTATCCCGCCGCGTACGAATGTATCTTTAAACATATGTTTTTTTTTTATTTAAAATTAAAGACATCATGACAATGGCGTAGTCTGTTGAGCGCCTGTCTCAGAAGAAGGCGTGGAGGTGGTTCCAGTGCAGCGGCTGGAAAGAATTAAGTGTTTATTTATTGTATTTGATCCAGAGCATTATCCAATGGGCTGTTGGACAAATTATTAATAACCAAACCAAGTAAAAAGTCTGTTAACTGAGATTCATCATTAACATCGATGGATGCCCATATACGGAGCGGTGAATTGGTATTTTAATTTATAATACTAATAAACGGAAAAAAAGTTCTTTTTAAAATCTCAATTGTTTTTGTCGATGATTTCATACAATTATTGAAGCTCCGTAACCTAGAAATAGGCATCGGCTTAGAATGTAATTTTACAGCGTATGCAATTTAGAAAATCGGCGGTGCAGTTGTTACCTTGCATTTATTGAATCCAGCTTTGCTAACCAAATTTTCAGGTCTGCATCACCAATCTGCATCTGAAATAATATAATATAAGTCAGTGGCGAAGGGAAACTTTTGGAAAGAGGTAGGCTGTGTAGAGAGCACACTTGTCAGGTAAATACTTACGGGAAATAAGAAGATAATCTGATATTACTACTGATGAATAGGTACACGCTAAATCGACGAAGTATCAAAAACTCACCGACGATATAAAATTAAGCAATCCATTTGAATTATGTATTATATAAATTTATAAACGTAACATACGCTCAAAGTATATTGTCATCTTCTGAAAACTTCCGCTGTTGTGTAATTGTTCCACAACAGTTTATAATTACTCCCGTAAAACTAAACATTTTAAAATACTTTTATATTTTAAACACTGACTAATGACGTAGATACAATATAGGATCTCAACTGACATAACTGACTGAATAAATTTTCTTAGTCTATGACTCCACTAACTGATAAATAAAAATCACGGGATAAATTATTTTTTATTTTTAACAATATTGTGATTGAATCACATAGAAAATATTTTTTTAATCTTATTTATTTATTATTTTCTTAAAGCGACAACCATCGACAATAAACATTGACATTAAGAGTATAAGCTGACTTGAGGCGCTTATAAATCCAGACCAAATTTGTAGAATTGCCCGAAGAGAAATGAAGTCACAGCTATAGAAAATTGAATTTGGATTACCACGTTCAGATTTTAGTCATTTAGTTGAAAACAGGTGGCGCTTATCATTTGTTTTTTTAATCTAAGCTTGACTAAATAAAATATTCGGGATTCTAAATACAAATTCTGACGATAGATGACACAATGTTTTTGGATTTTGCACATTTTATTTATGTATTTAAATTTAAATTAAATACTTGAAGATATTATAGTTTTCTTATGAGGTAGGTTTTAAATAATTGCCTAGTATAGAGCTTTCGCCACTTATATAGGTATGTATTTTGATTATCGATAGACGACCCATAGTTGTTAGATGTACGAGTATGTTACTTTGAATTCTTCTTAAATGTGAAAATACAAAATAATAATGAAAAACATATATATCATGATGATGAATGTTTATTCTACCATCCCCAAGGTTGGTGTCTTGGTCTGTAGAGTCTCCTTCGAAGAGGAAGGAGCTTTAGCTGATAGGTACTCATGCTAAGAACAGGGCACACAATAGGTAAAAGATTTGATGTCCTCATGGGAAGAAGCGACTCACAACTCTGCGATGAATGTGATGTTTTTGATGACATTGCACATATAGCAGTACAATGCCCTAAATGTGAACGACACGGAGTACAGTTGCGAATTGCGGATATCTTTGAGAATGTCAAAGAGTTGAACGGTGCCCTGGCGGTGGGTAAGACGGAAGAGTTTGGCAAAATTGTAAAGATCTTTAACAGAATTGGAGTCAGGACCGTATCGGCGGATCCCCTTCTAGAAGAGAAGAGCTGACACGACATCAAGTCGCAGTGAAAGCCTTAGTAAAATCATAAAAAAATATAATTTTTGTCACCCTCTGAGCTGACTCTCTGAAAGATGGAAAACCCACCAGAAGAATTTTAATAAAGTTTCATTACCTGTAGCACGTGCCATTCTTCCTTATGCCTTTGTATCCGTTTATGCTGTTCTTCCTTATGCTTTTGTATCCGTTTAAGCTGTTCTTCCTTATGCTGCCGTATCCGTTTATGCTGTTCTTCCTTATGCTGCTGTATCAGTTGATGCAGTTCTTCCTTATGATGCAGTATCCGTATATGCTGCACGCGCAATAACTCCTTCTGAAATAAAATAATATATGATGTCATTATTTGTGAATATCAAAGACATAACGTACTCTCATCATGACGATTGAGTTGTGATTATATTGAGATAAAACGCGACAAATTTGGTCTATTGTTTCGTCACTATGCAGAATATTTTGAACCATCACCACCTCTGTAAATTCTAGGATGAAGAGTGCCAACTCTAATGTATTTGTATATATTTAAAATTATTATTCATTATTCATGCTAATTTCAATTATTTTTAACAGTTTCTACGTGTGCGTACGTTAAAATTACTTGCGATAATACATCCATAGATAATATTTTGAACAAAACCCAACCTGCAGATTATAGATAATAGAGCACATTCTTAAAGTAAATATGTAGTGCCAACAGCTAAAAGCAAAAAACCCGCGATTTTGACATGCGTCGAAAATGTGTAGATATGTAGAAAATGATAAAAAACGTTCATTAAATCATGCAGGTGTTGATGCAGTGCGGTACATCGTGAGGTGACCTGATTGTTCTTCTGGTGATTTCGGAAAATTTTGCCAACTGACAATGTTCGTTTAACGGTTCAAAAAGTGCTGCGGGATGGGAGCATCAGTCTGATAACATATTAAACACAAAGAAAAACGACATTACACACTTTTTTCCCGTAGAGGCAGCTTACTGTGACGTCATATTGTGATAGTACGCGACGTGTAGCATAATATAATCACAATTTTATTCAATTGTATTTCTTGCTTGCTTATATTATTTCATTGTTCAATGCTAACGATTTAAAAAAAAAACTAGATAGGTAGGTACGGCCAGTGGCGCATCCAGGATTTAATATTAGGGGGGGGGGGGAGGAGGAGAATGTAAATTAGTACTATATGCTCTTTTTCTTCTTCACAGCCTAATTTGTCGTTTATCGGTCTTTTGTCTATTGCACTCGGTGTACCTACACCATGGTCCCCATATCCTGAAGCGGGCCCTCAGGCTAGGATATTTGAGGGCCCCCCTACCTACCGCTAAGATTAAAGGCAGTGTGAACCACTACATAAACGTTTTTCAAATTGTGTTTTAGTTAAAATTAAGGGTACTTATACAGTGAATTATTGGTGATTTTTAATACATCTACTTAAATAATGGAGCTGTCGAGTATTGACGTATAATAATCAAAAAATATATTGCACAATTATATAAGTACTTGAAAATGTTTATGGCCATGAAGTTAGCGCCGCAGGCGACTTTTTTTTACTATTAAAGCTAATTTATGATGTGTGTTTACCTCACTTATCTGGTCAACCTGACATGCCGGGCCCCCCAAAGCTTGGGCCCCCAGACTAGAGCTCTGTCAGCCCTCCCCAGCCATGACCTACACCACTCCGGAATTCGGGTGGACACCGAGAATTTTTTGACAGTTCTATTAGGGATTGGGTTTCAAAAAAAACCTGACATAACTGTTTCGAATTTTTTGTGTTAGAAATTAAAATCTACGAAATTTTTCTAAATAGGGTGCTGGAAAATTATTACAAATCATTTTTTTGCCGTGTTTTTATTTGTCTAAGCCCAAAAGTATAGTTTATTGTCTTTCAATTTCAATGTTAAAAATCATTCTGATAATTTTCATTTTTGGGGGGTGCCAGGGCCCCTTGCCCCCCCCCCCCCCCTGGGTGCGCCACTGTGTACGGCAAACAAGAGATTTTTGTTTACGCAAACAAGAAACAAAACTTCTTCGTTCGTATCTACGTATTTGTTTTCATTGTACTAAGACTAAAATATTTTACTGATGACGTTAGTTTTTAAAATTTAACAAAACTCTTGCGAAACAAAGCGATAATGTGTTATTGAACCATACATAGTTTTGGATAATTTATAGATGGAAGAATATTTTTTATTTATTTTGGTTTGGTAAAGGTAAGGTTTAACGCATTTTAAAAAACTAACCCAGCCATCTGTAATATGTATTCTTAATTGAACTAAAACAAACAAGTATGATTGCAAGAGCGCACTATTTTATCGGATTGCCCATAACAGTGGAATGTCGTTCGGTGATTATACATTCACCTGCCAAATTAAGTCATACATAGGCGACCAATTATTGAATAAAGAGCTCTGGGAGACCCTTTCTGGCTAGTCGTAATGATGATACTGTTACATAATATTAATAATGTTGCCATTTTCAGAAGCGTGAAAACGGTCTGATGAATTTTAAGTATGAGAATAAGGATGAGGCAGTCATCATCAAAGAAGAATTCGTTGAGAATGCAATCTACCAAGATAATGCTGAATTAACTCAACCTGGCTCCTCTAATCTACAATACAAGCCATTAGACCAGGTATGCTTAGTTGTTTTTTTTTAGTCCGATGAAACTTTAAATTGTAAAAAACATTATAAGATAAATTTAAATATTTTTTTTTTAAATCGATACCTTCATGGCATTAACATTTGAAAATGATTTCGAACATGTGGCCTTAGTATTCTCAATTAAGCAAATTCTGGGCGCCCAATTTGGACTACTTTTAATAAAGCACTGCCGGTCGTATAGTATGGAAAATGTAGGCTTCTAATACGTTAAATGCTGCTGGTTTATCAGCATATACCAGTGACTTCACGAAGCCGCACACGAAGTTATCCATATATATCACATCGCACAACCCTGTATTCCAATTGACAGGTCCATTTCTTAAAATCAAACTATCGCCAAATCTTGATTTAAATAAGGCGATGGTTGCGGTCACTCTTTGTGCACATCCTATTGAAATGACTGTTCTGCCGGATGAATCCGTATTAAAACAAAATATAAATCATGGTTCGATAAGGATATCCATTGACCTTAATGTGAGCTTCGGCCCCATTTTTTAATAAATGTACGACGATGACACCAGCGTGTAAACCGCACCACATGGTGCTTTTTGTAGATCTACGGAGTCTTCTAAAGTTGTATTTTTTCGTGTGGGCAATTTTCCTTATTAACAAACCCGTGCAAAAATGAGCCTCATAGCTAAACGCAATTTTGCTCTAAAATGCAGTTTTAAGTTGCGTAAATCGACAACAGCTTTTCTAAGTAAATTTGGATAATTCATTAGCGTTGTTCCAGCGTGGTTCTGTTCATGAAGATTTGCCGGGCTAGGTATTATACTAATCATTAGGTATGCTCACATACTGTAACTTAAAGTTTAGAAAGTATCTTTATTTAGGTACATATTTTTTCCGAATTATACGCGACGTAAATGAAAACTCTGCACTTATTGGTGGTATTGGTTTGTGTGTGGATTCTTAGGAATCGAGGGCATCCGTTGTTTGTTCTCCCAAGGTGCAAAACTAACTTTCCATTTGCAATGCCAATTGAGAGGGCAATAAGTTTGTACAACCAAATCACTTCAGATATTGACATATTTCACCTGCGTCAGGATGAGTATAAGTGGGCATTGTTTTATAAATTCTTAAAATAGGGTCTGCTTAGCTCATTCAGTGACTTCCTTGTTATTAAACACTTTTAATGTCTACACTAATTCTACTGTTTAATGCTCATCCTTTTCTTTTTTTTTTAATATACATGTAATACTCTTTTATTGATATTTATTTTCTTCTAAATATTATGTTGTGAACGTCTTATATTAATAATTTGTAATGTTCACCACAATTTAAAAAAATATATCTTAAATGTCAACAAGTTAGCGCAGTGTAACGTATCGATTTGACAAAAAAACACTTTAAAAACGACAGTATCAGTGCTATATTAGGAAACATTGTAACATAACTATATTTTATTGATATTTTATAGATAGTTTTGCTTTGAATATATTATCATTCCTATTCTTTTTGTAGATATGTACCCAGAAATGTTTTGCATTACGTAACAGTAAAGCATTGGATATCGTTAAAAAAGATACGGTTGATAATGACCCAAGTAACAACAAAATAGCACATGCAATCAATAAAAACAGAAAAATGATGACGCAGTATTCGGAAATAACCATTGATGAACAGAACATCAAACATGAATTATTTAAGAAATTATACTTGCCAAAGGAGGTTCAAATTAAGTTGAGAAGAGTTACATATTTTCTACGTAACTTTATTTGTAATAATTGTTGTGGAGTGTTTGAAACTGTAAAACATCTAAATCATCACTACGTTTCATGCGTGAAGTCTCAGCATCTTAAGTTATACATGACACATACTAATGAAAAAAGACATCAATGCGATGTGTGTTTTAAAAAATTTCTGCGAATTTCGCATTTAAAGAGACATCAAATGACACATACTGGTGAAAAACCACATCAATGCGATGTGTGTATTCAAAAGTTCATCACAAACAGTGAACTCAAAAATCATAAAATGACACACACTGGTGAAAAACCACATCAATGCGATGTGTGTTTTAAAAAATTCATCACAAAAAGTAATCTCAAAACACATAAAATGACACACACTGGTGAAAAACCACATCAATGTGATGTGTGTTGTAAAAAATTCATCAACAATAATGGACTCAAAAGACATAAAATGACACATACTGGTGAAAAACGACGTCAGTGCAATATGTGCTTTAAAAAGTGCAACTCAAATAGTGATCTCAAACGACATAAAATGACACATACTGGTGAAAAACCACATCAATGCGATGTGTGTTTTAAAAAATTCAGACAAATGAATGCTCTAAATTATCATAAAATGACTCACTCTGGTAAAAAATCACATCAATGTGAAGTGTGTTTTAAAAAGTTCAGACAAATTAATGCTCTAAAAAATCATAAAATCACTCATACTGGTGATAAAAAACTTTAATGCAATGTATGTTTAAAAAAATTTACGCACTTAAATACTCTAAAATCACATCAAACGGCACATACTGGTGAAAAACCACATCAATGCGATTTGTGCTTTAAAAAATATCTGAATATTGGTAATCTCAATATACATAAAATGACACACACAGGTGAAAATCCTCATAAATACAAAGTATGCCCATATAGATGCTCGCGACTTAGTTTTATAAACCATAGAATGGCACACACAGGTGAAAAACCTCATAAATATAAATGCGTGGTATGCCCATATAGATGCTCACAACTTAGTACATCTAAAATACATAAATGAAGATACGTAATGTGAAGACCTATTCACTGCAAGAAATGCCCATGTAGGTATTTGTGTAGATGAATACATATCCCTCGTAATATCATGTGCAGCATTTATAATGCAGTTTTTAGATGCGGAAATGATGGAAGAACTCTCATTATGTTTCACACGTGCGTAATTGCTGATCAATGTCAAGAGAATGTTTTCTTGCGCAACACCAATAAAAGGATACACACCGGTTAAAAACATTATACGTGTCATGTATGCTTTAAGAGTTGCTCATATTAAAGTTCGTGAAATGGCACATTCTGATGAAAAACCTTATAATCGCAATGTATGTTCATATCAAAGCTCGCAATTTTGTGATCTCAAAAGACATTCAATGTCGTACTGACGAAAAACATTATAAATGCACGGTATTGGTCTTAAAAGACGTCTAATGAGACATGTTAGTGAATATTTTATTAAAAGTTATATTTTTCTCGACCCTGTCCGATCATAAGATCATAATATGGGCCTCCACAGAGTGGAGGTAGTATTACCATATTTAGTTTTTACCAGAAATGGATGTCAGCCGGGATTCGAACCTGGGACCCACGACGCTACAGGTCGAGGCTTATGCCGCGGCCATCGTTTATGATATATATTCATAATATGGACGTCTTTTGCTTAAGATTCATACGTTGAATATCTTTATATGTATGTTAAGAATGCTTAAATGCTATATCGACGTTTGATATAGATAGTGCACATTGTATATTAAGAGTATTTGCATGAAGTTATTGGTTTGTCGGACGGCGCCTTGAATGACTACCATTATATTGCTATCTGATTTAAATCTACTGATTTTGCCGCCTTTGTATGAAGTTGCCTCAGACTATTGTTAATAAAATCGACGTTGTTTTTCTTGTTAGTTGTATTGGAATTGAAGATCTTGGCATAAAAACATCAAATGTCCACTTTTTTCCATTTTCGTTTTATTGCATTTCTATATTCCCTGTGTATGATTACATACAACTGTGCAAAGATATATTTTTTTAAAAAATCATAAGACCCTCAAATCTGCTCTCAAAAATATGCCACTTTTCTAAAAACAGCAATAGTCCAGGCATTTTTGTGTGAAAACAGCAAAGGTCCAGTAGTTCTACACTTTTATCACCAGGCGGCGTTAGTAATGTTAGTATACATTCCATACAATTTAGTGTCTGAGCTGTCAAATTATCCTTGATTCGTTTAATTATTGCTTTTTATAACGTTTTCTTATGATTGTTTTTATATTTTATCATGGATATTACTAGCATAGACATCTGAAACGTCTTGAAAGAGAAAAATGAACAAAACCATGCAACGTTTTTACCAAATAACGGTGACTTTCATTATTGTTCAGTTGGATGCAATAAGGAAAATTCTGGGCCCTTCATTATAAAATCTAAAGAGACCGGAGAAAAAGATTTTTTTAATATGAAATATAGGTTAAAACTTTGGCATTTCAGGCTAGTAATAATGTACAAAATAGACCAGGCTAGTAAGGGAGAAGTGCTTTGCGAACATTTCAGTTTCTCTCTAGGCTGTGGGATAGATTCAATGTAGTGAATAAAAATCAAATGCAAGTCACGATTGCATTTAAAACAACATAATGGTGGATTAGTTCCATTGAAAGGAGCTAAATAAAAAAATATTTTAAAATTAGCTAAATATTTACAAAACCCAATAAATGTATCGTTTAATTTGCAGTGAAGGTGTCACACGAGGCTAATCGGTTTTCATTTTTCGTGTTAACTATCAATCCATGGTGGAAATCCATTGTTTTAATGATTTAATTTAATAAAACACATTTTTTTAGTACTTTTTCCACTTTTCATAAAGAAATCTGGATAGGTTTCGCCCGCCTTAGAGAGACATTTTCAACTGTTGAAAACAGTTGGCAGAAAAACAGAGGCGGACAAAGCCGGTCCAGATTTATTTATTAAAAGTGGAATAAGTAGGTACTAAAAAATGTGTTTTATTAAATTAAATCAATAATAATAATATGAAGCTAATCAGTATTAACCCGCACATGATTAAAACATTTTTTCAAATATTTAATTCTTGATTTTTTAGAAACATTGAAGTCGTTTGTTAATAGATAAATAATATGTCCAAACCTTATTAAAAGTTGTATTATGATTTAAAAATAACAGAAATATATATTCTTTATTTTATTTAATAAAATTATAGTTTTAGTCGTACTATTTACATTTCGATCTTTTCAATTTTGCAATAAAAACAACAAATGTCCAAAAATTGTGTAAAAACAGCAAATGTCACACTCATTCTTTTTTAAATATCTATTTACCCAAAATAAATTTAATATTTTTTTTACATTCATATAGTGCATATACAATTTCTCTATAATTTCTAATTGTCAAATTAATAAAAAAAAATTTCACAACCAAGATATTATGTTTTTACCCTCTCCTGAAAAAAAAGTGTTTTGTGACATTTGCTGTTTTTATGCCAAGATCTTCAATTTCCTACCGGATTAAATTAATACTACGTGTTGTTTCCTGCCAAAACTATCGATCATCTGGAAAATAGAAAAATGTATTTAGTACTGTGTTTATGAAAACCTGAATTGTTATTTTAAAATTATTAGATGTTGGAAATTAGCCACACTAATTTATCGGTGTCGTATATTTTCATAATTACCCACTTAAAAAATATTCTGACACGTAAATTAGGATTGTATTAGTTTTATATTCTATCATTTTATTTATAAATTTGATAAAAAAAATATAGCTAGATATATAATTGTAGGATTTGCTCATAAATATGATAAAATATAATTTTGTAAACTTACTGATCATTGCTGTTTTATACGTACTTCACCATGTCATTAATTACCCAGTGTCGGGGCATAGTGCAAGAACAATTTCGTACTACCTACCTAGGTCCATCGCCACGTCTCGCGATATGTGAGACCGTAGCGTAGCGTAGATTTCTTTTGTGGCATCGCTGCGGGGAACAGGGGGTCGTCCATGGTGACGGAACTCACGAGGTCTCGCGATGGGTTTGTTTCTGATGTATTTATATTCAATATTGAAAAAAAAATATTCTCAGTATATTGATTTTTTTTTATAATTTTTGTTTTGAAGATACAGTTGGCTGCTGATACACTCTCACTTTAGCCTATTGCTAGTGCCTACACTTTAATTTCAAAAAAAGGCTGAAATATGTTACCTAATCTCAAAAATCGTCGGCTTAACAATACATGCAAACAAGCTCCTTGATAACCCGTCAATATATTCTAGTTATTAAATAATTGTTTAGTAGATAACATTTTAATGTTGTATACCCAAATTTTTGTACCTATTAAATGTCTAAAGTTGTAATGTATAATGACGAATGAGATGTTAAATAATAGTATAATTAATATTGAGGTTATGTAAAATGTACTATATTAAATATTTAGTTAATAAAACGTAAATTATACAGCGTAATGATCGAATATAATTTAAATTCAGTAGAATCGTTTGTAATAGTAAAATCATAAATCTAAATAATAAATACGGAATAATATTAAAATGGTAACACCATTAGATAATACATTGTAAATTTATTGTTTTGTCGCGTTATTAAATAAGGCGAACCCCGTTGCGTTTCTGCTATTTTTTTTCATTATTATTCTTCACTGGGTACTGGCTGTGAACCCTGTCGAAGTTAAATAGCATCTTTCGCTCAACCGGCAAGCACTTACTGTCGGCAAGCTTATTATATAAAGCTCGTGCGAGCAACCAATAACCAATTAAGAATAAATATAAGTTTTATTAAGTATCTATTAAGTAAAGTTTAAATAATGTGCTCTTAAAAAAAGAAAAAAAATATAATAAAAGTGAATCTACCAAAAATTTGTGTTGCCCGTAAATTACCTACTATCTCACCCGTGTCCCTTTATGACACTATAGTCCCGAATCTACCCTTACGAAAGTGAATAATTAATATAAACAAATCTTTGACACCTCGTTTCGCCCGACTGAGCTAAACCCCGAAAGATCCTGAGGATATGTGACAGCCCTGTTATGTTATGGGGTTTGGATAATAAAAATTGGTATTACTATTGTTTATTATTCGTTCATTATAATCCACTGTAAATTAACATAATAATCACTTAATACTTTATAATTAATAAGTTTGAATACCTATTATATTGTTATTAGTAAATGGCTCCACAACCCAGTGTCGACCTTGTCCGCCTCACAAAGAGGTTTCATAACATTATTTTAGACTCGAAATGGACGTTAACCACTTTGCTCAACCAAAAGGTGCATCCTCTGGATTCAAACACACATTGAAAATCAATATGTAAATTTTGTCAGACCACGCCGATACATTACTACTCGGCCATCGCGGGCGCTAATATTATCATCATCATCATCAGCCGGGGTCAATCCACTGCTGGATGAAGGCCTCTCCAACTCTCTCGGTCCTGTGTCGTTCGCTGCCACGTATTTCCGCCGAACTTTACCAGTTCGTCATCCAGCGGCTTTTAGGGCGACCCTGTGGCCGTTTCGTACCCCTTGGGTACCATTGGATGACGGCATTTGTCCAGCAACCGTCCTTTCGGCGAGCAATGTGTCCCGCCCATCTCCATTTCAGCTGTTTGGCAACGTCGATTACATCGCGTACTCTTTTCTGCTTCCTAACCCATTCGTTCCTTTTACGGTCCTTTCGCGTGATGCCCAACATGCACCTCTCCATGCCTCGCTGTGTGACTCTTAGCCTTTGGACATCTCTCGTGTTGAGGGTCCACGTCTCGCAGCCATACGTGAGCACGGGTAGCACACATTGGTTGAACACCTTACGCTTAAGACATAATGGTAGGTCACTCTTGAAGATAATATTCAGACGTCCGAAAGCACTCCATCCCAGCTTTGTTCTTCGAGCAATTTCATCGTGCATGCTTCCGTCTATGGACACCTGCTGTCCGAGATAGACGTAGCTGCTGACTTGTTCGAGTTGGGTGCCAGAAATACAGATTATCGCAGGGTCCGAAAAACAGTTCCTCATCACTTTTGTCTTTGAGACATTTATCTTTAGACCGACCGTTTGACTGACATCCGCGAGTTCTTGCATTCTACCTTGGAGGTCTTTCGGGTCTTGTGAGAGTATAACAATATCATCTGCAAAGCGCAGGTAACTGAGGTGCTCCCCATTAATTGGAACACCTTTTTCCTCCCAATCAAGTTTCCTAAATAAGTCCTCAAGAGTAGCGGTGAATAGTTTAGGTGAAATGGTATCACCTTGCTGGACACCTTTGTTAATGGGGAATTTACACGACCGTTTGTGGAGTTTCACGCATGCTGTGGCATCACTGTATATACTGTTCAATATGTTTATGTAGCGTCTGGTTTTGGTTGCTAAGGGCGTCTATAATTGAGAATTTTTTGATGGAATCAAACGCCTTTTCATAGTCTATAAAACCAAGATATAATGGCAGTTTGTATTCCTGGTAGCGCTCTATGATTTCCCTGACGACCTGTATATGATCCATAGTACTGTAGCCTCTTCTGAAACCGGCTTGCTAATATTATAGCAGTTTTTATTATTGTTCAGAGTCCAACAAGAGTGTCGATTTCAGTGACATCCCTAGACAAAATGCCGCCCCTAGGCAGCGCTAGAATGCCGCTCCATTTTTATACAGTATATTTTATCCTCCTTTCATGAATTCAATACCTACATATCTGAGAAAGGTGTAAGCCTACATTCTTAACACTCCTGTTGCCATGAGGAACTCGCACTTTATTTAGGTCCTTAAATCATATATACCCTATTTATTAGTATCTACAGAAAAATCAACTTTTAGCTATTTGTAGATAAAATGCTTATACGTGAAAATAAAAATGCACAAGTAGTTTAATTCAATGTTTTCTATATAAAATAATTAATTTCGAAAGTCAGATCGATATTTTGATAAGACAGTGATAGTGCTATGTAAAAAGATGTACGCTAGAGAAACCCACATAATAGTTTTGTAAAGTGAGACACTATTATAAAATGTTATTTGTTAGAACAGCAAGAGCAATTTATGTGTTTGTCAATTTAATTATATGACAGATGCGCTTGTACACATCCTCCCATAATATAACGAACCTTGAAGTATAAATTTTTCAGTGCATTTGACGATAAATGCCAAAGTAACGCTTAATGTTATGTTATTCAGGAGAAAAACCAGTTGCGTGTGATGATTGTGATTTGAAATGTAATCAAATATGTCATTTGAAAACACCTTGTAGTCTTAAAATATGTTGAATGAAAATTAATACTGGTGCACACCCTCAAAAATGCGATTTGTGTTCATATAGATGCTCGCGAATTAAATTTTAAAAAGACACAATGACGCATTCTGAAGAAAATCTAATAAATGCACTGTATGTTCATATAGATTCTCGCGAATAGTATGCGTACTTGCCAGAGCGAGGATTAGAACCTGAGACCCTCGACGCAATAGGCCAACTCTTAAGCTGCGCCGGCATTTTTGGTGACTGGTGAAAAACCTTATAAATGCAATGTATGCTCATATAGATGCTCGCAACTTAGTCACCTTAAAACAAACAAATGACCAATTCTGGTGAAAAACCTTTAAAATGCGATGTATATTCATATAAATGCGTGCGACTTAGTTGTCTTAAAACACATGAAATGAATATATACATATATAGAACATACTCGTGAAAAATCTATGTTCATATGGATGCTCGCGACGGAGTAATCTTCAAACACATGTAAAGATACTTAATGGTGAATAACCTTTAAAATAAATTGACTACCTATACGGAGCCTCGGCACAACATTATCTTAAAGTTCATAAAACGAAACAGGAGAAAAACCATTTGCGTGTGATCTATTTCATTTTAAATGTAAACAAATATGTAATTTAAAAACTCATAAACGTGATGAATTTAAATATAAATGTAAACAGACATGTAGATCGGTACGTTGTTTAAGAACTCATAAACTCACACATTCAGAAGAAAACCATTTCCTTGCGTGAAACAATTGTCGAAGCCGTCAGAGGCAATAACTTTTTAAAGTACCTACAAAACTTCATTTGATATCGATTCTGAAGAGCATAATATGAAGTTTTTGTCTAACACTTCTCTCTTAACATAATAGGTACCTACCAGAACTACAAGCATACGTTGCACCATCTGGAGAAACAGAGAAAAAGAAAAAAATCATAATACCTATGCAAATATTATGAGGAAGAAATAAGTGCCTGCAAGGTAACTCCTATATACAAAATAAATATAAATGTCATTCCAATACTATCATTTGAAGAAAATATCGTTGCATAAAAATATATTGCATTTTTCAAAAATATGCATACCTAATTGTATTCTAATAACTTATTTATTTTTATTACGGATCATATTGTTAAAAAACAGTAGGTAAGAATAATTATTAATTACTGCTTTTCCCGTATGCAACTGACATTGATCTATTCAAAATCATAAATAAAAAGATAAATGTTAAGAATGTTGAATGTTTTTGTAATTTTGACACTTTTGTGTAATCAAAATATCAATTTTAAGGTAGTCTATTATAAACCGACATATTTAGTGAGCATTACACCGTTTCGGCTATTGTGTATAGACTCTTTTGACTGGATGTTCCAAACGGATGCGGTCGTTTTTGTTCGGGAAATTTTCACGGGGTACTTAGTGAAAATGGAAAAATGCAAATTGTTCGCGTAATTTAAATGAAAAAACGATTAAAAACTTCATGAAAAATCATGTAATTAAATTACTCAAAGGTGTGTAATTAAAAAATGTGGAAAAAAAATGTTTGGTTTTAAAACATGACGGCCGCTCAAAATCAAATTACTAGCTTAATATAAGAGATAAAAATTTAAAAAATCGTGTTTAAAGTTGACATAATATACCTAATCAGATGCATTTAACAAAAAAATTTTAAGGCAAATTTAATGGTTCAAGTATCAAGTCACTAAATTTTAAAAAATAATATCTCTCACGATATAATCGATAAAACAAAAAAAGCACGTGCACAAACGTAAGCCAATAATAGACAAATTGATGATTTAATAAAAAGTTAAAATAGTTTGTTGGGTGGTTCTACTTAACGTTCATTAAATATTTCATATAGAATAACTCACGCACTATATGAGAAAAAAAATAAAAAAAGTATGCAGAATTGCGCACTAGCTATGCTACAAGAGATTTAACTAAAAAATATTTTTTTAAACCTACCCAGTCAGGTTTTGCATACAAACTTTAAAATTAAATAGCGCGCTGAATATAGGTGAAAAAGCAAAACAAAATCGTGCACTTACGTTCACTACCAACGCACAAGTGTTTACTATTTAAATTTAAGGAAAAACACATGTTTAGTGACACAAGTATCCAGCATTTAGCTGGGTCACCCAAATTGAAATGCGAATAACCCCCTTAATGTGCGTGCACAAACGAAAAAAACGCGTGCACAAACGTGCACTAACGATGCACAAACGAATGCACTCGAAAAAAGTTGAAATTTCAACATTGGGTGACCCAACGTTTAGCTGGAACACCCAATTTGAAATTGGAATTTTTCGGTTATTATAGGTGCACAAACGAAAAAAAATCGTGCACAAACGTGCACTAACGATGCACAAACAAATGCACACAAAAAAAGTTGGAGTTTTAACATTGGGTGATCCAGGTAAATGGACCTCATTTTTTTTGTGATACAACTGGCAGTGCACGAAAAGTGTTCTAAATTAGGTGACCAGTATATGCTTCGTTGAGAACAGATACGGAGGCAATATGCCCTAGACCATTTAAAAATGTTAATGCCATGCACGTGTCTTTCGAATTAAAAAAACTATCAAAATTAACTAGTGTTCTATTTTTACAATTTATTTATTTAAAGTTCTATCGGGCTAAAAAAACAACCTTTATAAAACATTGAACGAACCTATTCTAATAACATGTATTACTACTCCACAGCCCATAAATGAAACGAGTTCTCGCACGTATTTTAAAATGACTTTATTAAGAAGTAAGAGCCGTTTCACACGAGACACTAGTATCTGGACACTGCACAATTAATAAAAATTCAAATTTATTTATTTTACATATAAAGAAAATAACAAATTTAAAATTTAAAACGTTCATGATTGACATAAAATAAGTTACAAATGAAAATACAGAACAATGTGAGTTAAAAATATAATGAGTAATAAAATAAGAAATAAAATAACATAAATATAAAAGTAGATGGAAGTACACAGAGTGAACTATCGAAAGACACTATCTTAAAAATTTATATAATAACGTCCACCTAAATTCACACCCACGTAAGTGAAATATATCAATATTCGAAGCGATTTCATTAAACATGGTTATTGCCCTCTCAATTGGCTTTATTAATGGCAGGTTAGTTTTGAACCTTGGGATAACAAACAACGGATGCCCTCGACTCCGATCAGAGACACACAAGCCAACACCACCAAGAATAACAGAGTTTTCATTTACGCTGCGTATAAGTCGGGAAAACTATGTAGCTAAATAAAGATCCCTTCTTAATTTTAAGTTACAGTATGTTAACATTCCTAAGAGAAAATCAGTCGGATAATATCCATCCATGCATCGAAAACTGGAACAATACTCGCGAGGCATTAGTAAACCATCTCCAATATATTATATTATCTATATCAAGTTAGACTTGACGACAATCGTCCAAGGCGACAACTTTCATGAAGAGTTTCAAGTCATCAGCAAACAACATAAACATAAACATAGCATTTTTAATTACCAATGCTATGTCATTAATAAAAAAAACGTGAACAGCAATGGCCCCAAGTTTGAGCCATGAGGCACACCAGAAAATGTTTTAAATGTCTGTGACTGATAGAGGCCGTATGTTTTCCAATGATAACTCCGTACCACTCTTATGAATAGGAGTATCCTTCGACATCATCCATGCTTCCGGAAAGATACCCGTCCCCATTGTCCAGTTGAATATATATGAAAGTGG
Source organism: Rhyacophila brunnea (assembly GCF_057557595.1). Classification (NCBI taxonomy): domain Eukaryota; kingdom Metazoa; phylum Arthropoda; class Insecta; order Trichoptera; family Rhyacophilidae; genus Rhyacophila; species Rhyacophila brunnea. The sequence goes on from NW_028233359.1 coordinate 1,386,893, forward strand.
CATTTGACAGAGTCAATACAGCCCTTTAAAAAAAATGTTGGAACATCTTATGCGGTCACTAAGAGCGAGAATTCTTAATTTTTTTAATAAAATCTAAACACGTCACCCTCATCAATTGTCAACAGAAGATATCAACGGATTGGGCACCGCATGATCGTTTATCTACATATATATGAACGCGACAAACAAGTATGTCTAAACGCGACCATTCATGCAGCGTCTCGAGACAATGGTGTCGCGTGTGAAACGGCTCTAAGATTAAAACATGTATTGCTAATTCCAACCTTCGATATAAGACTGTACCGAGGGAAGAGAAATAACAAATTATACAATTGAGCGAACCTGATGTATTGGCCTGTATTCTGAATAAGAACAACCCGGCTTAGGATCTTCAACATCACATAAAGCCTCCCCCAAACCAAAGCGAATATTCGCGGCGAATATTCGCAGCGAATTATTCGCCAATCAAGCTCGTATTGGCTTACGGGACAGAGCACGCTTGCGCGACCGCCTTGCGTCTTGAGTGCGAATTTGCAGCGAATATTCGCTGCGATTTTCGGGAACTCTGTCGACAGCGAATTTATTCGCGGCGGACAATTTCGCCAAGGGAATTAGTAAAATCAAAATGGCGAAGACATTTAGCAGCTGATCGAGTTGGTCCGGAAATATCCAATCCTTTATAATTTCTCTGACAGTGACTACAAAACATAAGAAAGAAAGATAAGATATGGGATGAAATTTGCAGGGAAATTGTTGAAAATGGTATGAAGGTCGTCATAATAATATCTTTTATCTTTGTCTAACCAAAGTATGTAAAGTTTTTTGACAGGATGAATACGCTATTATAAATAAATAACTTGAATCTAAGGTCCCGATATTTAAAAAATACATATTATTAATTTGCGTCATGCACAGCCTTTAATAACAGAAACTTTATAACTTTGATTGTTAGTGCACTGACAGTTCTAACTTATTGCGATCGTTTGACGTTTTGGTTTCGACTTTCGAGCAGTCATATCAATAATGTTATACTTAATTAGGTATCATTTACAATACCTACTTCAATCATATTCGGTATCGGTCACGTAAATACCCATTTTATATTCGTTGATAATATTTTTTTAGGTTAGATAGGTAGTCTTTAAGATTATTTTTTTGCATCTAACATTATGCAGCATAGCATTTCTATTGTAGCTAAAGATATAATATACATATAGGTAGATAAGTAGGTACTCCATGTCGTCATTGTGGTATTTTGTAAGGTTTTAGACCAAAAACCTTACATACTACTTACTATCGGGTTATTTACAGTAGGACATACCTAGGTTGTGTTTGTTTTTTGATCTCAAGAGACCTCAATCACAAAAACGATATTATGTACCTATATACCTACTAGGTATATATTTCCTTCATTATGTATAGGTATATTGAGCTAATAAACTGGTTTTGCCCAGTGCCGACCGCGAACCAAGATAATATCTACATGTTCCATGTACCTACCTAACATAACCAATGTTTTCTGTTTCACATTAATTTGTATACCTACCTACAAACATTTTAAACTTAATTGAGATGTTCTTAAACTTCTGTTCATGTATTATTATGTAGGTAGGTATATCTTGGTCTGCATTAGGCAATAAGATTAATAATTTTATGTGCATGTAAATATAAAGGTCAGGTACCTCCTCTAAGTACATAATATTATATTATCATCATGGATACCTACCTGAATGATGTTGGAGATATACTAATGCTTTGTGATGAATTTAATTTTAGCAAAGATCTTCAACCTTTCAATGTAGGTACAAAGCACCAGAAGAAATTAAAAATGAAACCCCCGGCATTAACAGGAATAAAATAATATTTCATCATAAACATCAGTCGGGGTCATTCCACTGCTAGATGAAAGCCTCTTCTAGCTCCTTCTACTATTTTCGGTCTCTAGTTCTTCGCTGCTACATACTTTTATTGTACTTCACGTGAACAAAGAGATCAACTAAGTGAAGTGTCAATCAACAAAAGTGGCATTTGTGCACAATGTTAATGAATTTTCCAAAACATTAAGTGTGATAATATAATATACAAGGATGAATAAGGCGTGGGCGAGGGCCAAGGTCCATTTTATGATTCCTCTATTGATCTACCTATTTTTATTAAGAAAAATGTTTGCCGTAGAATGGGGTGAATACTGAATAGACCCTTTTTAAAATTTCTATTTTTCTGCTACACATTATTCGGACAAATATGAATGACTTAAAACCTGTTTCTATGGACATAATCATACTCTAAAATATTTTTCAACTACCATTTATTATCAAACAGCCAATTTTGTGTGATGTCTCTTTCTATCCAGCGTTGGGGTGATTATAGACATGGCGGGTGGATAGAATCGAATAATGGTAATTTCCTAATGTTAAAAATGTAATTAAGTTCCTACTGTACATTACAAATTTATGTAGGTACATTTAAGTATGTAAATCAAAATCAAAAATATAAATTTAAATGTTATACAACACAGTATCATGTAAGTATTTAAAAAAACATATACTTACATAAACATCTATTTATCCAAGAATTATTTGATACTTGAATCTGTATTTTATATACCATATTCGATGGATGTATGTGGTGTATTTTGTAAAATATTTGGTACGTATTTATTATTTAACTAAGCGTATTTAATTTGCTACGTGACCTGTAGCTCTTTTATAATCACAAATTATTGTTGAATATTCCGAAAATGAGTTTATGTGCCGAAACAGCTGTCAAGGTAAATGACTCAGTTAAAGTAGAATTAACAAAAATAACTATATTTCAAAACCATTATAATCCATCTACCATATAAACACCATTTCAAGTAATAAAGAAATAAAAAGTCACCTAATTAAATAATATTATACTAGAAAAAATATACTATCTATATACCCACTTAATTTTCATTTAAAGTTGTAAAACGCCCGGTTACTAAATAGAGGAAGGACAGAGTCTTCTGGCACGACCGAATCACATTGGAACGGTGTTATTGTCATTTGAAAGTAACAATACTGACACCTAAATGAGTCGCCTGCACTGCCAGAATCATCTGAACCCTGTCTACCTATCTATATACAATTTATTGTTATTTTTTTTCATATTTGTCCATTTTATTACAATATCGTGTTACTTTTAAAGCTCATTGTAATTCTAATAATTACTTATATAAATATTTTTCTTGTATTCTGTGCAAAAATGATTATTAAAACTTTCTTAACCTAAACCAAGTATTTTTTATTGAATGATCCTGCAAAAATATTCAAGTACAGTTAAGTGACATATTTTGTTTTGGTGTAGGTATAAGCCATAAATAAATATACATAAATTATATTTAATATATACATGTATACTGTATGTATAGCCACGGTTGGTCTTGCATTTGTTGCTGTAGCTATGCGATCTGGTGTGGTCCATTATCCAAAAACACTCAATCACATCCCTGGTCAAACAGCGGGCAGCCGTGTAGTGAGTCTGGCTGGCCTATGGTGGCACTAGAATGATTTCAACATACACAGTATGTTAATTTGAATATGTTTTCGACTGAAAGTTGTAAAAATATTAGAAATCAGGATTTAAATAATTAAAAAACTGTTTCATTAAATATCATATTCATACCTATGCAAAATTTTGATTCCTTTGAAGTACCTATACAAAATACGGATGAATATAAACCAAACAAAAATATTTGTTACTGGTACTGCCATAGTAAAGTAAAGTTTAACATACTTCCCTAATAGAACAAAATTCCCAATTCTTGTCGTTCTGTAGATGTTTCATTTCAGTTTTTACCAACGATCCACTAAATATGAATTGGTCATAAACACTCAAAGGAAATCTGGCACTCACTGCCAGAATGTCCATGTCAGATACCTGCATAAAAATAAATGTCATGTTATGATATTATACGTAGGTAATGAATGTGAATGTATCAGAAACAACATAGATTTTATTACGAATTTCACATTTACAGAAAATTTTCTGCGCTCATTTTTGAAAGTCTCCAAGTATGACGGGTATATTCGCACATGGGTGCAGTTAATGCACCCAATGATTTTCGGGAAACCTGCCCTTTCTTGAAGTCTGAAATTAAAAAATATTTTTACCGACACAAAATAATATTCCCGTTAAATTCTTATTGAGTAGGTAGGTAATTTACTTGTTGTGTCTATGCGCAGTTACTCTAGTTACATGACATGTACATTGTAATATTGTATAAATTGATCAGAGGGTATCAACACAACACTAAAGACTGTCAGCGCTGTATGGCGACTGTATGTAAGTATTACTAAGCACTGCTATTATAGCATCGGACACGTTTCCTATGCATCTGCTTACTGATGCCTGGCTCATTGCGCAGAAGACTTGGCCTACCCGTTTTTGGTACGCTCCCTCTGCGTAGAAACGCAAAATAGTCAAAACCTACAATAATTCAAATAAAGGAGACATGTTATTTCAATAGCATATTACCTTCAAATCCTGTTAACCCTTCATGGTAAATGCTTATTTATAATATGTGCAGTTATGAAACTGAGTAAATCTATCTTACCTATGAGCCATGGCAATCTTGCCCGGTCATAAAGTAAGGTTATATTAAATGTCGATGTAATTTGTCACACGCCATCTCATTATATCTTCAGCGTGTAATAAGCATTCAGAAGACGTGTACATTTTGTCAACAAACAACTGTCACTTTGACATTCGTATATGTATTTAGTCTATGGCTGCTTCCAATGCTGCAACCTTGTTTCAGATAATTAAAATACACTTTACGCAAAGTGGGTAAAAGTTGTAGCAATTCTGAAAGCGCTATAGTGTACGTATATTTTTCATATTTAATTCATAAAAATGATAGAATATTTGGCGTAAAATATTAATATTATTTACAATTTTAAATCTGGCGCGTAAATAAAATTATTTAGTTTATGGCTGCGTCACTGACGCTTTGGTGTGGGGCCAAACGCGAAATTCGCATCAAATCCAAGCGGTAGCGACAGAGACAGCGAGGGCGTTGCGAATTCGCTGCGAATATTCGCTTTGGTTTGGAGGAGGCTTAATGGGTCTATTTCATCTTCAATAGTCTCGCGCTTGATGACGGATAGTTGATCATCCGTCTCAGGTTTTATATTAGAGAGGTCCGCTAAAAGATACTGAAAGAAATATTATGGTTAACACAGTAAAACCACTTTCACTTGAATGACTAATACTTATAGTCAAAATGAATTAGAAGATAACCTGCCCTAACCCAAATGTATCGTAGCTGTCAAAATGTATATTCGAGTTATTTTTTAATTCAACGTTTAATGTCATTGTATGTCTCCACGGAGTTTGTAAAAAAGCAACATATTATAATAATATATTAATCGTTGTTAATCACAATACAGAGTGATTGTAAAAGAAATCTGTTTCCAAAAACTAACCTCGAAATTGCAACTTGAAACGTCGGCATTCTCCTGCTTTATATGAGTGCGAACTTCCGGGTTGATTGGGTAGGTAGTCTGCGTATCAAACAAAGGCTTGCCTTCTGTATCAGATTGTTCTCCATCACATTCTCGCTTTACGTCCATTTTAATGGAAAATATGTCAGGAATAACGTGACAAACAGGATCCATTCAAGGTACATTAATTTAAGAGAAGTGTTGCCGCAATACGTAATCATTTATTATGTATGGCCGAAATACTGAATTGTCTGTATCGTGGATGCGATTAAACAATAAACTGTGTTTTAATAGATTTAAGTTTTGTACTATTCTATTTGACTAGGTAGTTTTCTACCACTCGGGTTTTGCCTTTCGATATTTTCAAGCACTACACGTATTCACCAATGGCAAATACACACTTACAGCGTAGGTAGGTATACTGTTACACCCATGACTATTGGGACTCTCCCGATAGTCTTAATTACCTACGTAATTATTAGGTGTAACCATGTCACCTGACCTCCTAGTCAACAATGGGCGTACGTACGTCCAAAATGCCTTGATTAACTGTCAAAATGTTCAACATGTACTTCACACGTAAGAATTATTGTTTATCTAATTATAATAATAGTACCTACCTACCTATGTCAGGGAAGAATGTGATTGTGCCGAATAAAATAAACGAAAGCCAAAGAACTTAATATTCAGGAGTAGGTAGGTATGTAAAAAGAAAAGATGGCATCACTGCTCAATGTAAAAAGAGTAGGTACAATAGAAAAAATGGGTAGGTAGGTACATAGTTGCGGGAGGACGTGGTATTGAGTTCGCGAATTCCCGCGCTAAAAACTTAACAATAAATGAATTCAGATAATAAATAATTAATAAATAGATTAAGCGATATAATACACATTAGGAATATAACAATATAAGATTAATTTGGATACTGTTAAACATAAGTTTCTATGTGAAAATAACCGTTAAAATAAAAAGCCACGTGTTCAACAACGAAAGACATTTAATTTTTGTGAATCCCGGGTCCGGGATATCTCAATACCTACACTGTTATTTTTAACCTATATAGTAATTCAATTAGTACAATAGTGTCCCTACTTTATTGCCTACCCATTTAGGATCACGTAGTAGGTAAGTATAATAACGAACAAGACATTGTCAAAGGGCCATGTCTTTTGAGTTTGCCTTGTCTATCCGTGCATGGTGCAAATCACACCCAATGTATGTGTACCCGGCTCAAAATACGTGTGGCATATTTTGGTTTGTATTGCACTGACAGATTTATGTTCTTTTACCATGTTGAAGATTAATATTGTATTTAACAACGGCAGTAGAAGAAAACTTTTTAAATAGAATAAATGCAGACGGGCCCTTTTGCCATTTGAAAACCGAGATGCGCTGATCTCGTTATGATTGAGAAAATACTGATGATTATTTTCACTCCATTGTTTTATTTTCACAACAAAACATACATAATTATTATTGAAGTGTGTCACCGTGTCAATGTACCTATTAATATATAATATTAATTTTTCACGGAAAATACTTCTTCAGTATTGCGGCAACACTTTTCTAAGATCCTGTCTGTCACGTAACACGTTGCTTCTGGAATATCTACCCTTAATATGGATGTAAAGCGAGAATGTGATGGAGAACACTCCGATATAGAAGGCAAGCCTTTGTTTGACACGCTGACTAGCCATCCAAATAACCCGAACCCTCGCATTCATGTAACGCAAGAGAATGCGGACGTTTCAAGTTGCAATTTCGAGGTTAGTTTTTGGAAACTATATTATTTTAAAATAACGTTAGATTGAGAATAACAACGATTACTTTAATATTATAAACTGCGGCTTTTTTTACAAACTATGTAGGAACATAAGGTGACATTAAACTTTGTTTTAAAAAATTACATGTTTATACAATTTGACAGGATATAGATGACAGGTGATATTATAGGTTAGGTTTGTTTATCTACTAATTATTGTTAAATATAAATATTATACAATGTTATATGGTGATTACGAGACCCGAAACTGTTTTCACCGTGTTTACAAAATGTAATAATGCTTCTTTCAGTCCCTTAATATGGCGGACCCCTCTAATATAAAATCTGAGACAGATGATCAACCAGCTGTAGTCAAGCGCGAGATAATTGAAGATATAACACACCCATTATATAATGATGAATACCCTCAACCGGGTTGTTCATATTCAGATTACAGGCCAATACATCAGGTATGTTTAATTGTACGTAGATATATGTGCCGTTTTCTTCCCTCGATACCGTCTTATATTGAAGGTTCGAATTTTTAATGCGTCTTTGAAACTTCATAAGGAACTATTATATTATAATTCGGTCAAACATGTTTAATTTATTGATTTCGGAGTAGATTCGAGTTATTGGCGATTGCTAAAACAGATATTTTGAGACAGTATCGAGTAGGTATATAAATCTTTAGTTAAATCACGTAAGTATATTTAAATAATAAGATTTATACATCACAATCATTCGAATGTAAAGCAATAATTATTGCGATTATCTAAAATTGCGATCAATTGTATGGTGAATAAAATTAATCGCCCGTGAGTCCTTTTTAGATAGGTAGGTAATACAAGGTAAGCCTATTGTCTATAAAAAAAACTACTTGCAGCCGTAAAATACGTGAAATGGGGTGAGAATAGACCAATTCTATTTTCAAAACTTTTTGTAACAAATTAATGTTGTAAGCATCAAATTTTACTAAATTATCTACTATTCTGCATGACAACATAAATTTAGGCGTTCGTAAACAGTTTTATAGGTCAAAACTGGCGCACTGCGCATGCGTTATAAGTAAACCGTAATAGTTTAAGATTTAACGTTTATTTCACTATACCAGCAAACTTCAAACCATTTTCTGACCATCAGAAGTGGTCTGAAACGTCAAACCACTTGTCACGATATGTCAATGTAATAACTGTCCAGACAGGACCTAACATAAAAATGATAGTTATTTATTATATTTCGTACCTATGTTATTTTCTCGACATTTACGATTAAGAAAAATTGATATTCTTCTGCATACATATAAATCGTGAGATTTTCATATTAATATTTTAAACATTTACACAGTAGGAGTTCAGTAGAATTTGTTAGGCATATTATAGCTTAGTAACTGATACCTTTTATTCATTAGTAACCATATGCGCACAATAAACCGCTTGTGGTCGTATTGTCCCATAATTTCACCCAAATTTTCTATGCATTGAGTTCGATTCGATATCATCACTTGTTTGGTATTTAGTGAGAGTCGCTAGTCGTAGTGCGGGTCGTTACTCGACCGAAAAATTACAACAGAATGGATTGAAACGACTAAATGATTTATTAGTACTAAAAAATACTGAATGGACATTAATGTATGGTCGATTAAACTGCGATGAATTGTATGATAGCATCTGATATCTCTGAAAGACAGTCTGCGCAGTCGTTTGGTGAAATTGAAGTGCAAGAAATGGACATCAAAAAGGAAATGCGCTTGCTTTTGCAATAGAAGTCCGTCTGAGGTTGAATAGAGCTTCATTTTCCGATAATAATTTTGTTTGCAACGTGTGTTATAATTTTTTTTCATCTGCGCACATTTTGAAGTACTATCAACGTATGCATGATGCGTCGCTGACTTTCGATAAAGTGGCTTTTCCATGTGACCCAAGCAGTCACTTGTATGAAAAGTTTGATGCGTCGACGTTTGCAAGTGATTCACAGGTAACTCATATAACACACATGCTCATTTGATTATTGTTGTTAGGTATATAATGCAGTGGCGCACCTAGGGGGGGGGGGGCAAGGGGCCCTGGCACCCCCCAAACATGAAAATTATCTGAATGATTTTAAACATTGAAATTGAAATTAAAAGCCAATAAACTATACCTTTGGGCTTAGACAAATAAAAACATGGCAAAAAATGATTTGTAATTCTCCAGCACCCTTTTTAGAAAAATTTCTTAAATTTTTAAGGTTTTTCTAGAAACCCAATCCCTAATGGAACTGTCAAAAAATTTTCGGTGTCCACCCGAATTCCGGAGTGGTGTACGTCAAGGCTGAGGAGGGCTGACAGGGCTCTAGCCTGGGGGCCCGGGCTGTGGGGGCCCGGCGTGTCGGGTTGACCAGATAAGTTAGATAAACACACATTATAAATCAGCTTTAATAGTAAAAAAAAATCGCCTGCGGCGCTATTATACTTCATGACGGTGAACATTTACAATTATATAATTGTGCAATATATTTTTTGATTATTATGTGTCCATACTCGACAGCTCCATTATTAAAGTAGATGTATTAAAAATCGCCAATAATTCACTACCCTTAATTAAAGTACCCTTAATTTGAACTAAAACACAATTTGAAAAACGTTAATGTAGTGTTTCACACTGCCTTTAATCTTAGCGGTAGGTAGGGGGCCCGCCAAATATCCTAGCCTGAGGGCCCATTTCAGGATGTGGGGACCATGGTGTAGGTACACCGAGTGCAATAGAGAAAAGACCGATGAGCGAGAAATAAGCTGTGAAGAAGAAAAACAGCCTATGTGACTAATTTACATTCTCCTCCTTGGGCCCCTCCCAATATTAAATCCTGGGTGCGCTACTGATATAATGCATTATATATTGTCATCTGTATACTATACTTATATATTTTTTTTATTTATACTACAAAATGGCTATCATCCAGCGGCAAAGGGTTTACACAGGTTGCTAATATCCAACATAAAAATAGTACACACAAAAGTTCGTCGTCCGTATTTACGAATTTGTTTTCATTGAACTAAGAAAAAAGTATTTTACTGATGCTAGTTTTTAAAATTTAACAAAAACCCTGCGAAACCAAGCCATAATATGTTATTAAATCATACAGAATTTTGGATCATTTATAGATGGAAGAATATTTTTTATTAATTTTGGTTTGGTATAGGCAAGGCTTAATGCATTTTAAAAAACTAACCCAGCCATCTGTAATATGTACTCGTAATTGAACTAAAACGAACAAGTATGACCGCAAGAGTGCACTATTTTGTCGGATTGCCCATAACAATGGAATGTCGTTGCGTAATTATACATTCACCTGGCAAATTAAGTCATTCAAAGTGACGTTACCCCGGTCCTAATAAAACCACAAGGGCGTTATATTCTCAATCGGTCCTGCCCTTAGACCAGATTAAAAACCCCTGCTTTAGGCTAGCTCAGCTCTAAGTCGGAGGGGTAGTCAAATAAAAGTCCTTATCGACACGTTCGAACACACCGCAACAATATTGTTATATTAATAGTTTGAAATCGCCACCTAATAATAGGATGACGTCAGGATCCTTTAGATTCGCGTACATACGAATTCGTCAACTGTCGGAGCAGAAATGCATAAACTTTAATGCAGAAATGCTTTATTTCTTGAAATGTCCAAACAAAATCGGTCAAATAGGATGTTTATGGTAAAACGGTTTTCTAGGCATCGAAAATGGATATTATTTGATAATTTACACAGATGGCATTGGCTATATCGAAATAGTTTGAAATGTCGCAAATTTGCGACACTATGCAGTAGAGGGTTAATCTGAGTTCGTTCCGCACCCACGTGCGCGAAACGTCAAAAAGAACAGCTGACAATTCAAGTTCCATATTACCGCGATTACGTACCGAATTGTGGCAATCGTAATATAGATCGCGGACCTATTCAAATCAAAAGTCTTTGTAGTTATGATTTTTATTATTTATTGAAATATTCTTTCATAAAATAAATTTATTATAATTAATTTTTATCAGATATCTTAACACTACATTTTATTTACTGACAAATCGACAATATTTAGTTTTATAAACTTTTTTTAGTTACTCAATTTTATTGATAACTATTCATATTCATTTTTATATTTATTTATTTAATTACACACGTCACACAGATTCACGAGGTGAGAGTCAACGTCCTCTAGATTGAGGGTTATTGATTTTAGCACTTAAGTCCTCGCAAGGGTACTGTAAACCGGTTGCCATGCGTGGCTCATGATGAATGATGTCATCGTAAAGTGATGCAATTGTTTACATCAAACGCGAAGTAATCGAAATAATTACAATTTCGTTACACTTTAAATGCCTCTCGAACTCAATTCGTGGCAAAAGCTTTCTCACGGAAAACTAATAAATGCATTGAATGCGCAACTATTTACGCAGTTAAATCTCGGCTTTTCTCCCGAGTGGGTATTTTCAACTTTTTGTCCGCAGAGGAACTGATACGACGTTCCCCTGCGGCTTATACTTTCCCACTACTTTATTAAAAATTTTAACTCGACAGCCTGGACGCTGTCGAAAAAAATGACAACATTTCTGGCGAATCACTCTCCAGCTATATGATGACATTTACGTTTAATTTTATACTGCACGCCAATTGATCGAAAATTCAGCCAATCAAATGCTATAAAAATGTCATATTCTACTTAAGATTTTACATTGCCCGAAATAGATTAGCAACGTTATTGGTTTTATTTTCTGGCGCGAATTCAAAATATTATGTACCTACGCAAAATTATTTTATAAAATGCAAAGAAGATTATAGTTATAAATTAGCTTTAGTTAACAGCATTTAGCTAATGATATCGCCTAAGGTGTTCACATAGATTTTTTTATTTTTAACCTCAATTTCTAGACTTTTTATTTACTTACATTTTTCTTATAAGACCATTTAGTCTACCTGAAAGAAATCATCCATACTTCACTCTGAGTAGCTGTACGTCAGGTCTCGAGGTAGGCCGCGTATTCCAACGTGGAATCGACATTCTCGATCGGACCAAAATAGTTGTGACGTCATAAAATCGTCGCGAAAAATTCTCGCTGAAGGCGCGCATTTTTGTGGTCGTGTCAATAGGCGACCAATTATTGAAAAAAGAGCTCTGGGAGACCCTTTCTGGCTAATTTTAATGCTGATACTGTTACATAATATTAACAATGTTGTTATTTTTAGAAGTGTGAAAACGGTATGATGAATATTAAGTATGAGTATAATGATGAGGGAGTTATCATCAAAGAAGAATTTGTTGAGAATGCAATCCACCATATTGATGATGAATTTACTCAACCTTGCTGCTCTAATCTACAATACAAGCCATTCGACCAGGTATGTTTAATTATAAATGACTTTTTAATGTCTGATTTAATTAAACTTTAAATTGTAAAAAAGATTACAAGTTAAATTTAAATATTTCTTTTTCGAAAATTCGACCTTCTTACAATAACATTTGAAAATGATTTCGGGCATAAGGCCTTAGTATTCTTAACTAAGCAAATTCTGGGCGCCCAATTTGGACTACTTTTATTAATGCACTGCCGGTCGTATAGTACGTGAAATGTTGGCTTCTAATACGTTAAATACTGCTGCTTTATCAGCATGTACCAGTGACTTCACGAAGCCTTACAGTAAGTAATCCAGAGATATAACATTGCACAAGCTTGTATGCCAATTGTCAGGTCCATTTCTCAAAATCAAGTGATCTTTAATACTTAATTTAAATAAAACGTTGGTTGCGATGGCTGGATGGCACATCCTGTTGAAATTAAATCACTGTTCTTTCGAATAAATCCATATTTAAATCATAATAATCATGGTATGACAAGGACTTCCATTGACCTTGACGTGAGATTTCGCACTATTTTTGAAGAATTATGCGTCGATGCCACCAGCGTGTAAACCGCATAAAACGGTGCATTTTTGTGGATGTAATGAATACGAGGGAGTCTTCTAGATTGGTGTTATTCAGTGTGGACGATTTTCCTTATTAACAAACCCGTTAAGAAAAAATGAACCTCATCGCTAAACGCAATTTTGCTCTAAAATGCAGTTATCTATAAGTTGTGTAAATCAACAATAGCTTTCTGAGTAAATTTGAATAATTTATTAGAGTTGTTCATGCGTGGTTCTATTCTTGAAGATTTGCCAGACTGTATATACTGATCATTAGGTATGCTTACATACTGTAGCTTAAAGTTTAGAATATATCTTTATTTAGCTACATATTTTTCCGACTTACACGCGGCGTAAATGAAAACTGCCATTCTTCGTGGGATTCATTTGTGTGTCTGATAATTTTCTTAAAAATCGAAGGCATCCATTTTTTGTTCTCCCAAGGTGCACAACTTACCTGCCATTGGTAATGGAAATTGGGATGGCAATAAGTTTGTACAACCAAATCACATCAGATATTGACATATTTCACCTGCGTCAGAATGAGTATATGTGGACATTGTTTTATAAATTCTTAAAATAGGGTCTGCTTAGCTCATTCGGTGACTTCCTTATTATTAAATTTTTTTAACGTCTTAACTTATTCTACTGTTTTAATGGTCATCTATTTCTTTTCTTAAATATATATGTAATACTCTTTTATTAATATTATTTTTCTTCTAGATGACATGTTGTAAACGTCTAATATTAATAATTTGTAATTTTTACATTATCCAAAAAAAAAAAATTAATCATATATGTCAACTAGTGAGCGTAGTGTAACGTATCGGTTTGAAAGAAAATCACTTAACAAACGACATGGTACGAGGGTGGGTCAATAATTCCTTAGAAAAAAGCATAAAAACAGTTTCTCAACATAATCTCCTTGGAGCTCAATACACTTGGTTACACGTTTCTCATTTTTTTTTAAACCGTCAGAAAAATAAGTTTTCGGAAAGTCCTCAAAATAAGCATTTGTCCGATCGATGACTTCTTCATTTGAAAAAAAACGTTGTCCACTTAGCCATTTTTTTAAGTTTGGGAAAAGGAAAAAGTCACTGGGGGGCTAAATCTGGCGAATACGGTGGGTGGTCGACCAATTCGAACTTCAATTCTTCAATTTTAGCCATTGATCGTAAACATGTGTGAACACGGGCATTGTCCTGATGAAAGAGGATTTTTTTCCTGTTTAAATGAGGTCGTTTTTCTTCAATTTTGTTTTTTAGCTGGTCCAATAAAGATGCATAATAATCCCCTGTTATTGTTTTTCCTTTTTCCAAATAGTCAACGAAAATAATTCCACGTGCATCCCAAAATACAGTAGCCATAACCTTACCAGCTGATTTTACGGTTTTCGCCTTCTTTGGACATGGTTCGCCTTTCGCAATCCACTGCTTTGACTGTTCTTTCGTCTCGGGAGTATAGTGGTGTATCCATGTTTCATCTACAGTCACAAAGCGACGAAAAAATTCATCCGAATTGCGTTGCATGAGCGACAACAGGGCTTTAGAGGCCACCACCCTATTGCGTTTATTGTCGACTGTGAGCAAACGCGGCACCCATCTTGCAGAAATTTTTTTCATGCCCACTTTGTCATGTAAAATAGAAATGACGCTACCTTTTGAGATCCCTGTAACCTCAATTATCTCACTCAACTTTAATCTTCGGTTACTTAACACCATATCGTGGATTTTATTGATCATTTCTGGTGTAGTCACCTCTACAGGACGTCCTGAGCGTGGTTCATCCTTTGTTGATGTACGACCACGTTTAAATTCATTTAACCAGTTATAAATAGTTGCAAGTGAAGGAGCAGATGTGCCGTGAACTAAATCCAACTCATTTTTTATTTCCTTTGCTGTTAACCCTTTTATATTAAAATGTTTAATAACAGCTCTAAACTCAATTTTCTCCATTTTTTGTAAACAAGCAAATTTTTTTTTAAATGTACGAGAAACACACAACAACCCGACCAATCTGATTGAAACTTCGCAGCATACTGAATCGGTAGTGCCGCTGCATGAAAACAAACCGCTTACAGTACTAGTCGCGCCACCTGTCGGCTTTTCTAAGGACTTATTGACCCACCCTCGTATCAGTGCTATATTAGGAAACATTGGAACATATTAAGTATATTTTATTGATATTTTTTACATAGTATTGCTTTGAATATATTAATATTCCTATTCTTTTTGTAGATTTCTACCCGGAAGTGTTTTGCAGTACGTAAGAGTAAACCATTGGATATCGTTAAAAAAGATACGGTTGACAATGACCCAAGTAACAACAAAATTGCACATGCAATCAATGAAAACATAAAATTGATGTTGCAGCATTCGGAAATAACCATCGTTGAACAGAACATCAAATATGAATTTAAGAAATTATACTTGCCAAAGGAGGTTCGAATTAAGTTGAAAAGAGTTACATATTTTCCACGTAACTTTATTTGTAACAATTGTTCTGGAGTGTTTGAAACCGTAAAACATCTAAATCATCACTACGTTTCATGCATGAAGTCTCAGCATCTTAAGTCATACATGACACATACTGGTAAAAAAAGACATCAATGCGATGTATGTTTAAAAAAATACATCAACAATAGTGTACTCAAGAGACATAAAATGACACATACTGGGGAAAAACCACATCGGTGTGATGTGTGTTTTAAAAAATTTATAACAATAAGTATACTCAAAACACATAAAATGACACACACTGGCGAAAAACCATATCAATGCGATGTGTGTTGTAAAAAATTCATCAACAATAGTGAACTCAAACGACATCAAATGACACATACTGGTGAAAAACCATATCAGTGCGATGTGTGTTTTAAAAAGTGCAAATCAATTAGTTATCTCAAAATACATAAAATGACACATACTGGTGAAAAACCACATCAATGCGATGTGTGTTTTAAATATTTTCGGCGAATCGATATTTTAAAAAATCATAAAATGACACATACTGGTGAATACCCACATCAGTGCGATGTGTGCTTTAAAAAATTCATCACAAAAAGTAAACTCAAAACACATAAAATGATACACACTGGTGAAAAACCACATCAATGCGATGTGTGTTGTAAAAAATTCATCAATAATAATGAACTCAGAAGACATAAAATGACACATACTGGTGAAAAAACACATCAGTGCGATGTGTGTTTTAAAAAGTGCAACTCAAATAGTGATCTCAAAATACATAAAATGACACATACTGGTGAAAAACCACATCAATGCGATGTGTGTTTTAAAAGTTTTCGGCGAATCAATCTTTTAAAAAGTCATAAAATGATACATACTGGTGAAAAACCACATCAGTGCGATGTGTGTTTTAAAAAATTCAGAATTATTAATGCTCTTAAATATCATAAAATAACTCATACTGGTGAAAAACCACATCAATGCGATCTGTGCTTTAAAAAATTTCTGAATAATGGTTCTCTCAAAATACATAAAATGACACACACTGGTGAAAAACCACATCAATGCGATGTGTGTTTTAAAAATTTTCGGCGAATCAATCTTTTAAAAAATCATAAAATGACACATACTGGTGAAAAACCACATCAGTGCGATGTGTGTTTTAAAAAATTCAGACAAATTAATGCTCTAAAATATCATAAAATGACTCATACTGGTGAAAAACCACATCAATGCGATATGTGTTTTGAAAAATTTCCAGATATTGGTGCTCTCAAAAGACATAAAATGATACATACTGGTGACAAACTACTTTAAGACTAGAATTATTATTTTAAAATTATTAGAAGTTGGAAATTAACCACACCGATTTATCGGATTGTGTACATGTATATTTTCATAATTACCCACTTAAAAATATGCTGACATGTAAATTAGGATTTTATTAGTTTTATGTTCTATCATTTTATTTAGAAATTTGATAAAAAAAGTTAACTAGATATATTATTGTTGGATTTGCTCATAAATATGATAAATAAAATTTTGTATACTTACTGATCGTTGCTGTTTTCTATGTACTTCACCATGTCATTGATTACTCAGTGATGGGGCATAGTGCAAGAACAATTTTGTACTACTTACGTAGGTCCATCGCCGCGTCTCGCGATATGTGAGACAAACAGCGCATAGATCTCTTATGTAGCATCGCTGCGGGGAAAGGTACGGTCATCCATGGTGAAGGAACTCATGAGGTCTCGCGATAGGTTTGTTTTCGATGTTTTTATATTCAGTATTAAAAAAAAATATTCTATGTATATTGATTTTTTTTAATATTTTTGTTTTGAAAATGTAGTTTGCAGCCCTGTTATATTATAAGGTTTGGATTATAAAAATTGGTATTACTATTGTATATTATTCTTTCATTATAATCCACTGTAAATTAACATAATAATCACATAATACTTTATAATTAAAAAGTTTAAATACCTATTATATTGTTATTATTAATTGGCGCCACAACCCGGTGTGGATCTTGGCTGCCTCACAAAGATGTTTCATAAAATTATTTTTACGCGAAATGGATGTTAACCATTTTGCTCAACCAAAAGGTGCATCCTCTGGATTCAAACATACATTAAAAGTCAATATGTGAATTTTGTCAGGCCTAGGTTTGAACCCGAGACCCTCGACTTACCGCGCGGATACATTATTACTCGGCCATTGCGGACGCTTATATTACAGCAGTTTTTATTATTGTTCAGAGTCCAACAAGAGTCGATTTCAGTGACATCCCTAGATAAAATGCCGCCCCTAGGCAGCGCTAGAATGCCGCTCCATTTTTATACAGTATTTTTTTATCATCCCTTCATGAATTAGATATTCACTTATCTGATAAAAGTGTATACCTAGCGTCCAAAACACGAGAGCCATTACTCTTATGAAGATGTTCCTATTAAATATGCTTACCAAGTCGTTTAAATATAAAAAATATGTAATGGTAAATATTATAAAACAATGAAGTTGGAAAATGGAAGTGTGAGAACTGCATATCGTCACTGTTATGGCAGAAAACACTTATTCGAAACAAATGACATAGGTATTGAGTTAGTTATACTAATATGTTCCATATTTCAAACATTACCGTCTGGAAATATTCTTAATAAATCATCATCATCAGCCGGGGTATTTCCACTGCTGGATGAAGGCCTCCCCAAGCTTTTACGAACTCTCTCGGTCCTGTGTCGTTTGCTGCGACGTATTTCCGCCGAACTTTACCAGTTAGTCAATCCAGCGGCTTTTAGGGCGACCATGTGGCCGTTTCGTACCCCTTGGGTACCATTGGATGACGGCATTTGTCCAGCAGCCGTCCTTTTGGCGAGCAATGTGCCCAGCTTATCTCCATTTCTGCTGTTTGGCAACGTCTATTACATCGCGTACTCTTGTCTGCTTCTCTTAATAAATAAACAATCTTTATTTTAAAGTCATCCTTTTTACGATTACTTAATAAACTCACATGATGGACCATTTCAAACATTTTAACAACTTCAAAGTCAATTTACTCAAAACTAGTATTCTTTAGTTAGTGTGTTCTGCCAGAACAGAGACGATATTATGATGTAGGTATTTAACAAAACGGGTTTCAAATTCAATAAACCTTATTAGATACATAAGGCGATGAATATATTACATGTAAACGTTATATGTCTATCAAATAGGCAAGGAATGAAATCTCCAAACAACAAAATGTACATTTCATTGATGCACACAAATGTTATTACCTACAGTAAACCAGGAGATAAAACTACAGCTAAGGAAAGATCAAACCAACTAGTTATAGTGGTTTATAACAGGTTTTACCATGTCTGCTATTATCCACAATTATTGTGTAGGTACCTACTATAAAAGATTATTGTTTGTGTACAATTTAACTATTGGTGAGTTCTTCTCAAGAATTCTCCGAAGGTTATAATGTGGCACGAGTCAACCGGTGGAGAGGTTCCAAAGACATCGCATCATGAGTATTTGAGAAAATCGTGAATCTTTCACCTGAAATCAAACACATTGTCACATACTCAGATGCTGCAGATGGACAGAACAGAAATATTAGTGTGGCACGTATGTTTACTTATGCATTATAAAAAATACCTCGGTGAAGAAGCTGATTGACCAAAAATTTCTTCTATCCTATCATACTAGACTTGAATGTGATAGTGACCATTCAAGAATAGTGATAGCAAAAAAAAGGTTGACGACAAGAACTTAAAAAATATGGTACTCCGGAATCGATTCCAATTTGTAAGAGTGGCCAGAGATCGGAAGCTATTTGAAATGATAAAAATGTCCCAAAATACTTTTTTTGCTTTTTCAAAATACTTAAAAATTCACAATTTCATTGCAAATAAGATAAAGAATGTAATAAGTTGAAGTTGTTAAAAATTAGAAGGCTTTGATGGCAATGAACTTGAGGGCAATGTAGACGTAGAAGATATTGTTAAGGCTTAAAATTTAAAAAAATATATATAATGATTTAATCGTTTCTTTATATTAGTATTTATATCTACCTGTAAAAACATACCTAATATGAAATTCATATTATTTCATCGAACGGAAAATTCTCATTAGGAATTATTTTTGCAACCCTCTGAAAATATTTGATGCCAATGGCTGGTATCAATATGAAACTATGTAACATTTTTAATTATCAAGTGTCAACCATTAAACATATTATTATGTTAAGCTATTTTTTGATGTTTTATTATCCAATTACCTCACATACCTATCATGTTAGTTTATCTCATCATATTATAACATCTTATTGGAACATAAGCTGGCAAAAAATTATAACTTGGAATATCTGGAAAGTCTTTTTTTATACCAAACATGGAGAATCAAAACTTTGGAATACCTACTTATTCTATATCTAAAACTCATTTCGAATACATCGTTTCATTATATTATTTACAAAAGACATATTCACCAGAAAGATTCAAACAATCTCAAAATTTAAAACAGCTCTCCTGCACAATTAACAAAAGTGCACATGTCAGGTTTTGCCATCTGAACACTGAATTTATAAAATGAAGTTACTATTTAATATACTTAATTACCTTCTTCGGTAATTATGCAATACGTGGCGTATTATAGTTATAAATTACAGTATTTTCTTAATGCTAATTTCCTCAAGGCATACGTCATCTCAAACACGCAGCACACGATCGTCCATCCCTTACATAATTTATTAGTACTACATACCTACATATTAAGTAATTAATTCCTTTATAAAACTAATGACTAAACATTTTATTTTTTATTACTAGCGCCTATTTTATATAAAACAAATCCGCCACGATTTTCGATTATTTATTTGCATTCGTCATCTCGTGTACTTTATTGTTACCTACCTTTTTTCTGGATCTTTGTTCATCTTTACTTTTACACACCGGGCGATGGACTTTACCCAAGGATAACACATTTAGGTACGTAGTTGAGCAGGGAATCACATCAGGTGTTTTATTTAATCGTTTATAGACATCAGGGTAACGGTTCGGCCCGCTTTTATTAAATATTTATAAACGCCAAGAAAAGCCTGATGATAACAGGTAGGTGTCACTACCTATCAGGTCAAGGGTCACAATAAAAAAATATTACAAAAAAATTACGGGTAGTTGAAGTAGAATGAATAGTTGAATAGATTATTATAAACAATGAAGATAAAAATGTAATAAATAGTAAAAGTAAAATAAAAATCGCCGTTTTAGACCATTCCGAGGTATTTATTTATTTGTTCACTCCCAAGTCCAAATAACAGACGATGACCAGCAACCAGCATACCGAGCGAAGAAAGAGAATGCATCTTCTTCGCTCTGACGGGAGATGGCAATAACTATAAGGTTTACAATGATGAGATTGCTTGTGCGAACAGGTACTACTAAGTATGAATGGGATAGTGTGAATAAAAACGATTAAAACCAAATAAGTGTCCGATTTTCTTTATTTATATATAAAATATAATACATATTGTTACTAAAAACAGTTATTAACCAAGCTATCGTCATACTCAGCAGGTACCTTCCACTTGTCAAACGGATAAAAATGTTGGGTTCATTCCTTCAAAACAAAAACTTCCGTCGGCTGACATTTTATTTAGACAGAACCAAGTAAAATATCTTTGGACATAACTATTATAACCATAACAAGGAAAACTCTTAAAAACTAAGAGGAGCATGCCTAGAACATTAAATAACACCAATTTACAGGCATAAACCAAAATACTATGACAGTTGTACATTTTTTTTTGTATTTAGTGACGTCACACGTATTACGATTCAATTATGTCTTCACCTACCAGCGCATCTAATCTATACACACGACTGATATCCGCCGCTATCGGCAACTATCGAGGGTAGTTTTTCATTTTTTTGTATCGAAGTATTAGCACTTATTGTAACAATTACAATAAGTTGGTTGTTATTGTTACAACAAGTGCTATGTTTTAACAGCACCTCTCTGAGTTAAATTTTATAGCGGGATAGACAGTTTTGACTGTTTAGAAGACTAACTTATTGTAACTGTTACGATGCGTGCTAATACTTCAATATAAAAATGAAAAACTACCCTCGATAGCAATCTTGTGTACAGAATAGATGTGCAAAGGCACCTAGCGTAAAAATAAGAAGCTTGCACACATTTTTTTTTTTAGAAAAATCCATGGTTTTTGAATTATAAAAAATATTAAAATTATGAATGAGTGAAAAATCTCTCAAGTACAAAATAGAAAACTTAATAAAATAAATTTTAATAATACCTAAATATTACCTCTTTAATAATAAGATGGGGTCCTTTGACAAATTTTACATTTTATATCATTTTTTTACAATTGTAAGTTTACTTTTGACTTAAAATAAAAAATATTTTTCTTTTCAATGTTTTCAGATACCTAAATATTTATTAATTGATCAAGTTGAAATTGTGAATTTAAAAAAAATGTCTATCGCCTTAAACTATGCGAAACCAAACCATAACAGAATATACTTTAATAAAAAATACTCATCTATCTATAAAATAGGTATCTGAAATTATGCCCTTTAATCATACATAAAATAAGATATTTTATAGATAGAATAATATTTTTATTTTATATGAATAATAATATGAACTAGCTAACAGTCCCACGACGGCCGCGCGGCTTAAGCGTCGGCTTATAGCGTCGTGGGTCCAGGTTTTAATCCTGGGTCTGGCATGTACACATATTTTTTTCAATTTATGTAGGGTCAGAGTATGGACTTAATAGGATGAGAAAGTGGTTGACATTCGTTTCTCGTAAAAACAAAGTCTGTTGGAGGCCCATGTGTTTCTATTACGATCGGATATGGTTTAAAAAAAAAACAAGTAGCTTATGATAGTAGAGTTCGATACACTTCAATTTATGTCACTAAGACCTAACGACCTCTTACACAAATCCAAAATACAACAAACAACAAACGAGATTTCTTAGAGCAAGTGGGTTTGAAGTATTCAAAAACGGTATTTAGCAAAGAGACAATAATAATTATTATTGTATGGCTTAAAATAATATTACATACGGTTACATAATAATATTATGTCGCTATAGAATGGGCTACAAAAATATAAATTGTTTACGTTATCGGTTGATGATAAAAATGACGTACGCACGTTCGGTCCCTTCTAGACTGACCATTATTTCAAAGTATTTACTACAGATACTTTATTCTAGCTAATTAGTGAACGGGTAGCCAACGCCTTATTGGTATAATATATTATATTGAAATTATATCCCAAAAATGCGGGATTTTTTAAAAATAAATAAGTCGTTGTGAAATATGCTACCAGAAGTTATGCATGAGTAATTATATTATATCACACACGGTGGCCGCGCGGCTTAAGCGTTGGACTATCACGCCGTGGGTCCCAGGTTCGAATCCTGGGTCTGGCAAGTACACATATTCTTTTTCAATTGGTGTGTGAGTCAGGGTATGGACCTAATAGGTTGAGCAAGTGGATGACATCCATTTCTCGTAAAAAAGAAAAAAAAATTTGTTATTACAAACGTCTACTCTGTGGAGGCCCATATGATGATATTAGGATCGGACATGGTCGGGAAAATTATATCACATTCAAATGGCCTTGTCTGAATACGCCAATTAGGGTGGCACTAATACAACGGATAAAATTCTACCTACCTGACAATTTGACCCTTGCCTGGCACGACAAATAACGGTCAGTCATTCCTCAACCGTGGCATATAAATAATTACCTAAGCTAAACCGTCAAGTGCACGCATCGGACGACCCAATGAACAATCCCGAACGAGACTGATAATACGACCTGGATTGACAAACAGGCCATGGAGCCAACTTATATAGCATAAAAGGTCAGTAACTGGCATCCTAAACATACCCTCCCCTCTTCCCAGCATCCGAATCATTCCTGCACAGTTTACAGTTCACTAAAAAGCAAACCAGTGCCTTTATTTTAGTGTTTTACAGACAATTTGCATGCGTTTAAGAATTTACGCGAATTGGCTTTTCACCGGAACGGGTCCTTTCATGTAATTTCATCTTATTAAAATTATTACGACACTTATCTCATTAAAATGGCTTTTCAACAGAATGAGTAAATTTTTGCGATATTATGACACTGGACTTTGTGCATGAGTAATTACATAAATATAAGATTTTAATGGCTTCTCACCAAAATGAGTCTTTTTATGCCGTTTAAAAAAGTACCAATAGACGCCAAACTAAGCGCAGACGGGCGACACGGATCACAAAGGTAGCTGTCTGTTCGTCTCTGTATTATATTATATTATGTAATATGAACGGGGCTCTGCGAGGGAGCTCAGAAATAATGTGAACTGAAATATCTAACGGGCAATGTTACCTGGAAAGTGTGCGCGTGTGCGTGCACACACCTACCAAAATGTGTCCGCACACATGTTTTCATCCCCCGCAGTCTTTACACAAAAATATTGTTAAAGAAAGTTTCCTTTGCCAGATTTTAGTTTTGTTAATGCATTAATTGCATAATTCTTCGACTTATTTCTCGGAAGGCGAAGGTCAAGTGCGACTAACGTGAGCACGCAAGTGAAATTTTACGCCGAGTGGGATCACGTTCTATCGCGTGCCAAAGTATTGATATCAGGGTGAAAAGAAACACATTTTTTATAAATGTTTATTTTTCATACAAAAACAACCCAACATACAAATAATATAGATTTAATATAAATCTAAAAAACGTTATGCAAGTTTAGTAGGTATTTTAGATATTTTATGAACGAATACATACTTTGTTTCTTTATTCCGTATTTTTTTTATTTAAGTAGGTATTGATACCAAATACAACCCCTCGCGAAGAGACGTCTCTAAGCCCATATCAGAAACCTTACACAAAACAAAGACTACCATCCCGTAAAATCTAAATAATAGATAGAAATTTTACCAGCTCTGCTTCACAAACAATATTGCGAAAGCAATCTTTACGAAGGTCGAGCCACAGGTACAGAGCGTACCTACCGGTTAGTCGCCGGTCGAGTAAACCCAAGAAGCAGCCCGAAGACCTAACGGGACTTTTGAAGGCGGAGGAACGCTTAGAGCTTGTTAAGCCCACTCCCTGCCCCGCGCCTACATTTTTCGTCCCCTGCGAGAAGGGATGCATTTTTAAAAAAGGAAGACAGTCAGCAATTTACCCCTCGTGTGTTAAGATGCGTGCCAAATATTATCATCCAAGCCTAATAAAAGTGTTACCCCGATTAAGTGCGGCCCAGTGTCACGCCCAAAGATTAATCAACCCTTCAATGACAGTGCTGTGTAAACCAATTAATTATCACGTGCCCTTAAATAACCGACCTCTATAATTCGCGACAAACAAAGACTTTTTAGCGCAAAAACGCGCCCCATAATAATCGCAATTATCTTAGTTATACTGAATCAATTTCCATCTCCCATGTGTAAATGCCCAATGTTTCTCAATGAATAAACGCGTCCGCGCGGACCGCTATACAACCAAATATCTGTGTTACAATATTATACTTTCTGCCTAATATGTGACATCAAAATCTACACACATGTCTCTCTCATCACCAGTACCAGGACTTCACTCATCATACCGCAGTGAGTTCCTTGAGGTATTAGTATGTACCTACTAATACCGAGGGAAGACGATGAACTCACGTGTGAAGATCCTGTTCAGGTCCTGGTATTTTGGTGAGTTGAGAGAGACATCGGGGTAGCCACATTATGTTATATTGATAACTCACATTTTTGATTTGAAAGCTCGCGCAGAGCTAGATTTATTTTTTTAAATTATACAAACATTGGTAATATTATTTAGATTAGACAATCAAACACAAGGGAAGAACGATCATTATAGTTACATTGTAGGTTACAACAGAGAAGACACATTATTATTACGTAACCATTGTTGTACTACTTTTAATTTATTCGGCACTGACGCTGGGGGTTAATTAATTTTTCTTTTTTTTTTGGGCACATTACCGGGATTAACACTGAAGCACTTTGTCGGGTCCGCGGTTCGCTTTAAGGGTGGTTATAGGAATTATTAATAACACGATAACGTAAAAGGATTCACTGATATTATGTAGGCTAACATATCGTCCGATTGATTTTACAATCCCGCAGGAGATGCGTCAATCGAAAAACGATTCCTCCGCGTCTGGTTTCTTTAGGGATGTATTGCAAACTGAATTTTTTTCAAAGAGCCTGTTGGTAAGGGGGCGGGAGATGCATCACATCGGGATGCGGGATGAGGGGAAGCTATTCGGCCGACTAACGGGACTTTCGTCCGTCCGCCGTGCTCAAGGTCGGATGCAGGTACTGACACGAACAGAAACGCCGACCTTCAGTTAGTGTTTGTGGCAGAGTATGGTTTAACGACATAACTATACAAATCTAGCCGTGTAGTCAATTCTACTTCTCAAATAGCCGTGCGACAACCTCACGACAAGGTACAAACAGGATATATAAGTCCCGTGGTTCTAAACTATGGAAGAAGCAGGGAAGAAATGGTCGAAAGAGACCATGAACAGGTAACCAGTAGCGTAATCGTTTAGTATTAGGAAGTAAAATGTACGTTGTTAACCTTTTCTTTGTAAATGTAATAAAAATTTTACGTAAAAATCTCGCCTCAGAGAATCGAGACTGCTCAAGTGTAATTGGAACACTGTGACCACAGGCCTCGAAATGTCACGTCGTGAAATTCAACGCGATCTATTTTTGAATATAAATTTCCGGGAAATCTCCATTAAACTTAGAAAATAAGTTATGGGAGAGATTGTTTACGTAAAATTTAGCAAGTACATGCTTGAATAACTTTTATAGAAATAATGGAAATGTATGAAAATTGAAAAAGAAAATTTAATATTTATAAATTTATATACTGTATAATTGTGAATAAAGAATTTTAATACTAATTTTATCGATACAAGATAGAAGCTAACTACCGTTATAAAAATACTGTAAACGCGTACCTATATTTATAGACGCGTAATTATAATTATAGATTTTGTTAATACTATAACTCACTGACTATAATGAATATTGTAAAAGTAACAATTGGAAAAACTTAAGATTCTGGTATAGATGGGTTTCTACCCATAAACAATAATAAATCTTAATCGCATCCTAAGTAATAAAAGAATCAAAAATCACAACTAAAAATACGAATTATCACACAACCTTGAACTTTAAAGAGAATCTATTTCAGGCAAAAACACGGCCCAGCTGTGCTGGCTCGCGAGGTAAAAATAGATTCAAGGTTACATTCAAATTACTATGTAAAAGCTACCATGCAAGATTAAATAAGTTAGTAACTGCTCATGTATAACATCTTGTTAGAATTAAGCATTTATATACTTAAGTGGAAATGTTAACTATAATATTATAGTATTTTCACGTAATAATGTTCGTCCGAAAGGTAAATATCGAATGAGAAAGTTTCTGTGGGACCAAACAGTTTTATTAAAACTTAGTAAAATTCTATTGGCCTAAAAAGGCCAAGAGTGGTGGAAAGGACCAGCACGTGGGTGTCAACCTTTCGTTTTGACGTTTTAAATTTAAAGACTGCCATCCCCTTATCTAGTACACGAATGCCTATTCCGATACCTCGTTGGAAAGCTAGAAACTTTCCCCTTCGTTTGAACACGAAAAATCAACTATTTTGCTTACGTCATCGTAACTGCGTATTTAAGGGACATGTTCTAGAGGGTGCTTAAAACACCCCTATTGAGTCTTAATTTTGCGGAAATAAAGTAGAGTAAATTTAACCCGACTAAAGTAGAAGATATCTCTATTAGAAAATTGTCAGGAACGGGAGATATACGTAAATTTATCCCGTGAGAGAAAGATATAGATCTGCTATCCCTTACGGACTGTTTCCTGTTAAACCTCTATCCGAAGGGTATAAAAGGCGACCACTTTTCCCGTAAAATCATTAGTTTCTACACTCTTCACCAGCGATCTTCAGCAAGCAGCAGTCCTCACTGCAAAGTTGCGAGACATGGTTCTCAGTACATTCGCGGTACATACGTACGAGTAAGTCCCCTTCGGCGGGCAAAACGTAGCGCGAATACCACGTATCTGTCGGTAGTGACGTATGCCGCTAAGACGTAGCGCGAACACCACGTATCTGCCGGTAGTGACGCACGACGCGGAGTAATTTTATTTTTTTTATTACGCATCATACGAGGTGACGTAATCGGGATAAATTACGCGATCGGATTGGTTTTATAAAAACAAATTAATAAACTCAGTTTGTAATAATAAATTTTACAAATCTTTTCGGAATTCTAAAATAAATTTTTGAAACTTTATTAAGTAAACATAATTATAAGAAACAAATTTTAGTAAATAAATTTGTAAACATAAAAACAAATTTTAGTAAATAAATTTGTAAACATTAAGCAAACCTTTTGTAAACAAGTTTGTAAACCCAAATAAATACTTGTAAACATGCTGTGAACATAATAAACTTTATAAACAACATTAAAATAAATTCTATTCTTTTTATAAACCCAATACTATGTGACTAAAGAACAATTTATATTTTTCTTACGGGAGAATATTTCATGAAATAAAAATATTCAAAGAATATCTGCGTATACATTCTCCGAGTTAGGTGTGACTTTTTGGAAACTTGTGAAAGATTTCACAGAGATCCTATAGTGAATAAATAAATAGTTTACTGATACTTTAATGAGATTTAATTACGGGAACAATGACAGTTAACTTTATTGTGAAACCGTGAACTCTAGAACCTGAATAAATTCGGCACCCCACCAGCTGAGAGTTTTATTTGGGAATTCAAAAGTTGTGATACTACAAAGGAGATCCACCTCTCCTAGTTCATCACTAGTCTCCTCAGTGACGGCCCGGTAGCATTATTGAGCTAGCCGTGAGCCGGGTCATGTCAGTACCTGCAGTGTGCACTTGAAAAGAACGTCGTGTAAAAATGCGTTCGTAACAAAAATGTTTGAAACATTCCGTTTGTACTGCAGTGCTGGTAAACTTTTGTCAGGGATATTCTAATGTTTTTAAATTTGTGGTTAGATTACTGATTTGGAATTTAAAACATTTTCGTGCTATGGGTTTCGTTTGGTCATACTACTTACTTCAAAAATTATCGCTAGTGTTAATATTATAATATAAAATCACTGAAATTAACAATTTTTGTTGTGTGTTTGTTGGGGGGGGGTATAGGTTGTGGAGATTGAGCATCGCTTGGAGCGTGCAGTTACTTGAAGGGCGGCAAATCGAGAATAATCATTAGGTAGCTACATAAACTTAGTAATAACGAAAATATCTTTCCATTTAAATAAAAAAAACAGCTTAGTGCTTGGAAACAAAACGTAGGTATAAAATAATATACAAGCTTTAACAGGAGTGTATTTTTTTGTCGGGTTCGCGATATCTAGTTTACTTTTGTTGTCCTCAGAGGTTACGTCATTGATGACCAGTAATAACTCGTAAAGATTTTCGAATTATAGGTAGGTACATACCTACTCACCTAATTCAAAATTCATCCAAATATTTTTGACAGTCACTAGTGAGTTTTGGAAGTTGTTATGTGTATTTTTAAATGTATCTTAAACCGTGGACTCACAATATTGTCTATTGAAGCAGAGATGCCATTTAAATTAGATTTAGTAGTACCTATATTATGTTAATAATGTTTGTGTATAACAAATTTCTTAGATATTTTATTCATTAATGGATGATTAAAAATACTTAAATTTGGCGCTGCCCAGGAACGGCATTTTGTCAAGAGGCGTCACTGCTGTATTATATTATGTAATATGAACGGTGCTCTACCTAGTGAGTTTCATTCATGGTATAAGAAAATACCTTCTTCTAGAAAAGTTGATAATTCTGTTACAAAACCTTCTGTTTTGGATTGTTCAGGTGTAGAAGATTTTTAATGTTAACAAGGTTTTGTTATTATCGAAAATCACTATTACAAAATGTTATACATAACACATGATAACGATGTAGGTATGTCCCTACGAACCTTTAAGGTAGAGCCGACCCTGCTAAGGAGAGTTCAATCCGCAGTAAAACAACTCGGTGAGCAGAGCTGAATTAAGTTTGAATAAGTGAATGGTCCGAGTTGAATAATATCAGAATCATTCACAATACACTAAACTCTCAGTAATCCGCCGCTCGATTATCCGACAACTACTATACTCCGCCATTATTTTTACTAGTTTAAATCACCAAATCAAGCTCTATAATTCGCCGGTATTCGATTGTCAAATTCAGTAGTCCGCCGCGTACAAGTATACAACGCAAATGAGACGGGTTTATTTTGGAAAATAAAGTATGTGTCACTTCATGTCTTTTAAGATAACTCAGTTGCGAACATCTATATGAGCATACGTTGCATTTGAGGATTTTCACCTGTATCATTTTATAGTTTTTAAGACAACTAAGTCGCGAGCATCTATACGTGCACACCTATTGTTTATGACGTTTTTCACCTATGTGTCATTTCATGGTTTTGAAGACTACTAAGATGCGAGCATCTATATGGGCATACCTTGCATTTATGAGGTTTTTCACCTGTGTGTGTCATTTCATGTCTTTTAAGATTTACAAGTTGCGAGCATCTATATGGGCATACCTTGCATTTATGAGGTTTTTCGCCATATACCTACCTATAAAGTGTAACAAATCCATGACGAGTTCAACTAAAATTTCCATCCGGGAACTAAATATAAAATAATTTCTTCTACAAATTCGAAATTCGAATCTAACGGTTTTTTCTCAAGGATAATTATTATAAAAGTATCTTCGTCTCATTATTTCTAATACAATTATCATCTTTTCTCTCGCTTACTGTTGTGCCCGTTAAAATTAACGGCTAAAGTTATATAATTAGGTATATGTATTTCTGATGTTTTCCAAATTTTCATCTCAGCTAGTCAAGAGATCGGCATATTCTGTTTGTTGTCCCAGTTGACTATGAGACCGTTGTATCAGTATTAGGCCGACGGCCGGGAAAGTGTCATACTATTATCATTTCTTATCGTTATTTTTACTCTTATTTCTTTACTGAATATCTAAAGATGCTGAAAAACAAAAACGTTGAAAAATATAATATCTAGTATAAAACATAATTTAAAATCAATAACACGATAGTTTTGGCTTTTTAGGTTTCTACCAAGGGATTTTTCGCACGGCATCACGATACAGATAGGAGCCAACAATCCTCGCCTGATGGAATCGAAGATCAAATGATGCAGTATTCAAAAGTAACGATAGATAAACAAAACATTAAAGAAGAAATGTTAAAACCAAATACTCCGAAGGAACTTCTACTTATTCTGACAAGGGTAATACATTTCTCACGTAATTTAATTTCTAGCATTTGCAACGCATGTTTTCGATGCCGAAGTGCTTTAAAAAGTCACAAAATAATTCACACGGATGTGATTGCTTGCCAGCTACTTAGTCATCCTGATGCCCTAAATGCCTTCGAAATTTCTCAAAAGCTCCAGTTTTTTTGTGCGAGAAATAAAAAAAACCTATTGGGACATTTTCAACATAATATATGTAAACGCGTAAGTACTATATTAATTATTGCCGAAATACTAATTTCATGGATCGCGTACTATATTTTGTAAGAAAAAGATGGCAGCACTGCGCGAAAGTAAGTCAGGGATACGTATGCAGTGTTGCCAACCGTACTATAATTATAGTATTTGTACTATAATTTTGGTCCGCGTACTATGTACGATATAAAATAGGTATAGTACGCCCAAAATACTAATAATTTTGAAAATCGTACTATAATTTTATATAAAAGTACTATAATTCTGCATTTGCCATTTCGCAATCGAGAGGTCTTTGAAAATTTGGAAATCTGCGGCCCGCGGCGAAATATTTTTCTCAAAAAAAACAAGCCGACCACGAAAAATCGGGAACCTGCGGCCCGCGACGGAAAATTTTTCCTAATAAAAACGAGCCGACTATGAAAAATTGGGAAAATTTTCATTTTCAACAGATGACAACGCGTACTATATTTTATCTCCAAATACTATAATTTTGGAGGCTCTGTACTATAATTCCACTTTCAAAATATGGCAACACTGTACGTATGTATCTATGGTTAGGAAAACGTTGATACATAAGTAGTTGTATGTCGTATGTACCCTCGCAGACATGGATGTAAATCGAGAATATTGTGATGGAGACCAGAATAATGTGGAGGATAAACCTTGGATTGACGCACCGATGATTAAGCATCCAAATAATCCTGACGCCAGCACTTATGTAAAGCAAGAGAATAAAGACGATCCCATTTGCAATTTCGAGGTTAGTTTTTTTACTACTAATAATAATTAGCTTTATACCCCCTTTAAATGTAGGTGCATGGATTTACTGCTGACAGTAGGTACATCTTATCGCGGCGATAAAAATAAAATACACGTGTTAAGACGTATTCTTGTGCAAGTTGCACGATTGCTTGCATGAATCAAAAAAGTTCGGTTCTGAATTTTCACGTGATAGATGGGATTTGTTCGATATCCGCGCCTGCGCAGTAGAGCGACAGTGGCAAACCTGCTGAAGAAAAACAAAAACTACACCACGCAGTCTCATTTGGAGGTTAACCGATTTTCACGACCTGTCAAAAAGTAGCATAAAATGACAACATGGCGTCTCGCTTACTTTTTATGACAGTCAGCACTCTTACGTTTAAACCGTTATTATCGCTTAATAAAATCACAATACATCTGTATATTTTCAATGTTTCCCATTGCTCGTTCCCTCATTGTCAGTATTCGGCAACCTTTTGAAAGCTGGTTAAAAAATTCAATATATCAATATTTTATAATTTAATAATCAATATTTGCCTTATAAGTTGTTGTAAGTCGAACACAGAAATCGAGATTCTCTGGTGTTGATCGATTTTAATATTATTCTGGACACATTTCATCTGAGAAGATGTTTGCTCACAAGGTCACAAGAATATATTGAACCAAATGCTATTATTTAAAGCATGATTTTTTTGTGGTAATGACGCCCAGCATAATGATATTGCATTAATGTGATCGTGTTCTGTGTTTTCAAGAAGAAATTTATTTGTCCATAGAACTGAACACTTGAATTCAATATATTCTAATTCCAGATTATTTATTCCAAGATATTGAAAATATTTAAACTCAAGCTTGTTTAAATCCATCTCATACGGTTCTATAACAAAGCTAAACATTGGAACATATTTCTTTATTTCCTCAAATCTCGCGTCAAATTCCGTTTTTATAGCGTCGATATGCATATTTCACAATTATATTCATCTTCAATGCCTTCGTGTGTTTTTATTAGTGGAAAATATTTAAATAAGTATTTAACTTTTGATATCATTTTCAAATAAAGATAATTTCAAACATAAACGTGTCTAACATTTAAATAATTTTAAAACAGTGTATGTTTTACCCTGTAGCTGTGATTTTAAACTATTATCATATTTTCTTGGCGGGTAAATCAAAATTTTGTAGTGGGTAATTCTATTACCCTTGGGTAGTAGGTTGCTGACCACTGTAAGAGGATGGTGACCACCTTGGAATGTTATCATCTTTTGAGCGATGAAGAATTTTCACCCTTCTCAATAGTCTGCTTCTTTAAGGGCAGATTAAGGCTGCCCCCAGTCAATTCTTTTACTTGGTCGCTCTTCCTCTGCTTCATCTGCCTTGGAGGCTACCCAAAACCACCTGTCTCCAGATTATCCGGTCCGCGCAGAACAATATATCAAAAAAAATGTAGAATTTGCCTCAGACTTATTAATTGTCGAGAGATGTTCCTTTATAAAATATTACCATTTTTATGTAATTTTATTCATTGAACACACATAATTTTAAAAAAGAAAATATAACCAACGGAAGAAATCTTTTTTTAGAAAAAAAATACTTGAAAAAAGTAGGTAATTAAAGTAATCAATAGCTACCTTTATTTAAAATACAAAAATAGTAACTCAATTTGGAAAGGGCTTCAAAGAGTATTGTAAGAGCACATTTGTCGCTATTAGATTGACCACCTATAGCGTTGTGATTGTTGTGCGTGTGCGCGAATTCCGAGAGATCTAGCTTCGAACCTGTAGTGTGTCGTATTTGTTTCAAAAAAGGATTTTTTGGAAGAAGTGTTTGCAAAATTATGTACTTAGGTTATGTTTCAATATAAAGAATGTTACTTTCATCCTGTGAATTATTCGTTGAATAAAAAATAAGTCTATTTGATGTTGTGTTGTATGGCCAAGCTAGCTCAGACCAATTCTGGTAACAGCCTACTTCTGCCTAGATTTTAACATTTAATTAGTCATAATAATAGTATGTACATATTGACAACATGTTAAGTATATAAACGTTGTTTTTTTTAGTTAGCTGCGACGGGTGTCACTGAGACAAACATAAAGCACGAGTTCACTGAAGATAAAATGCCACCATTTTCTGCTGAAGATCCTGAACCCGGATGTTCGCATTCAGATTACACACCAGGACATGAGGTATATTCAATTTTATATTATATTGTAACATTTGATTCTCTATTCACCGATTTCAATCGAAGGTTGACGTTTAACATTTCAATAAATCCCCATAATATTCCAGCCAGTCGTATCAGCTATAATATATCAGTAGCGAAGGGTGGAGATAGGCTGTTAAGATCCACCATAAATAGTTTACATTGAACTTTGCTAGTCATACGTATTTGTTTTTATTGAAAAAAAACTTCAATTTAAAGATTTTGTTGGTTAGTTTTTAAAAATCAATTAAACCCTTCCTTAGCCAAACTATAATAGTTTTGGTATACTTGAGACGATACGAGAAAATTGTGCACACTTTTTGATTCATACTCATTTGTTTTCGTTGGATTTAGAATACATATTATAGGTACATATTGTCGCCATTGTCGGTTCATTTATTTAAATTCACAGTCCTGCCTAAACCAAACTATAAAAGATAAAAAAAGATTTTTGAACCTTTAAAATATTCATATTTATTTATGATTTAAATGTATAATTTTTGATATTTTATGGATAGGCATTTATATTTACTATTAATAGCGTACTTCAGTGAAACGGCCAATAATTGTCAACAGTATGTGCGATGTAATTTCGTACTCGTCGCCAATCGGAGACCGATAGTCGAAGTGTGCGTACGTCGATTTGTTTTGTCATGGCGCCGGATGAATATCTTAAATCGTGTAAAGATGACTCAAAAACTTTACGTATGTACTTGAAAACGAAAACATGTCAATGAATATACTATTATTATTAGTAATATAATCATAAACATAACAGTAAATGGAAGCAAGTTGAATTTTTATGACAAATTATATTTCGTACGGCACGCGTCATTTGCACCATGCCTCAACTGAAGTATAGCCTTGACTATTATGGCATGGTTTTCGCAGGGTTTAATCGAGTTTTAAAAACTAACAAACGCTATCCACACATTGTAGTCTTAGATAAAAGAAAACAAATACGTTTGACTGAAAAACTTTAATATACACTATTTAAGTCGACTCTTAACAGCCTACCTCCACCCTTTGCCACTGATATATTATTGTTTATTGTGGGCTTCTTATATATTTGATTTTATTTGTAATTTACACAAGGAACTACTGTGTATACGTAAATATATTGAACATGAAGTGACGTCCCTTGGCACAGTACCGCCTTTGATAAACAGACCAAACACGACCCCTTTTTTTCGAGATATTGCCGTCGATAAGTGGTGTTCATTTTTTGCACTTGTTTTAAAGTCACAAATAATGTTATTCTGCACCTACAAATATACTTCCCATTGATTAAATAGTAAACGTTCAGCTATCGACGGTAGTTTATCAAATTTATGTATTGGGGTTACAATAGTTACAATAGGTTAGCCACGTAAACTGTCTATCTCGGTCTAAAGGTTAACACAGCCAAGAGAGGGGCTGCTAAAACACAACACTTTTTGACAGTTTAGACGGTTAACTTATTGTACCTAACAATTAACTGCATCAATATATTAATATTATAAACTACCTTCGATAGTAGCTGATAGCCGACTTGTGTATAGAATAGACCCACCGGAAACACAAAATTTTATCTGTATTGTGATAACACTAAAATAGGTTCCTACTAATATTTTCTTGAATTAATCTATGATCTGTAAACTTTCCTAATCTACCTCCGTGAAAGATTGTTGGACCTACGTAATAAGTCACTTTTGCTAAACTGACTCTAATACCCCGGTTACACGTGCATGGGTTAACTGCTGACAGTACGTATTATCGCGGGCGTAATTAAAACAGGTACCTATACGTAAACACGTATTATCATGCAGCAAGATTGCATGCATGTATTACAAGATTTCAGAAGGTTCTGAATTTTCATGCAAAAATTGGTGGTACTTGCATAGGGGTGCGCATGTGAACTGGAACGATAGTGGCGAACCTGCCGAAAGAAATACTAACTACACCGCATATAATATTTTACGACTACCTTTTTTCTACAAACTTGTCCGAACCTGTCTGAATCTGTCAAAGATCACCAAAACCATGATTTCATCGCGTCTCGCATACGTTTAAAGAATGATATTAGAGAGACAGTCAGCTCTTTTACGTGTAAATATATATTATCGCGACAGTTTAAAATACACACTATTGCCGCAAGTAAATCCATGCAAGTGTAGTTTAGGGAATTCTATCAATCTACACAATATCATCAACACATCAATAACTTATTAGTGTTTTTCATTGTCGAATAAATTTATCAGAATAGTTCATTTCACCAAAACGAAAAGGATTTATTATTGATTTATTTTAAAATTCGACTTGCTATTTCGCTCAGACCAGAAAAAAATAAGTATTTATGATATAACATTTTATATGTATAAATTATATAAACCTATTCATTCCTTCTTGAGAGTGTCGCTCTTTGGATAACTGCCGTCCCTATACAACGCTCAGTATGCTTGCCCTCACGAACTCAGAAGTATGATATATTAATACCGTTGATACGTTTATACCGTTGATAGAGGTCGTTTGATGAAATTTGAATATAAATTCGTTCCCGCACTTTCAGGTATAAATCTATGTCCCCGAACCCCGATATAGTATTGACGATACCCCAGTCTCGGAATAATCCCAAAGGTACTTTATCTTCAATCGGTCCTGCCCTTAGACCGATTGAGAACCTTTGCCTAGCTAGCTCAGTCTTATTTGGGAGAGGGTAGTCACCTAAAGTTCTTGCTCGACACTTTAAGAATACACTATAACGATATTATTTAACTTTATAATGTTTAAAGAATCACCACCTAGTAATAGGTTGGTGTCTAGGTCGTTAATTATTTAATTAACCCCAAATTTTAATTTATTTCCGTAAATATATACGCGAATGTCAAAGACAGCTGATTATCTGTCACTTTCCTTTGTATCAGATGTTTTTCGTAAAATACTTCGCAGATTATTTTCAAAATAAAAACTTCTTGCAGTAATACTGTTTAAATTATTTATTAAATTAATCTCACTAAATAAATTTATTTTATTTAATTGTTTATTGACAATTATACACTTTATTTTAACTTCAAATAATTACTTAATTATTTTATAAAACTTATTTAACTTAATTATTAGGTAAAGTTAACTTATTATAATTATTTTATATTTATTTTAATATACGATTACACACTTATAACTATGAGTCGCCGACAATAAACTTTAGGAAGCTATGTTCCTTTTATTAAAAAAAATATAATATCACGACTAATGACGCAACGCTGTGACGGTATGTTGTTTACAATACCAACTGACAGCTCGAATCACCACGTCACCCGTTGTGACGTCTAACTGATGACGCGTCAAAGTATTTCGGTACTATTGGAAAATCGGCGACTGAAGTAGATGGAAATGTATGGCGTTTTATAGGCCCCGAATGGGGATCACCCGAGATTTGGACGTCATGGGTGCAGACTTCCCCCACTCTAAATTTATGTTTTCTTTGAATAACTAAAGAACTACTTATATTTTTTATCAAGAGATTATGTTTACGTATAAATATTCAAATACTTGTTCGGCTGATGGCCCACATTTTATGGCCGTGTCAGTATGTAACACTGCATACAACACTTTATAATCGTAGCCAAGATACGATCGTTCTAGTAAATATTAAAACATTGTTTATACTTTTGAACGAGGTCGCTTGATGAAATTTGAATATAAACTCTCTCAATTTGAATATTTTTTGTGACATTGGTTATGCCTTTTAGCATCTTCCGACATTATCCACACTCTCCAATAATACACTGACACAGAAATTACTAGTTACTACACGAAGCTTACAATTTTTTTTTCGAACAGGGTTTAAACTGCCTCATAGTATGTACGTTATTCTGGTGATCTTAATTTATTTTACCAAGAAATATTAGAAATAAACACAGTAAAGTGAAACTATCTTATTCACATCAATCTAAAATTTTGCATTCAAAACTATATAAGATTTATACATTATTACCAAAAGCAGTACCACAATTGTGTCATTGTCTGTTTTGTGCATTTTCCTTTGATGCTACATGTAGGTGCATTTTTTAAAACTATTTACGGATCGTAACGTTACATTGTTTGTATTTAATATCTATGTCGGTACTATTACCATTTCTTAATGTAATTTTCATTCTCACTATACGTATAATGTCTGAAGATGCTGAAAGGCAAAAGAATAAAAAATAACTCAAATGGAACAGTTTAAAATCTAATTGAGAATAATATTGACTTCGAATATTTTTGTTTTTTCTAGGTTTCTACTGAAAGCTTTTTCTCAAAGCATCACGATATAGACAGGTGTCAACAATCCTCGCCTGGTGGATTCAAAGATAGAATGATACAGTATTCAGAAGTGACGATAGATGAACAAAAGATTAAAAGAGAAATCTCAGAACGAAAGACTCCGAAGGAACTTCGACTTATTTTGAAAAGAGTAGCACATTTCTCACGTAATTTGATTTGCAGCTTTTGTAACGCAGTTTTTGGATGTAGAAGTACTCTTAAAAGTCACAAAGTAATTCACACGGGCTTTATTGCTGATCAACATCAAGAAAATATATTCTCGCAAATAAATCATCTCAAAGCACATAAAATGACACATACTGGTGAAAAACCTCATAAATGCAAGGTATGTCCATATAGATGCTCGCGACTTAGTAATCTTAAACTCCATGAAATAATTCATACAGGTGAAAAACCTCATAAATGCAAGGTATGCCCATATAGATGCTCGCAACTCGGTCATCTTAAAAACCATGAAATGACACACACAGGTGAAAAACCTCATAAATGCAAGGTGTGCCCATATATATGCTCGCAACTGATTAGTCTTAAAAAACATGAAATGACACACACAGGTAAAAAACCTCACAAATGCAAGGTATGTCCATATAGGTGCTCGCAACTTAGTAATCTTAAACTCCATGAAATGATTCATACAGGTGAAAAACCTCATAAATGCAAGGTATGCGCATATACATGCCTGCAACTTGGTCATCTTAAAAACCATGAAATGACACACACAGGTTTTTTCACCTGTGTGTGTCACAGGTGCAATAAATGCAAATATAGATGCTCGCAACTGAATGATCTTAAAAAACATGAAATGACACACACGGGTGAAAAACCTCATAAATGCAAGGTATGCCCATATATATGCTCGCAACTTGGTAATCTTAAAATCCATGAAATGACTCACACCGGTGAAAAACCTCATAAATGCAATAAATGCAAATATAGATGCTCGCGACTGAATGATCTTAAAAGACATAAAATGACACACACGGGTGAAAAACCTCATAAATGCAAGGTATGTCCATATAGATGCTCGCAACGTAGTAATCTTAAACTCCATGAAATGATTCATACAGGTGAAAAACCTCATAACTGCAAGGTATGTCCATATAAATGCTCGCAACTTAGTAATCTTTAACTCCATGAAATGATTCATACAGGTGAAAAACCTCATAAATGCAAGGTATGCCCATATACATGCTCGCAACTTGGCCATCTTAAATTCCATGAAATGACTTACACCGGTGAAAAACCTCATATATGCAATAAATGCAAATATAGATGCTCGCAACTGAATGATCTTAAAAGACATAAAATGACACACACGGGTGAAAAACCTCAAATGCAAGGTATTCCCATATAGATGCTCGCAACTCATTAGTCTTAAAAAACATGAAATGACACACAGGTGAAAAACCTCATAAATGCAAAGGATGCCCATATAGATGCTAGCTACTTAATAATCTTCAAAACCATGAAATGACACACAGGTGAAAAACCTCATAATTGTAAGATATGCTCATATAGAAGCTCGCATCTTAGTCAATTAAAAAAACATGAAATGACACACACAGGTGAAAAACCTCATAAATGCAACGTGTGCCCTTTAAAGTGCTTGCAACTTGGTTATCTGAAAATCCATGAAATGACGCACACAGGTGAAAAATCTTATAAATGTAAGATATGCCCATTTAGAAGCTCGCATCTTAGTCAATTAAAAAAACATGAAATGACACACACAGGTGAAAAACCTCATAAATGCAAGGTGTGCCCATATAGATGCTCGCAACTTTTTAGTCTTAAAAGACATGAAATGACACACAGGTGTAAAACCATATAAATGCAACGTTTGTTCATATAGATTCTCGCAACTCGGTTATCTTAAAAAACATGAAATAACAGATAATGGTAAATAATCTTATAAAATATAATTACGAGAAATGAATGTAAGCCAGGATTCGAACCTGGGACCCACGATGCTATAGGTCGACGCTTATGCCGTGGCCATGGTATAAGATAATCCATAATGTGGATGTCCTATGCCTATATAAATGACAAGATTCATACTGGTAATACCCTTTTAAATGTAGGTTAGGAGTGTATATATGCTATCTTGTCAAGCGACCCTAGGGGTAGAACATATTGTATATTAAGAGTATTTGCGAGTAGTTATTGTTTTCCCGGACGGCACCTCAAACGACTACCTTTATAATGCCATCTGATTTATACCTACTGATTTTGCCGCTTTTGTATGAAGTTGCCTGTGACTATATTTTATTTTTTATAAAATCAACGTTGTTTTTCTTGTTGTGACATTGTAAATTGTATTGGATTTTCTTACCGGAATAAATTAAAACTACGTGTTGGTTCCTGCTAATACTATCAAACATCTGGAGAATAGAATATTATATATACATAAATTATTATTTTTAAATTATTAGGAGTTGGAAATTAACCAACACCAATTTATTGGTTCATGTATGTATATTTTCATAATTACCCACTTAAAAAAATACGCTGCCACGAAAATTATAATTATTTTAGTTTTATTTTTTATCATTTTATTTAGAAATTTGATAAAAAAACGAGTATAGTTATACCTGGATATATAATTATTGGATGTGCTCATATGATATAATATAATTTTGTGTACCTACTGATAATAATTGTTGTTTATTACGTACTTCACCCTGTCATTAATTACCCACTCTTAAAGCATCATGCAAGCACAAGGTCGTACTAACTACCTAGTTCCATTGCCACGTCTTGCGACATGTGAGACAAGCAGCGCGTAGATTTCTTTTGTAGCATCGCTGCGGGGAAAAGGAGGGTCTTCCACGGTGACGGTTTTGTTTCTGATGTTTTTATGTGTGTATATTCAATATAGAAAAAAAAAATATTTTGCTTTGCAAATGTAGTTGGCACCCCTTTTATATTATGGGTTTTGTTTGGATAATAAAAAATATTACTATATAATTTTATTCTTTTAATAAAATCCACTGTAAATTAACATTATAATCAAATACTTGAAAAAAAGTTTAAATATATTATTATTTGGCTCCACAATCCGGTGTGGATCATGGCCGCCTCACAAAAAGCTTTCATAACATTATTTTTTATGAGAAATATATGTTAACCACTTGTTCAAACTTTGAGGTCCATAATCTAGATTCAAACACACATTGAAATGCAATACCTATGTTAATTTTACCAGACCCGGGATTTGAACATGAGCTTACTAAGCGGATACATTACCACTCAGCCATCGCGGGCGTATTTAATAAGTTAGCAGTTGTTATAATTGTTCAGAGTCCAACAAGAGTGTTGATTTCAGTGACATACCTAGACAAAATGCTGCTCCATTGTTTGTACAGTATTTTTTATCATCCTTTCATGTACTTCAATGTATATGTATCTGAGAACGGTGTTGTATACATCACTAACAAAATATATCACCTACCACTAAATCTAAATGCCATCTCTACTCAATGGTCAATATTGCAAATACAATAATTATTAGGTACCTACCTAACAATACGTGAAAAATTAAAAAAGACACGCACTAACGTTCACTGGCGATGTACATGATTTTTAAAAAATCCAAGCTTAGTGTTTCAAGTATCCAGCAATTTACGAAGATGAATCAAACTCCAAAAATATAGGAACTGTCCTCATATCAATCCACTATGAAATCAGGGAAATATTAATTAACATCTTCTAGATAATATTACTTAAGTAATACTTCGGCCTATCACGCTACAGCATCAGAGCATTGGGCAAGCACAAGGTCCACCGCGTAGATTGTTTTTGTAGCAGAGAATGAGTGGGATTGGCACAGCAGTAGAGTATTACACCCTACACATGGCCCAGCTAGGTGAAGTGCCTCTGCGTCATCACATATATCATCAAAGATTGACGTGTCACCACACCAACTCAAGTGTTATTAACAAGACCATACCAGTGTACCCATAAAATTCAGCGGAGTCTTCAATAAATAATATAATATGCATTTTAATTTACACTAATTTAAGAAAATTATTTTTATTTTAGGCCTGATAGGAGAAGAGTATATGAGGAATGGGTCACCACAGATGGGCCAATACAGGTGGTTTCAGA
Source organism: Rhyacophila brunnea (assembly GCF_057557595.1). Taxonomy (NCBI): domain Eukaryota; kingdom Metazoa; phylum Arthropoda; class Insecta; order Trichoptera; family Rhyacophilidae; genus Rhyacophila; species Rhyacophila brunnea. Next base: position 1,429,485 of record NW_028233359.1, read on the forward strand.
AAATAACGTCACAAAAGAAGAAATAATGATCGAACGAGATTTGTCACTATCTCCTTGTGAACTTCACTTTGACTATAGAAATGTGCCATCTTCAAACGGGCTGTCTTCAGCATTTGGTAATTTGAACTATCTATAATATAATATTATATTCCACATGCTTGTTTAAAAATAATCCTGAAATAAAGAGTAGGAAGTAACGGAAAGAGAAAATATTTTATGAATGTATTCACAGTTCGGCGCAGAGAGAACAATGCATACCTACATTACGTTAAGACGAATCTTTTCAGGAGCGCATAGACTCTGGACGCTTTTTATTAATGGTTTATAATATAATAATTAATACAACGGTTGCGCAATCAACTATTAAAACAAAATTTATACTACTACTTGTAATCCAGCATTTATTGAAAATCACACAGTCATATACACAAAAAGATAAGATATAAAGGATTTAAGTAGTTAGCCTAAACTATATTTAAAAATTTATTTGATTGTGTCAAGTATTCACCTGAAATTTGTTAAGTAATATGTATTTCTACCATTTAACTTATTATTTTAATATTATACTTCTCAGAACTGTGGTATATTTCTTTACAGAACGGCAAAGCGTCGCTGAGAATGCTGTGTCAATGAATAATGATCAAGAATAATATGTTGATTCACCGAGACCATTTAAAAACAATCGTCGCTCTGACCCCATTTCACGGAAGCAAAATAGTAGAAAGAAAAATAAACAGCATGGAAAATCTTACCTTTCATATGAGAGGTAAACAAATGGACTGTAAAGTATTAAAAAAAGTCAGATGTGCAGTGTGGCCACATAAATGCAATGTAAAATAATTGAGGAAACAGAAAGGTATTCCATATTTTCGAATTATTGGTCCATTGGTGATACGAAAAGACAAAGGATATATATCAGTTCTTTAGTTGAGGAAACAAACAAAGTAAACTGTCGTGTAGCAAGTATGTCAAGATGGAACAAGTCAAGACAATATTTCCTTTTCAAACACAATGAACGCCCGCGTGTTTGCAACAAAATTTTCGTTGGGACATTCAACATTTCGGAATATTTTATAAGAAACGTTTTAAAAAGGAGAAATGAATTAAATTATGGCCAAGACGACAAACAAGAAAAACCCGTTCCAGCAATTAAGAAAGATGAAGAAGTGCATAGATATATTGTTGAGCATATTAATTTATTTGTGAGAGTGCCATCGCATAACTGTCATAAAAAAACTAACTTCGAATACCTGCCCAGCGATCTCAACGTCGTCAAAATGTTTGAATCGTATAAGGAGAATTGCCTAGAGAAGAGTTTGTTGCCTGAAAAATTATCTTATTATCGGCATGTTTTTAATAGTAAATTTAAGACTACAATTCACGCATCGAGTTATAAAACCTATTTATAGATATAGCTATACTGGAAGAGATTCATTTGGCCGAATTTGATATGGAAGCAGTAACGTACTGTCCTTCTGCAAATGCCTATTTATAATGATATTTTATACACGACATTTAGCCGTATATAATTTAACGCAATACAATGTATCCAAGACGGCTTTAAATAACATGTGGCATGCGGCATGAAGGCATAACCAAGCGTGGGTCTGTAGAAGTTGCCACAATAAGTCTAGGTATATGATTATTTAAAAAGTAAAGCAAACGGGAAAGACTTTTTTTTCGGACACATGCGGTGGGGAGAACCGCTGTGTCAACGTGTGTGCAATGTTTTTGCTGGCAATAAAAAATCTCAATACCTATACCAAAAATTGATCATTGCTTTTTTGAACCCGGACACTCCCAAATGGAGTGTGATTCAGTGCACGCGCAAATTGAGAGAACGTCAAAGAATATCGATATCTTTGACCCATCTGCGGGGCTATTCTAACGTATCCGAACGTATGTGTTAAAAGGTTAAAACGGCTAATTATGATAAAATTATCACAATTAGCACATTTGCTATTCTCGCGGTCATTTGCGTAAGAAAGTTAACCGATATCCCTGTCAAAGTTAGCGGCACCTCGATGTGCCGTGCTACTGCGAGAACGAGAGAAAATATGTCAATTTTACATATTGAAAATTGAGATACAAGTTGTATGCAAAGTTTCAAACCACAATTTGTGGTTCGGTTCTACGGATTCTATGGTTAGAACCATAGATACTATTAATGTCGCTTCGCGGATGTCAAATAACTGTTCGTAATATTGTTTTATCATTTTTATTATCCATCTACATTCTACCGCAATGGCATTCATTCTTGCGATTCATTTGCACGCCGAGGAAGTAAGAAGACAGCGTGTACAAGAGATACGCGCGCTGAATATAGAGCGAAGGACCTTACGCGACAGTCAGAATCCTTTTGATGTACCTAACGGAAACGTTCTTTCGACAATTGTACAGACTGTCGAAAGAAATGGTGATCGAGATAGTGACCAAATTGGACTCCGTGTTGATGAGAGGCATACCCAAAGGAATTCCTGTCCAAATTCAGGTAATTAAAGTCACAAATTACTTCGACATTTAGTAGCTATACTTAACCCTACTTTATGACAGCGGAAGATAACATCATGGGTAAGATACATTTACTCAGTTTGACAACAGCACATGTAAATACCTACCTACTTCATCTTTAAGCATTCACCACGACAGATTAACAAGATTTGAATATTATGTTATTGAAAAAACTTGTTTCCTTTACTTGAATTTTAGGTTTTGGCTACTTTGCGTTTTTACGCAGAGGGAGGCTACCAAAAAGGGGTTGGCCAAGACTTCTTCTGCGCAATGAGCCAGCCATCAGTGAGCAGATGCATTGGAAATGTATCCGATGCTATAATATCAGTGCTTGGCAGTACTTACCTGAAGTTTCCGAACAGTGCTGACTCTCGTGACAGAATTCAAAGGAGGTAGGTACTTACCAACCAATGCATTATTTTTAGTGTCGTGTTGATACCCTCTGACCAATTTATACAATTTTACATATAACTAGAGTACCAACAACATACACATGATGAGTAAAAAAGCAAATAATGATTGAACTGCAATATTATGTGTCGGTAAAACTTTGTTTTTATTTCAGATTCCAAGAAAAGGCTCATTTCCCAGGCATCATCGGATGCATTGACTGCACTCATGTGCGCATTTTCCCGCCACACTTGGAGACAGAATCATTTAAAAATAACCGTGGAAATTTTACTGTAAATGTGCAATTGGTAACAAATCATTAATTTTACTATGTTGTTTAATACTTTCATTGAGAATAACTCAAACAAACAATTCATTAACACGACATTTATTTTTATGCAGGTATGTGATATGGACATGAACATTCTGGCAGTGAGTGCAAGATTCCCAGGCAGTGTTCATGACCAATTTATATTCAATCAATCGATGGTCAAAGTGGAAATGGAACGATTGCACAACGAAAGAGTTGGAAATTTTGTTCTCTTGGGTATGTCGAACTTTACTAGTGTGCACTATTTATGGCGGATCTTAACAAACATTTCAAATTTATTTAAATCCTGATTTCAGTCGATTGTCATTGTTCATTGTCCTTCGTCATTCTTCATTTCCTCTTGTTATTGATTGATCCAAAAAACATTTCAGGTGATTCAGGATATGCGGTAGAAAAATATATGCTCATTCCGATTCTACGTGCCGAGGTAGATTCACCTGAAGCTCGCTATACGGCTGCCCACTGCTCAACAAAGAATGTCATAGAGAGACTGAACGGTGTGTTGAAAGCAAAATTAAGATGCCTTCGAGGGGATAGAGCCCTCCATTATAAACCTGAGAAGGCAACCAAGATAATATATGCGTGTTGTATTCTGCATAACATGATGCAACATTATAGGTAATTATTGAAGTTTCAAGTAAATGAAAACATTACTTAAATAGATGTGACATTGGACTGAGTCTGTCATGTGCTAACACATCTCTTTTTCTTTCTTTTTCAGGATACCGAATCTAGAACCTGTTGATGAGCCTGTCCTGTCGGAATTCGTGTATAATGAGACGCGGAATCAAAATAGATTAAGGGAGGCATATGCTACTCGTCAACGAATTGTTGACATCTATTTTGGTGACGATTAACACAATCACTATACCAGTATCTAATGGACAGGCTCGTTTTCAGCGCTCAATAACTCATTCCACACCGTTCCACATGTATGTGCCAAATAATTTAGCCTGTATTCAAACGTATATATGATATACGAAGGAGATGCAGCTAATGTTGGACAACAAGAAGACCAGGATCATCCCTCGTCATTTGCAGCTCGCCATCCGCAACGAGGAGCTGAACAAGCTGCTCTCCGGCGTCACCATCGCCCAGGGTGGAGTGCTGCCCAATATCCAGGCGGTGCTCTTGCCCAAGAAGACTGAGAAGGCGTGAAAAAAAATCGTATCGTCTATGATTACATGCAATAATCCATCTATCGTCGTACAAAAGGCCCTTTTCAGGGCCCCCATTTTTATTGAAATCCGACTGGTAGCGAACGTGTCGAGCTCGTTATTGTTGCTTATAAGATGACATTTATTATTTAACGAATCACTGGCCAAATTGGAAATGGAACGATTGCATAACGAAAGAGTTTTAACTTAAAGTTTAGTGTGCACTATTTATGTTGGATCTTAACAGCCTACCCCCACCCTTCGCCACTGGCACTGCCAGTAACAAACATTTTCGTTTGGTTTTACATTTACCCGTATTCCGTATACATTAAAGGAGGATAGGAGGAGGGAGCAGCATAATAAATGAAATAACAGTACCTACTTACATATTTATAACATTTCAAATTTATTTAAATCCTGATTTCAGTTGAAAACATATCACTGCTGACCTGTTAATTAATATTTAATAACCACATTTAAATTTCATGTTAATTATATCTAATGGCCAGTCACGGTGTCAGCACTGAATGAGCAGATTGTCATTGTCCTTCATCATTATCCGTTTCCTCTTGGTATTGATTGATCTAATAAACATTTCAGGTGATTATGTGATTATATAATTCTACTGTACGAAAGGAGTATTCCCTGTACACATTTCCATATGGCAATACATACAGTTTTTGCCGGTAACGCTTCTTGACATTTCTAATTGATCCGATTGATCGCTTCAAGCTATCATAATAATTAAAGTATTGAATCTATCAATCCAGCAACAAATGTCTGCTGCATATTGCTGTACGGAATCCATTATTGAAGTGACAGATGAAGCAGCCATTTTGAATGACGTGAGACGTCAGATTGCTTACGTCACAAACAGTGCTATACGCTATATGGTGGTTTTGTTAGCTTTATGGTTATTTTACATATAACTAGCGAGTACCAGGCATGCGTTGCAATGCCACTCAAAGAAAGAAAGTATTTGTGTCACTTCGTTCCAATAAACTTAGTACTTATATAAATATGTATAATTTAATATATTCTTGATTTTGATTATAAATATACAAATTTCTCAATAAAAACTGTTTTTATGAAATACCTATTTGAATTTTTACCATATTTTGTATGTATGCACTATAATGCGCTGATTTCACTGATTGGACATTTGTCTGGTTTTTGGGGTGGCTAGATTATATAGATTATATTGTATTATATTAACAATAACAAATTGTTAGTAATGCTTTTATACTTGTTTTTTTTTGACAAACACTTACCACATACATTGGGGAATTCCGCGTCAGTGACTTATCAATGCCCTATAAAAATAAATCAGCATATTAATAAAGTTTTCTTGAAATTGAGTGAGGACATTTCTATAAAAAATCAAAATCATAGTCTGTATAACAATCAGTCGAGTTCTTTTGTTTTGACTAAATATTTTTTTCAACATCCTTCGTTGGGATATATTTGGTGAAGTTTGAAAACAGAAAAGGTAATATAATATAATATACATATTGATATAATGCATACCGTCAAAGCGGACACCAATGCCGTCGTCGTGGTTGCCGATGCCGCCCTCATGGTTGCCGCAGTAGTTGACAGTGACTATAAAAACAATTATAAAACATATTATGGATCTTGTTGGTCTGTTTTCCACAAATATACTGCATAGTTTTCTTCCGATATACTTTCATTTGATATCGTAGTGATGCCTTCTTCGACTTTCAAATATACTATTATTGTTTGTTTACATACTGTCATTGCTGTAGCCATTGACGTCATTGCTGTAGCCATTGTCGTCAATACCCCCTCTATGGACTATAAACATATAATAATCAACAATATAATATAACAATCAACAAATTCTTGTTTGATGATGACACCCTCATTATCATTCTCCGACCGTATATTGATTAAGCTGTCTTCACACTCCTGAAAAAAAACAACATGATTAATAATAATATGTAACAGTATCACCATTATGATCAGCCAGAGTCAATGCATTTCTGGATAAGACCTGCCACAGCTGTATCCTCTGCTTTCAGTGGTCACCAATGTACGACTGCATTTGGCAAGTGAATGTATACTCACCGAAAGACATTCTAGCTAACTGCAGCACATTGCGTATTTTAATCTGCCATTTTGGCATGGAGAGGTGTATATTGGGCAACACGCGAAAGGACCGTAAGAGAAACGAATGGGTTAGAAAGCAGACAGGAGTACGCGATGTAATTGACGTTGCCAAACAGCTGATATGGAGATGAGCGAAGCACATTGCTCGCCAAACGGACGGCTGCTGGACAAATGCCGTCATCCAGTGGTACCCAAGGGGCCCGAAACGGCCACAGGGTCGCCCTAAAAGCCGCTGGATTGCCGAACTGGTAAAGTTCGGCGAAATTAAGTGGCAACGAATGACACAGGACCGAGAGAGTTGGAAGAAGGTTGGCGAGGCCTTCATCCAGCAGTGGATGATGATGATTATCAAATGTACTAGTGGGTGATCAATCCATTCTCAAGATTCGACGGTACACACCTGACATTAACAGAGGAGGACATTTGAATAGATCTAAAAAACGATCCTAAGCACACAGCCTCATTTTCTAAGCTAGAGTTGTCAGCATTTTGGATATCGTTTTGGCGTCAATATCGTCAATTAGCTACAGCAGCCATTTAATCTCAGTTGCCGTTTGGATCGTCGTATCTTTGCGAAATTGGTTTTACAGCACTCGTTGAAATGAAATCGTAAAACGAGAACAGTAACAAATGGTAGATGTGGAGTTACGTGTTTGTTTATCTAATTTAGAGCCGCGTTTTACAGAATTCTTTCTAAAAATCAATTGCATTCTTCTCACTAATGAAATTATTACCACCTGGGTACATATATGTTCCTAAAATATTTAAAAAAAAAAATGGATCTACCCACACTATGATTTCCTTTATTCATATTAATAAGAAACATTTCATTTTTAACGCATTTTGTGTGCCGCGGAAGAAATCCCATTCACGAGTGTGCCGTGAAGTAAAAACGTTTGGCAAACACTGCTGTAGGTACTCACAGCACCGGGATTTATTTTGCGACAAATTTATTCGACCCACTTAATTAGAAAGATTAATGAATGTAAATAATAAAATACCAATATACTAATAAAAATAACAGGCAGTCTTTTTCACAAATCTAGTATCCTAAAACAAGGCACAGAAGGGTGTAAAATCCAAACAATTGATCGTTACGTTAAATTAATATAAAACATATTCTTACAAAATACAATCTGTATCCAACGATATAATAATAACGGAGACTAATATAAATGATCGCATTGATCGCATACAAGCACGATGTGACTTACACAATATTTACTTATTTAAAATAATAATGAAATATTGTATAAATAGGTAAGTAGGTACCTGATTTATTGGCTCGCATTTAGAATATGAGCAGCCAGGTTGCGGATCACTGTCTTCGGTAAATTCTTCTTTGAAATCAATTTGGAGAGAATCAATCTCAGTTTTAATACCAGCACAGCTGGTTACAGGCCTCTGAAAAACAAGACAGAAAGTATTTCATAATACGTGTTTACACCTATATATTATTATTAAGCGTTGTGCGCAAACACACGAACGTTTCTGTATGTGACCTATTATCACGGTTCGATACTGTCTACTATTATTAATAAACATTATATAGTAAAGTTGTCTTCAGATTAATGAAAGTAGTAAACCAGCAGCCACAGAGCCGCAGAACCTATAGGTAGGTAGGTATCTAGTCAAATGATCCTTGTGAAGTGTCAATACAACGATGTATAATTTATTACGTCATGTTTCACTTAGTAAAGTCCAATATATCGTGCATCTGTTTTATTTGCATTAGTGAGACACCACTTCAATGTAGAATAAACACAATCTTACAATGATTAATATATTTGGAAAACCTAACCTCAATAGTGCTGTTGGCATCATAAGCATTCTCTTGCTTTATACAAATCTTTGTAAGCGGATTGTTTGGATGGATTATTGACACATCAAACCATTGCTGGACTTCTGTGTCAGATTCAAAACCATCTAGTTCACGTTTTACATCCATTTTACGAAGTTTAATGACGCAAAATATCTGATAAGATTGACTGACGTGTCAATAGACAATTGACCAAAGGTGCGTTCCAGTGATGTTTTCATCCGTATGACCATAGACAATATAAGTAAAATAATTATTTATTATCGAAGGCGTAGAAAGTAGGTAAACCGGAAACCGTTTAAGATTTGCGTTTGGTTCACTGTTCCAGCGAAAGTCAAACCATTCCCTGACCGTCAGAAATGGTTTAGTATGAAACTTCAGACCAGTTCTGAACAGAAGTTAGCTGTACAGTGAATCGTTTAGCTGCCGAAACCCAAATCATTCGATGGAAGTGTTCGCCTAAATATGTACATAGATTGTTTACCAACATACCTACATTGCTCTCAATGAGTTGTTATGTTAATCTATCACACATATTATTATAGGTAACTAAATTTTATTTCGTCGCCTTTTAGTGCAACCATCTCTCTGCACTCAATGGTCAGAATGTGACAGCGCTTGCGCTTGGCCGCATGGGCGCGCAATTTCGGACGTGGGTGCCTAGCGTTAGGATAAAATCAGTTTGGAACGTTCGTTTTGAATAAAATTATCAAAATGTTCTTGTTATTAGAGCTAAAACATCATTGTCCAACGACCGGTGTCGTTCGCTTTAATAACATTATTTGGTAGGTTGGTATCTAATCTACATACCTAATGTACCTACTCTTATGCCTCGTCACCGTTCGCATAAAATTAAAACCATAACCATATCTTCATATTCGTGTTCCTCGATGTCATCCGACTCTGATAGATGTTATTTTTTTATTCGAAGACGAACGCAGCCATTTTTACAGCCAAATACTTACTCGCGCCGTTGGAGGCATTTTTTGTCACTAGCAGCCATTCAGATCCCGCCCTTTTGCCAGAAACATCGGATGGACATCTGTATCTTCTCCTCTTGGCGAGAAATCAACGCATTGAACAATAATAGTCTCCATTCTATCTGATGAAAGCTTGCGACGTCAGGAGCGATAACATTATGACGGAGGGCATGCAAACCCGCCGACACCTATGTAAACATCTATCCTGAAGACCGGAAGCCATCAGAAGACAGTTACCACCTTCCACCATAGTAAATCCAGAAGCTTTGGCTTCCAACAGAAGCTGCAAGGTGCTACCTGCAAAGCAGTTACTAGATGGAGAACACGACATGGGCCGCATACATACATGTAGGTAAATTTAGGTAGGTACCTATTTAAAGACATCGCGGATTTAAAATACCAACGGCATAAAAAAAACCTAGCAAGTTAATAGCCTTATCTTTTTATACTAAAATCATGTCTTAAAGATGTAACTTTTAAATCGATTTTTGTATTTATCAAATCAATGGTAAAATCAATTAAAAATCGTAGGTACAGCGCGTTCTTAGCTTAATTCTTGACACTTTAATATCAATTTTATTTTATGAAAGTAAATTCGTTCACCCATAACTATTAATTTTTATTAGGAATCAAATTTAATCTTCTAAACTGTAATCCTTACGATTATAAAAATTATAGGAGATAGCCAGACGTGTCGTCTATATACATACTAATATCTGTGGCTATTTGGCAGAAGCAGATATGACCATTTCACCTACTTTTCAGGGGAGCAATTTGAATGTTGTGTGTCTTGTGATAAATCCTATGTATTTAATTATGAAAGAAAGTTAATGTAATATTATGAAGACATGAACTGAGTTTTAATTACTTATAAGCATTTGTATTTAAATATTACAGTTTTTCTTAAAAATCACTTTAAAGAACATATCAGGTTTTGGCAAATTCAATTTTAAAAATAATGTACCATATCTCACACATATCTAGGTTAGGCATATTATTATTTTAAAGTTACAGGTAGCTTAAAAATAACACCCAGGTTTTAATCGTCTTCGCTGGTATCAGCATCACCATAATTGGGTACAGAAGGTTGCGTTTCAAGTAATTTATAGAAAGTATGATACACGGGATCTATCAAATACATCATGCTCAGTAAGTCCTTCTTTTTTTGAGGATTTATTGGGGCAGGTGCCATATGAGTCCTCGGTATTATAGGAATATGTGGACGCCCTCTGGAATTCCTTAATAACTGCATTGTTCTGAAGGGCTCCTCATCATTCAGAGAGTATTTGAATTTTATATCACCGACTTGTTTTTCATACCGTAGCCACTTTATACTGTGCCAATTGATCGGTTGCCCTTCAACACATTTTAACTTCTTAATGAAAGTGGTTTTCAGTAAGTCTGAATAAGAGAGAAAAGTTTCTGCTGACATTTCCACCACATTAAACGAATGTTTGCCTTGTACAGTTCGTACAAATTGGTACCAGTCTTGTGGGATGTTAATGTTAAGTTCAATAGATTTTTTAGCTTTTTCTATGCGGGCATGATCCGTGTCGCATTCCATTCTGGTGTGTCCCACTTCCAAGAATTTGTGGTCTATAGAATGCACGTGTTCAGATTCACTGACAAAATAAGACAATGCTGAAGAAAAGTTTATGTTTTTGTTTTGCCCTGGACAGGAGTCTGAATAGGCTACTATATTAGTTTCTGTTTCTTGAAGATTCTGCAAATGCTCTACGAAGTACGATGCTATTTGATCAGATCCCTGACCAGCAATCCCTTCATGCCACATGTAACAGCTTGCGGTATCTGTTTTACAATCTCTAATTGTAAAATTATAAGTCCACAGTTGCCTTTTATAGTACACTATGTTGGTATTCAGGGAAGGCGTTAGCAGGCATTGTTGCAAATCAAAAACTAGCATTCGAGTGGACTGACTAGTTTTAGATAACAATTAGTCGTGTTCTTTCTTCTTATATGATTCATCAGCCTTAGCCAAGTGTTCGTTTTTTTTTCATTAAGTTCAGCTTTCCTTTCTAAATCATTTGCACACTTAATCTGAATGTTATATGTATCACATACTTTACAAGTGTCTATACTAGGACTAGTTCACGAAAAATTGAAGCATATTTAGAATATGTAAAAGGTATTTTCTGTTGAGAAGTCCGTTCATTTTTATACATATCATACATCTTTGCAATATTAAGTTGCGGAGATAAATAAAGCTTGCTTGTATGTCTTCGGTAGTAGTGACTTTGGTATTTTGGAAACCTGTTAATATGATTAGTTACTTCAATTTCTTCAATGTTATTTTTATTGTGTCGTTCGTGACTCCCCCTTTGGTCACCGTCTATAGTTCCTGTTTCCGAGCTGCGTTTTTTCACAATTGCGACATCAATTTTATTTCGGGATACGCCAAAAACATTCTGAAACATCTTCTTGCAAACTTTTACTAAATTTACTTTATAAATAGCTGTAATCATGCGTTCTTTTACTTGACCACCTTTGCCTTTTCCTTTCCTCTCTATTAATTTGTCATTAACGGTAATGCTGTCTGCGAGGAATTGGTCAGCCGTGTCTTTACTATTCATTCCCAGAATTTTTGCGAACATATCCTTCTGATTGTTTTCACTAAGCATGCTAAAACATTTATAACGGCAACAGGACTCTAATGGAATAAACAGCTTTTCAGGCTTAGCCACACCACCACGAGTTTTATACTCTTTGCCGCAGTCTTTCAAGTTCTTCATGAACCTTCTTTTATTCTTGATTTTTTCTTGAGATGAATTCGTGCTTCGAGATGTAGATGTACACGGATTATAAGAGCTGTTAGCAGAATTTCTTCTAATCTGTTGAGCAAGGGGTTCGTTATCCGACGAGGCAAAGTTTTGTTGAGATTCGGTAATTTGAATATCATGATCTGCTTGCGACACATACATTGGAATCTATGTAGTACTGCATTCAATCAATCTTTCAACTGAATCATCTAGTACTGCATTTTCACTGCGCCATGTTGAGGATAGAATATCAGAGTTGTCAATTTCAGTTATTATAAGACATTATAATAAAAAAACTGTTCCTACAAAAAACAGTAACTACCAAAACAGCAGCCATATCTTGTTTTGGCAAATAGAATACATTGATTATATTCAATACTTATTATTTTGCCAGAAGCAGATATGGTACCATATCTTATTTTGGCAAATATGACTTGCTTAATTTCAAACATATCTGAAATTTGTTTCGTTGATTATGAAGTCAGTAGAAGAGATAAGCCATATCTGATTTTGGCAAATAAAAATATAGACATAGAAGAACAAATCTGCATTTAAACCTCAAAACACCAAAATTCGACATATCTGCTTCTGCTAAATAGCCACAGATATGTAATCGAAAATTCGTTGAACAAATTAATTAAAACACTGCCCCACTCATCAGATTCCATAGCAAGCAATACAATCAATTATTTCATACCATGGGTATACTGTGAAAAAGCATTAAGTCAATAATACGAGTTTTAAGATAATCGAGTTTGAAAGTTAGCGTGGTCTTAACTTTTTTTATATATACCTATAAAAGGTCATAATATAGTTATCGATTTCAAATTACAGATCGTTTTATTGGCTACAATTTCTTAATGTGGTACTACAAAATAACCGCAGGTTTGATACTTTTTGGGAAAAAATATGAAGGTAGTAAGTACTTGACTTAGTGCATTTTCGGTGACAAATTAAAGTACAAAATCGAAAACACTGTAATATGGCGACTGTCATATATTTTTTTTCATACAATTTTGCAATACCTATTTACAATGGTTTCAAAAACATATTTTATCAAAAGTATAAAAATCAGAACAGCATTTTTTGTACAAACGAACGCAACCAACAAAAGTTGGAGTTTTAACATTGTGTGATCCGTGTAAATGGACCTTTCAGTAATAAAATTTTAATATTTAAATTACTTATTTTATCATAAATAATAAACTGTTTACATTTTCATATTTGCAAAAATACAATCATGGATAACGCACGTGTTTTTGTGCTATTACCTGAGGCCACATTACGTTTAATGTTTCAATTATTTGTGTTTTATCTTTAGTAGAAACAGCGGTCAAAATGAAAAATTTCACGAGCGATCAACAAATTTGTGAAAATATTAACATAATTAAGTATCTATTTGTATTGTAAGTATATTTTGAAACATATTAATATTTAACGAGACTAAATATCCACTTGGCGAATTGATGCCACATATTCAAATTATATTTATTAGTAATAAGCTAAACTATAAGTTATTTTTTAATTACTGTTCTTTTTTATACACCTATTTTTTTCTTACCGTTCTTTAATACTAGGTAATTGTTTTTTCCTCTTGTCTCATTTTTAACTTCTTTTTCTTCTGTCCTAATGCGATGTTAAATACATGTATTACTGCTCGATTTAAATTATGGTTTCTGTGTCCATTTGTTATTGGATTAGGGACCATCACTTATTCATGTATTTTATAATATTCACCTTAATTGTATAGGTAAATATATATGATTGATTGACCTTATGTGGATGATGAATAGGAACGAGGGTAGTGAAGTTGAAATGACGATATTCAGATAGGGTTGCGTGTGACAATGGAATTATCCACATAAAATTTTTAATGTCGTTATTAATTCAAGGTTTCAAAAGTGACAGATGCACAGTTATACAGATAAACAAATACTGATTGATGAAATAAATGATTAAAGAATGCAATGTAAACAAATGCTGATAATGCGGATTCTTGGAATTTACCTAAGTAATCGATTCTAATGAACGTCTAAAAACGCGTGTCCTTCGTCTTAATTCCCTTCGCGTAATTATACCGCTGTTAACAATGAAAGGTGGCTTTGTTATATTTGTAATATGGCACACAATAGCAGGGGCCTTAGATTATAGAAAAATATAGATAGAGCTATTGCAAGTGTTTGTCCCTCAAAACATGACGAACTTTTTCACGCACTTGCCTCGCTCCCTTCACGCTTCCTCCGCGACCCTTTCTTGGGTTATTCGAAAATATGTGTGAATGTGTACGTGTCGTAGTGTTGCCAGATATTGAATATTTATTCCGATGTTATAATTTTATAAGCGATGTTTATATAAATTATATTATGGCAACACTGGCGTGTTGGCTGCACTCATTGGCTACTCACTAAAATCGGCTTATGCGGAGGGCTTGGCAGGAGCAGTGACCTACTGATGACCACATTTTGCGATTGTTCGGAACATGAACTTTTGAGGACAAGTGTTACAATTATTGTATTTCCCTTTAATCCATCGAAGTCGATATCTATGATTTGAACAAACTTGCTTTCGCAATACAATGTATCATACTTTACTTTGTAGACTTACATTGCATTGTTTTATTAATTTGTAATAACAACAATGGCGTAAGGTTGAAACGATTTTTATGGTCATCAAACCTACAGAACATTATTTCTTAATTTGTATTGTAATTTCTTTATATTTATGTTATTCTTACTCTCTATCTTGTTAGGCTTAACTATACTATAACGTATACGTGGAAACTTTGGTGGTTGCAATAACTTTTCATTATTATATTTTAAATTTTTGTAAACAATAATATGTAACTGTTTGTTTCCTTAATAAGTAAATCATAAAAAATTGATTTTAATTATAACAATGTTGCAATAACGGATATCATACGGCTAGCTTTTGTGCATGTCATGTTAACATTGTAATTCTTTTGACACATGACACTATCGTAAGATCGCATTTCATACGATTAGATTTCTTTTGCTTAATTAAGCCATATACAAGTTTTACATGTTGAATTTATAGTAGGTACTTAAATAAGCTATGAGGGTTCAGAGACTGACCCCTGCAAAAATGTATACAATCTTTACATCTCAATTCGAATACTTAAATAAACTATGATCGGCTTAGAGTCTAACATAACATTAATAAAAGAAAAAAAAACAATAAAAAAACTACTACATACCTATACATAACTATAATAATATTTGTATTCCTCAACTAGATGTTCTGTTCGGGAAAACCCTTGTTTAATAATATTTGTATGAATAAATCCAAGGTGTTGCAAACATTACCTAAATATTTTTTTTCTACAGAGTATTGTTTATTATACCTTCAAAAATCCAAGCATTTCCTAAAATAATTGGTTGTTTTGTACATATGCTAGCGTAACATATTTTTTTTGGGTAAAAAATATACTAAAAAAATGGGCAAAGGTGGATGATTTCACGTTATATTATGTTCGACAGTTTTGGTAGGAAACAAGACATACTTTTAATTTATTTTGTAAATCCAATACTCACAATGACTCAACCAGAAAAAAAGTGTTGATTGAATTCAGCTTAATACAAAGGTGACAAAATCAGATTGCACTAAAAGGGTAGTCGTTCGAGCGAAACCCGACACAGCGACCGTTTAAACATTATAATATGCCCTACTCCCAGGCAGCTGGTCAAAAATGCATATAATCGTACTAACATACATAGATAAGGGGTTTCAACAGTATCAAGCATGTCATGTATTTTAAACATAGGACGATGCGAACGTGCATATGAATATATATTAGATATTTAGGTTATTCACCAACATGACTCATTTCATGTTTTCTAAGACCACCGAGTCGCGAGTAACTAAATGAGCATACCTTGCAATTATAAAGTTTTTCATGAGTATGTGTCACATTATGTTTCTTAAGATCACCGGGTTGCGAGCAACTATAAGGGCATACATTGCATTTATAAGGTTTTTTACCAGTATGCGTCAATTTATGTATATTAAGTCTACTAGATGTCCTGCATCTATATGAACACACAATGCATTTAAAAGGTTTGTCACCAGTATGTGTCATTTTGTGTGTTTTTAGACTACTAGATGTCGAGCATATATATGAACATACATTGCATTTATAAGGTTTTTCACCAGTATGTGTCATTTTATGTGTTTTGAGATGACTGTGTCGTGAGCATCTATATGAACAGACATCACATTTATAAGGTTTTTCACCAGTATGCGTCAATTTATGTAAATAAAGTCTTCTAGATGTCATGCATCTATATGAACATACAATGCATTTAAAAGGTTTTTCACCAGTATGTGTCATTTTGTGCATTTTCAGACTACCAGATGTCGAGCATTTATATGAACATATATTGCAATTGAAAGGTTTTTCACCAGTATGTGTCAATTTATGTGTTTTGAGATGACTGCTTTGCGAGCATCTATATGAACATACACTGCATTTAAAAGGTTTTTCACCAGTATGTGTCATTTTGTGTATTTTCAGTCTACCAGATGTTGAGCATATATATGAACATATATTGCAATTAAAAGGTTTTTCACCAGTATGTGTCAATTTATGTGATTTGAGATGACTATTTTGCGAGCATCTATATGAACATACACTGCATTTATAAGGTTTTTCGGTTAAATGTGTCATTTTATGTGTATTGAGATGACCAAGTTGCGAGCATCAAAATGAACATACATTGCATTTATAAGGTTTTTCACCAGTGTGTATCATTATATGTGTCTTAAGATGATTATGTCGCATGCTTCTATATGAACATATATTGCATTTATAAGGTTTTTCACTAGTATATGTCATTTTATGTGCTTTGCGAAGTCTAAGTTGCGAGAATACATTGTCTTGACTTTGATCAGCGATCACGTCCGCGTGAACCGTTTTGTGACTTTTTAAAGCATTTTCACATCCAAAAACTGCGTTACAAATGCAGCAAATCAAATTGCGAGTGAAGTGTTTTACCCTTCCCAGAATAAGTCGAAGTTCTTTCGGAGTATTTAGTTTTGAGATTTCATCTTTAATATTTGGCTCATCTACCGTCACTTCAGAATACCGTATAATTCTATATTGGATTAGATCAGCTGAGGATTGTTGACTCATATCTGTATCAAGGTGCCTTGTGAAAAAGCCTTTGGTAGAAACCTAGAAAAACCAAAATAATCGGACTCTATTATAAATTCTAAATTAATTTTAACACCATTCCACTTCCACTACATGTAACATCCAAAACCAGATGCATTATACACAGATGCAATAGATGTGGAAAGATTCTAGATGCCTATAGAAATTATTATAATTCGAATGCAAAATTTCAGATTGAACAAAAATATTGACTGATGTGAACAAAATAGATTTACCTGCAACCGTGCGTTGTTTATTTCTAATGTTTCGTATTATGCAAGATTACATACATGAATCAAAAAGGTTCAGAAGTTTCTGAATTTTCACGCGACAATTAGAATATGCAATATTTGTGATTGCTCAATATAACGATAGAAACGTACCTCTTGGTAAAAAAAAAACTAACTACACCGCGCAGTTTCATTTTGAGGTTAACCGATTTTCACAACCTGTCAAATAGTTCCATGAAATGACAGCATCGCGTTTCGCTTACACTTGAAAAATGAAATTGCCGAGACAGTTAGCATGTTTACGTGTAAACAGTTATTATCGCGATAGCTTAAAATACATATTAAGTACTGGTGCAAATAAATCCATGCACGTGTACAGGCGCTAATATTCTGTGACAGCGTATCGTTGAAGAGTGTGCATAGTACCCGAAGATGCCGAAAGGCAAAACGTTAGCGACAAAAATACTTAATCAGAATTATTTATATTTAATTTTTTGAAGCATCCTCGATTCATTACTATGGACAATATTTAAATATAACATATTACGGAATTTCAGATAAACAGAAAATTACTATACCCAGTGGAAACTTTTACTGTCGGTTTCAATATTTCGTGAATTTGCAATATTATTATTAAATACCATTAATTTTTAAATACGCCCACTAGTTTTCACTGATCTTTTGTTTGTATAGTCTAAGAGCCTGTCCACAAGCACTCGCGCGTGACGACTCTCGCGCAACCTGCAAACGCCAGATTCTGGGCAATCGCGGCGTTTACAGCCATTACAAAATGAAATACGATCGCTTGGCGCTCGAACCCGAGACTTTTTATTGCTACTCCCTAATAAATTACGTCACCTAGGTTGAAAAGTGCCGAGAATAGGAATAGAAAGTAATCGCGAAACACAAAATATCATAGGAACCGACCATCACCATCGAGTTATAGTGCTTTTTTCTACACTCGCGTTTCTTTTGTATGCCGATTCAATAATGAATTACATCACCTAATTGTTTCAAACGCGCAAACTACACCGCATCTGGATGGAAGATATTTCTGGTTCTCGAGCGTAAATCGCGATAGGAATCGCGCCATGTGGACAGGCTCTAAGACAGAGATGGGTGAGGGATGCAATCATTTATCCACACTAAAAATACACGCCGCATGCAAGGAGAGCCAAGAATATCTTACTTACTTTAGATATGAATTTTTAACCACTGCACATAACTACATTCGTTAACAACGAACAGCTTTATATTTTATGGCAGGTGAAATATTATAAATAGGAACGACAACTGACTCGATTCGCATGAAATATCATAGGTAGTCTTTCTGTTTTCAAGATATCACAATGGAAACAAAGTTTTATTTTTTGCTTACAAAGAATTTACGAAAGGGTTAACTGTCAAACCGAACTGTTATACTGCGCAAACTTTTTGGCATTAAATAATCAGTATATAGTCCGGCAAATCATGAATACAATGAAGATCGAACAGCGATTCCGAATAGGTAATCTTTTACTTAAGCAACGACGTTCGTTTTTGGCTAAACGGGTTTGTTAATAAGCAAAACTAGCGCATATGGAGTCCAATCTAGAAAAAACCGTACATGCCTGGCTTATGCAGTTTACATGCTGGTGGAATCATCGAACCTTATTTAATAAAAATGAGGCCGGAGCTCGAGTTATCCGTGATCCGAACAAGATGCGGTTTTAACAGGATAAAACTACGTGTCGTACCACATACCTACATTAACTTATTGGAATCAAAATTTGGCAGTTTATTTCATTATATGAACTTCTTAATTTGCCTCCAAAGTGTTGCGATTTGACAAATGAGGAATATTACCTGTGTCGCTAGCTGAAGTCGCTGGTATGCTTTGATAATTCATACATAATTGATACCCTCAAAAGTGGCCCAAATTCGACGGTCTAGAATGCGCTTCGTCAAGGACATCCGCGGTGGCCATACGCGACAAATCATTTTAAAAGGTTAAGCAATGTCGACTGTTTGACAGTACAAGCTAGGTAGGTACCTATGTTCATTAGTTTTAAAACTCAAATACCTACACTTCTAGTTAATGTTATTATACATAATTAAAAGACACTGATCAGCAATCACGTCCATGTGAATCATTTTGTCATATTTTAGAGCATTTCCGCATCCAAAACTGCATTACAAATGTAAAAATCAAATTACGGGAGAAATGTATTACCCTTGTCAGAATAAGTCGAAGTTCCTTAGGAGTATTTGGTTTTAAGATTTTTTCTTTAACATTTTGTAACTGCACCATGCGACCTTGGATTCCATCAAGCGGGGATTGTTGACTCCTATCTGTATCGCGCTGCCTTGTGAAAAATCCCTTGGTAGAAACCTAGAAAACCAAAATTATCGTTCTAATAAATTCTAAATTATGTTATCCGTTTTAGATATTTTATCAACGTTTCTGGACGAAGGACGATTTCTGCGTTGCAATGCTGCACATCAAATCACATTACCCTTTGTCATGTTATATTAACTTGCCACACTAAGGAAAACAAGTTTTACGCTGGCAACACGGAGAAGGAGGCAAAAGCAAGATGGCGGCTGGCGACGGAAATGAGTTGCTGTTTTTTGGTGTTGTGATTGGCGAATTTGTACGGAGATAAATTAATAATCGATTAAGGAGACGAGAGGCTGGTGACACGGTGCTTACGTGTGGGGACCTCGAGGCAGGACGGACGTGCCTGGGGGGCCTAAATCGGTCCGCCCGAATTGGAGATGGCTTACCGACGTAAACCTAACGCCCGGACAAAGGCTTGCCGACGTCGGAATTTGGTTCCACCAAGGAGACCTGGATTATCGTAAGCTGTATCGTTCCATTTGTTCCATTATTTATTAATCCCTCTCGCGGGATTGTCAGAGTTTATTTTCTCGTTATTCAGGGTTTGATCCGTTAGCTGCATTTGTTCATTTTTCTAACCTGTAATTTACCTGTCAAACTTATCGACAATATATGACTTATATCTTGAACTCAACTTAAACTTTTATTTCGCTCCTAGACTCCTTAATTTATAGCCTTCTCAGATCTAGGGGCTGGCGCCCACCTTCCAGCATCCGTGCTGGGTATTATACATTGGTTTATCCTTTAGATATTTACGTTCCGGAGAAATGAAATTTGATAACGGCCGTTGGTACTCAAAAAACCCACGACCGGAAGGTAGTAGTCTTTTATACTGGCTAGCCGGCCTTTACATATATCTCCTCTATAAACCTTGACACAAAACCTACGTTACACCTTGTCAAAATAAGTCGAAGTTCTTTTGGAGTGTTTAGTTTGAAGATTTCTTCTTTAATGTTTTGTTTATCTATTGTCACTTCCGAATACTGCATCAGTCGATCTTGGATTCCATCAGGCGAGGATTGTTGACTCTTATCTCTATTTTGTTGACTTGTGATAAATCCCTTGGTAGAAACCTAGAAACCAAAATCACTGAAGTCAATCATATAAATTCTAAATTATGTTTTATACTATTCCATGTAAGTTATGTTATTCAACATCATCACGGTCAATGGAGATCGTTAGATACCGAATCATGATCAATGATTTGTTCGTGTTGAAAATTTGGACGACAATGATCTGAACGAGATGTGGTTTCAACAGTATGGCACTACGCGCCGTACAATGACTGCAAGCATCAACTTATTGAAATTTAAATATGAGGAACGTTTTACTTGTGTGACTATTTGTTTATTTCAGCGTAATTAGGTAAGGCAGGTACAGGTGGCAAATCGAATTCGACTTTTTCCAATAGGTATGTTTCTGACGTGTTTCTAAATTAAAAGGATAACTATTTACAATTATTTTCTTTTTAATTACCCTATTGAAAGAAAGAGTGACATAATTTCAAAAGCAATGTTGGTTTTAGTACGATAGTACGATGTGGTTAAGAGCCGGGCCACACCGGGCGACTCTGGTCTCGAGACCAGTCGCGTGACTGGTCTCCTCGGGCGATTTACTCGGACGACTTGCCGGCGACAAGGGAGGCAGCCAATAATAAAAATAATATTGAACGTACACGCAAGTATGTAAAAAATACGTTCTCTCCGAGACGTGGCTTCTCGCGACTGATCGCCCAGTGTGGCAGCACTCAATACATAGCTATATGTTTTCATACATCGCTACCGGTCGCCCGACCAGAGAGACCAGACCGAGTGCAAAACGAGATTTTACTGATCGCCCGACTTTATTACTTGCGCGACTACTGGGCGACCAGGTGTGGCATGGTCCATATAACTGCATGCATCAGTCTGGTCTCGAGACCAGAGTAGCCCGGTGTGGCTCGGCTCAAGGCTGTCATACTGTTATTAATGTGAAATTAAGATGTAAGCCAGCTTTACACACACGTGAACGCTCACAGACAAATAGTAGGGGGGATCCATTTCCAAACAATAACCATAACAACTCAGAAAGTATTGATATTTTTTAATTGAAAGAAAGTAGTCAATGGGACATCATTGTCAATAACCTCTCCACCCTCGCCATTTAAATAGGATTTAGTTTGTTATGAAAAAAACGGTGTTAAATAGCAAAATAGCCCATTATAACAGCGTTTGCAATGAAAAATAATATACCCATCGATTTTTTGCACGTACTTAAACACTAAACATATTTTTGTAGTCAGTTTTAGAAAAAAAAATACCCACAGCATAAAATTAAATGTTAAACATATTCGGATATGTTTCTCAGTAGAATGCATAATACAACAATTATTTATGCCAATAACCTACCTGGTCGATTGCTATATTATGACCATTGATATACTACGGGATGAATCATATGCTTCTTAAAATGACGCTCGATTTTCAGCGACTCGGCCAGTGTACTGTTTTAATATCAGCGAACTTAACTCGATATAAGCTCACTTAATATTTGTCTCGAAAACGACCTGGCAATAATTATGAGTAAGCCCGATCTAGCTTGCATCTTACTCTAACTAATAGTCAGCGCATGACGACTTGCTCTGTCCGCTCAGACATGAATTTTTGGTAGCTTGCAAGCTTTGGGTTTCACTATTCCAAAAACGCAAATTTAGTTTTACAGCCAGGGCAATACGGGTGAAATTCGGGAATCCATGTTAACGGTCTTAACGCATTATACCTACAAGGAAATATTATAAGACGATATTCGTAATATCTTCTTTTGTGGTACATTTTTAAAATGACACTTGTATGGGAACTCCTCATCTAATAGTACCCATATCAATGTATATGACATATTTAAAGCAAAGATGCCAAGAATGTCACTTAACACTAATTAAACGTGTTTCGTGTTATCGGTTGTTATTAGTGTTTATATTGTGTGCACACCGCTTGCGAACAAAAATATGCGAAGGAAATGGATAAGCTGAACATCCGACAGCTGTCATATTCCGACAAAGAAAAATTATTTTAAGTAACTAATTATTACATTATAATATACGAATACGAAATACTACTAGCAAATACGTCGTATTATATTATCTACATTTGTAAACAGACGTGGTCCTGTGCGAAAGAGACTAGCCTTTCATTCGGTGATAACAGTTTGATTCCTGGTACGGTATGATTCATTATTGTGATATTTTCTCAAAGTATGGATAGATTTTTGATCGTTTCACTTCTACTATTACATTAATGTTTCACTACACTATTGTCATTTAAACTCATGGCATGTTGTAGTGTCAATTAAGAGTATAATAATATATTAGGTACCTAGGTAACCTTGAAGAATATTCATGCTTTCTTTTAAAAACTGAATGCGCATTTGTTAACACAATTGTGAATACTTTCGCCATCACAAAATATGAATCTACTTAGGTACCTCTTTTAAGGGGATACTTTTGATGTCATCGATATTTTCCTGTTTGACTGTCACGTCAAATCGACCTTTGCTCTTGAAGTGATTTAGGTCAATCGATTGGTATGCACCGTCGCTGATGTCCTCCGCCGTTTCGTCAGATATTTCATCGATTATTTCAGTTTTTACTTCCATTGTATACGGTATTTGATATCAAAACTGTCAATAGCTTCACGACCACGTGTGCGCTGAATTATTCTAGGTTAATATACAATGGCATAGACTAAAATGGCTTCTACAAATCTACCATAGACATCAGGAGAGTGTTGCCATGTATTTTTTCGAATTATTTATAGTACGCAGTCCAAGAAATTATAGTAGTTCACGTTATTTCGGATAAAATTAGAGTACTTACGAGCTGTAATCGTTGTTTGATAAACAGTTCGTTTGTTTAATATTATACCTTTCAATTATTACGTCAAAAAAGAATTTAATAATTTACAAGAAGAACATAAACATTATTGTAGGTTACGTGGTCGCTTGTTTGACACATTCGTAGGTTTTTTAATGTTTTGTAAAAACTAAACCATATTAATTATTATTCCTGATCGCTGATATATTTTTGCATACACAATAAAAACACAGGATATTAGTTTTAATAACTAAACTTAAAATTACACCTGGAATTATCAATATTGAAAGGAGTTTTACCTACTAATAAAACTCTTATTATTCATGTTGACTTTGAAGTCCTTGAGATAGGGTTTGCTCTTTCTTCTTCGCGTGAGGATATATTCTACTAATTTATTTTCCTTTTTCTTGTCGTTGGTCATTTCTCCGTTTTCATTTACTGGTCATACCCGCGCGTCTGTTTTTTATGTATAAAGTTTGGCATCACTTTGTCTTCATTATGATATGACTCAAGGAACCAGGTAGAAGTTACCTGGACTTCAAAGTCAACATGAATAATAAGAGTTTTATTGGTAGGTAAAACTCCTTTCATTATTCGAATTTGACTTTGAAGTCCTTAAGATATCTGTTTGTTATCACCTGGTGTTGGGTATGCCAAATTCCTGTATGTGACAATGATTCATTGACGAGGTATAGACCATCGTGACTTTCCATGTATATGTTGAATAGAGAAGTTAATGGGTTCTTTTCCCCTTCTGATGGTGGTGTATCCATCGTTCTCTGGTAGTTGTCGTGAAATGTCGACTCACTACGCCAGTTACCTCTCTTTAAAATATCATCTATTGGGTATATTTACAGTTTAAGGAAGCCACTACTGAGCGGACACTACCTGGTGGTTCTTGTACCCCTGCTTCCAACAGTACTGACCATATCCAATTCCCTATAACTGTCCTGGTGGTTGGTTTTGGTGATCCTCTTACTTTACAATTATTTTGCCTAGCTCTTCCGTCTTACCCACCGCCAGAACACCTTTCAATTCATCGACATTCTCATAGATATCCGCAATTCGCAGCTGTACTCTGTGAAGTTCATATTTAGGGCATTGTAGTGCTATATGTACAATGTCCTCTAAAACATGACATCTTACCTTCCCTTATAGCCCTTTGCTCTTTCCATTTTGATTGCATACAAACGAAATACCTAATGATAAATTAATTATTATGGTATGGTAGGTATTGGTAAAAATGTTTGTTAGTCGATACTAATCTACTTTCTGATATTTCTCATTAGTTAACTACAATTAATCCCCAGTGGTTAGTATTGGCAATTAATAATCATATTGAATTTCAATTCAATTCAATTTTTTTTTTATTCGAACATTAAAAATAATAAATTCAAGACGATCACAACATGACATTTAAAAACAAGGAATATTTATTAGTGTAAAGAGAAAAAAATATATTTACAGTAACTATCACGTCATATAAATGAAAAGTAAAGTAAAAGGTAAGTACAAAAATTATAAATTATTATAAAGCATGGAAGCACACCGAATGGGCTAAATGGACCCTATTTTAAGATAGGTATATAAAACGACGTCAACCTATACCTACTCATCCTCGCGTAAGAACAATATAATATATATTATCTCGATCCGAAG
Source organism: Rhyacophila brunnea (assembly GCF_057557595.1). Classification (NCBI taxonomy): domain Eukaryota; kingdom Metazoa; phylum Arthropoda; class Insecta; order Trichoptera; family Rhyacophilidae; genus Rhyacophila; species Rhyacophila brunnea. The sequence continues at coordinate 1,454,866 of NW_028233359.1, forward strand.
CGATTTGGTTGAACAGAGTTAAAGCCGTTCCAATAATTGTCACCATCAATAGTAGGTTAGTAAAGTTCTGCTCCTTGGAAGAACAAAGATTAGGTAGGTACCTACTAATTTACTGAGGTGCTCCCGATTAATTCTAAGATAGTTAACAGGGACACACGTCAAGTCAATACTTACTACCAAGAACGGCTAAGTTTTAATTTTTTTACACGACAAAATATATACCGAAGTCGATCAAAATAAGTGACCAAAATTGATATTAATATCCTCTAGCATTTAAACACATTGCCTATAATAGGTAATGTAAGCATAACTATCTATGAGAAAGCCATGAATAGTATCCATGGTTTTTTACAAACAATAAATTAAAAGTACCTAGCTATTCATAATTTGTTTGTTATACTTGATCCTTCACTCAATGGGTAGGTAATAAATAATGTGTTCTACGTTATTGTATTAATTTAATATATAAGTTAAAAATAACCGTATACGTTGTCAATGTGTATTTGTTTAGAACATGTTTTTCAGTAATTCGGCCTTAGATAATTTATACGTGTTGTGGCAACACTTCTCTAAAATTAATATACCTTGAATGGATCCTGTTTGTCACGTTGTTCCAAGCATACTTACAATTAATTAAAATGGATGTAAAGCGAGAATGTGACGAAGAACAATCTGATACAGAAGGCAAGCCTTTGTTTGATACACAGACTAGCCACACAAACAGCCCGGAAGTTCGCACTCTTGTAAAGCAGGAGAATGCCGACGTTTCAAGTTGCAATTTCGAGGTTAGTTTTTGGAAAATGATATCTTTTACAAACACTTTAGATTGGCAATAGCAGCGATATGTGTAATATAATATAATATGTTGCTTTTTACAAACAATGTGGGAACTTGCGATGATATTAAACTTTGTTTAAAAAAAATACATGTTTATACAATTTGACAGCCACGATACATGTGTGATATTATAGGTTAGGTTAGGTTATCTACTAATTCATGTTAAATATAATTATTATACATTGTTATATGGATGTTACGAGAACTGAAACTGGTTTTACAGTGTTTACAAAATATAATAATTGCTTCTTTCAGTGCCTTATGGCTGACCTCTCTAATATAAAATCTGAGACAGATGATCAACAAGCCGTCGTCAAGCGTGAGATTATTGAAGATGTTTCACACCCAATATATTATGATGATGAATACCCTCAACCGGGTTGTTCCTATTCAGATTACAGGCCAATTGTAAGTAGACATAATGTGTGCTGTCTTATATAGAAGGTTGGAATTTGCAAATGCATCTTTGAACCTCCTCATTACACCATTATTAATTCGCTCCAACTTGTTTCATTTGTTGGGTTTAGCTTACACTAATAATGTATTAATACAATATATGTGTAGATTTGTACATCTTTCGTTAAATCATGAGTATTTAGTTATGATAATTTATACATCACAATCATTCGAATGTAAAGCAATTTTTAATGTGAATTGGTATCTAAAATTGCGATCCACTGTACGTTAAATTAATCTCCCGCGAGTGCCTTTTAAGGCATCCAAGATAAGATATTATGTAAAAAAAATAACCTTAATTTGTTCTATTGTTTATGTTACGCCGAATATGCGAAATTGACTAGTACATGAAATGGGCAAAATTTTGGCTAATTCATGTAATAAGAAGCCTGTTGCCTTATTCATGAATTAGGTAAATTATCTGCCGACTACGTGAGTTCGCCGGGGTATGGAATTCTTAAATTGGCAACATGACAGTAGAAAAATTAAATTTAATACGGTTGGTTTTATTAGTTATAATTGGACATAATATAATATTATTAGGTTAGGTTAGGTTAGTTTAGTTTAGGTTAGGTCTTATAATTCTGGATTCAACTGAATTTCAGGTTAGCTAACAAGTGTCGACAAACTATCACAAACATATAATCGACCATTGCACGATTGATACCCAAGCATGAATCAAATTATTAAAAAAAAAAATTTTTTGGATATGAACGTCATTGTAGTTATTGATTGGTATAATTTTATATTATAATCAATGACATTTGGCATATTTGGTTAGTTTGATTAGTTGTAAAAAACACCACCGTAGCGCTACTATCTAATTTGTAAAATCCATGAACTATGCAGAAAAATTACTGCTGAATTTACGCACTCGGCAGATATTTTGTCTAATTCATGAATAAGGCAACGGGTTTGCATTTTTCATGATTTTGGCAAATTTTTGCCCATTTCATGTAATAGTCAATTTCTCACATTCGGCGTAACATTTATAAAAAAAATGCTTCCAGTAAAGAGGAAGTTTATTGCACGCATCCCGACGCGTAAGCTGCTCGGCCATCGTTTCGTTATTTAGGTGATCGTTAGTTATTTTATCCAGAAATATCAGAAATAGACATAGCACAGTTGCATAGTGAACATAATTTATTGACATCAGTCAATTATGTTATCCAATCTTTGAATTTGAATTCAAAACTATAATAATTTTGTACAAAACAAATTACACATATTGTACCAAGACTTGTACCACAATAATTGTATCATATTATTCTGTTTAATGTATTTCCTTTTGGATGTTACATGTTGAGTTCCATATTTTGTTTTAACTTTTTACGGATCATTCTGTAACAATATTAAATTCGTATGTAATACCTTGGTAGGGGTAGGGTAGGTACTATTATCATTTTTTGTCGTCATTTTTACTCTCATTTCTTTACTTAAGACGATACATTAGTGAAACGGTAAATAATTTTCAACTACAGGCGCGATGAAATTTTGGACTCGCTGGCATTCGAAGAGCGAACGTCGAGGTGTGAATGCGTCAATTTGTTTCGTGATGGCGACGGGGGTATTAATTCTTAAACGTGTAATGACTTAAAACGTTACCTATTTTCTTGAAAAAGAAAACATGTCAATGAATATATTATTATTGTTACTAATGGAAAAATAAACATAACATTAAATGGACGCATCTTGGATTTATATGACAAAATATATTTCGTTCGGCACGCGTCATTTGCACCCGTGACCCGCAATCGACGCATCGCCTAGCAACGATTTTGTAGACCATGCCTCAACTGAGGTATAGCCTTAACGTATTCATTGCTGTCCTACTAATTACTAATTAATTATCACATTTAAATATCATGTTAATTATATCTAATGGCCAACTAACGCAAACGCGCCAGTCGTGGTGTCAGCACTAAATGGGTTGATGTCTTAAGATTCTGAAAATCATAAACGTTGAAAAAAAATAACTCAAACGTAACAGTAGAAAACATAATTTAGAATTTATAAAAACGATAATTTTGGCTTTTTAGGTTTCTACTAAGGAATTTTTCACAAGGCATCACGATACAGATTGGGGGCAACAATCCTCGCCTGTTGGAATCGAAGTTCAAGTGATGCAGTGTTCAGAAATGACGATAGACCAACAAAATATTAAAGAAGAAATCTTTATAGCAAATACTCCGAAGGAACTTCGACTTATTCTGACAAGGGTAATATATTTCTCACGCATTTAATTTTCAGCATTTGCAATATTTTGGATGCGGAAGTGCCCTAAAAAGTCACAAATTGGTTCACGCTTACATGATTGCTAATCAGCGACATAGTTATCCTTAATTACATGAAATATAATATCCTCGCTATTATTTATATCTACAGATAGCGTATTTAAGTTTTAAAATTAATGTACATAGGTATCTAGCGTGTACCTTCAGGTCCTTTAGACAGTCGACAGTGCCCAACATTTCAAATTGATTTGTGGTATATGGCCACCGCGGAGTTCTTGACGAAGTGCATTCTGCACGTCCGGTTTTGGGGGCACTTTTTCGAGCACTGCTGGCTGTATATTACAAATAGCACTAACAATGTTGGTTTCCAAGACGTCAATTATGTATGGATTATCAGCGTCACCTAGCCACTCAGGAAATATTCCGTATTTGTCAAATCGCATGACTTTGGAAGCAAATTGACAGATTCATATCATAAATAAACCTTATTCAATAAGTCGGTGGTTGCGATCCTATCCTGATACGTAGTTTTATCCTGTTGACACCACATCCTGTCCGGATCAATGCCATCCATATTTGCAACAGCAGCGATCATGGGCCAGTGCCTTATCTTATGATCCCCATTGACCGTAATGCGAGCTCCCGCTTCCTTTTTAATAAATAAGATTCGATGATTCCACCAGCATGTAAACTGCACAAGCTAGTGTATTATTTTTATCTAAAGAGATCTGTAAGGTCTCTTCTAGATTGAACCCCATATGCCCCAATTTTGTTTATTAACAAATCCGTTTAGCCCAAAATAAGCGTCATCGCTTAAGTAAAACATTATTTATATATTAATTGAGTTAGCATTTACTTGGTAGAATTCCATTTTAAAAGAAATAAAAATATAATTAATATTTAATAAACCTGTAGAATTTAATATTAATTATATTTTCATTTCTTTCATTATTTATACCTTTGAATCGCTGTTTGATCATTACTCATTTCATGATTTGCCGTTTTAAATACTGATCATAAGTGTCAAAAAGAATACGCATTATTACAGGTCGGTTTGAGGATTAACCCTTTCGTATGTTCTATCTAAGCAAAAAATAAAACTCTTTTTCCATTGTGGAATCTTGAAAACAGAGAGGTAATGGTATTTCATATGAATCGAGTTGAAATATCACGAATTGGTGATTTAATGTAATACCTAATTATAATATATTACCTGCCATAAAATACAAAATCTCGATCATCTTTTTTATCTTCAGCGAGTGTAGTTATGTGCAGTGGATAAAAATTCATCTCTCGAGTAAGATATTCTTTGTCCACTTCTCGTTGCATGTAGCGTTTATTTTTAGTATAAATAAGTGATTGCACCCCTCACCCTACTATACTTTAGTTTATACAATCAAAAATTTATGGAAAACCTCAAACAGCTATTCATTCATTAAATACCAATAATTAATGGGCTAAAGCGGGATGTGCCGCAAGAGCGGGCAAGCCAAACGTTATTAATTTAATTTACAAATTAATTATAGTGATAGTTAATAATAATATTCCAAAATCACGAAATATTGAAATAAACCGTAGAAGTTTTCACTGGATATAGTTATTTTGAATTTCGTTGTCTAATAGTCATACTCACACCCCACAATTCCTTCGCCAATATGAATTAGTATCGTGAAGTGAGTGTTCTATTAAATAATGTGGAATTTCGAAGTATGATATTAAAATATTGTTTATACTATTGATCGAAGTTGTTTGATGAGATTTGAATATTTTTTGTGACCTTTGTTTCGCCTTCAAGCTAGGCAGGTGACAGTTACCCAGATTCGACTGGCTCAGATATGTGATTTGGGGGTCATCTATGTGAGGATCTTGGAGTACATGGTGAAAACACTCGAAGATGGTGCTTCACTACAGTTATTTTAACGAATAAAACTCACGTTCAGTATAACGATATTTATTGTTAATGGCACTACTATTATTCCATGGTCAAGGTCACATATAATTTATATATTGTATAATATAGTTCCTATAAAAACTGTTAACAAAATATATAGTTTATATTTATAATTATAGGAACTAATTCGTAGTAATAACGTCCAAATTTATTTATATATATTTATTTATTTAATTTTTATTAACTTATAAAAGTCTTAATAATATAAAGTCGCTAATTAGAAATTTGGAGAACCGCACATATAATTAGGATGTACTCTCGGCCATCAGGTTTTACCAGAAAAAGAAGAGAAACGCTGCGCGGATTAAAGTTTTACCTCTCAAATAGTTACATCTTGAATAGGAGAAGTTAATCATTTACATACATAATGATCCCTTAGCTCAGGGGTCGGCAAACTCTTGAACAAAAAGAGCCAAATATGAGTGGCACAACGGTTAAAAAAATTTCGAGAGCCATACGTATATTTTGATAAATATGATTTATTTAAATGAATTAATTACATAGTTGACATTATAAATATAATTTTTACAGAATATGAATAACATACATTTTTTACGCATTCCTCAAAACTAATGTGAACATTGACCTTCCTTGCATTTCTTTGGAGAGTGTGTATGTTTGGTATGTAACTTGTAGTTTTTAATTTCAGGCGCGACTCCAAAAATTTCTCATCGATTATTTGGCTTCTCTAAATGCTATTTATATTTTTCATGTTTAAAAATGATTGTTCACATACATATTATTATGCAAACTCGAATGTGAGTTCGGAAAGCTATTCCATAATATGTATTAAAATCGTAGTATCTACTTTATGTAGATCTTTTAGAGCGCCCCATTGCTTTGTTCTCTATCCAAATCCTCAATTTTGGTGGCAAGACCTACAAATTTTGAGCTCCATAACTATTTGCTTAGTGGATTTACCAATATAATTGTTTTTCAAAAGTGCTCGTATCAATATCAAATGGAGAAAAATTTGGCAAAGAGCCGCACGCCAATACCCAAAGAGCCACATGCGGCTCGCGAGCCGTAGTTTGCCTACCCCTGCCTTAGCCTATCGACTGGACTTGTAAGGATGTGCGTTTAAACTTTATTGTTATATCGTCCACTTTTGAGCTTTACAAACTATGATTTTTCATCTCTATTTATGTTCGGACATACTCGTCTAAAGGATAAATACAAAGTTATAAAAACTTAAGATTATCTTAGTCTATTAGTTAATATATTATTAAGTTCGCCTTAAATATCTATGTTTATATAAATCAATTATGGCATCACAAATAATTATTACGCAACGAAATTTTGATTAATTCTGTTTTAGCATTACGGTATTATCTCGCTCACTCGTATGGGGTTTATCTATATAAAATTGGCCACCTAGTGTGTTCTCTTTCCACTCACTGCACCTTATACATAACATAACAAAACGTGCGTGTAAAATTGGCCTGAGCGCTGGCTCTGTCTGAAATACGGAGTTATATAGCAATTATAACAAAGAGAGCTTGCACTATATTATTAAATTTACGTAAATTTGCATAATAATAAAATATGCTGCTTTTTACACGATTCTATATAACAACTACGTATTCTGATGCGTCATTTGATTATGATGTAATGGCGTTATTAAATTTGCTCGGTGATCTTATATTAATAATACAATTAAACATTTAAAAACATATTAACTCGTTATGCATACCTGTCATACCTATAAATATATTTAATTAATCCTATATACTACATCTATAATACTTACGTATAATTTATTCGTGACTCTTTGCATCCACAGCCCATCCTGAGTAGTTTTTAAACCGGTCAGTATGAACTGCGGGACTTACACATTGGTTCTTACTTTGGTTTTGTTATGTGTGGTTAACGTCTTTTTATTTAGCGACAGGATTTATTATAAGGCTGAAATATGCAGTTCGGTCGTCAAAATTTCACCTACACGCACCGAACACCAACTGAAGGTCAGTGCTCTTGTGTTGGTGTCATAGGCTTATGCATACTCTCCAACGACACTCTTGCCATTTTACTCTCATTTCGTTATTTAATAATGTCTGCAGATGCTGAAAAGCAAAGTGAAAAAAAAATAACAAATGGAATATTATAACACATAATTGATAATATTGAATTTCTTTCTAGGTGTCTACCAAGGGTATTTTCACAAACCATTACGATACAAGCGACAGTCAACAATCCTCAGATGATGGAATCCAGGATAGAATGTTACAGTATTCAAAAGTCACGATAGATGAGAAAGACATTAAAAAAGAAATCTTAGAACAAGATACGCCGAAGGAACTTCGACTTATTCTGAGGAGAGTAATCCATTTCTCACGTAATTTAATTTGCTGCATTTGTAGCGCAGTTTTTGGTAGCAGAAGTGCTCTAAAAACTCACAAAATTGCTCACATGGACGTGATTGATGATCAAAATCAAATCATAATATTTTCTCAACACAGTAATATTAAAGCAAATAAAAATACAAGTACATGTGAAAAACCTTATAAATGCAATGTATGTTCATACAGATGCTCGCAAATTGGTCATCTTAAAGCACATATAATGACACATACTGGTGAAAAACCTTATAAATGCAGTGTATGTTCATATAGATGCGCGCGTCTTACTGATCTTAAGAGACATAAAGTGACACATACTGGTGAAAAACCTTATAAATGTAATGTATGTTCAGATAGATGTTCGCGACTTGGTGATCTTAAGAAACATAAAATGACACATACTGGTGAAAAACCTTATAAATGCAGTGTATGTTCATATAGATGCGCGCGTCTTGCTGATCTTAAGAGACATAAAGTGACACATAATGGTGAAAAACCTTATAAATGTAATGTATGTTCATATAGATGCGCGCGTCTTGCTAATCTTAAGATACATAAAATGACACATTCTGGTGAAAAACCTTACAAATGTAATGTATGTTCATATAGATTCTCACAACTTGGCAATCTAAAAAAACATAAAATGACACATACTGGTGAAAAACCTTATAAATGCAGTGTATGTTCATATAGATGCGCGCGGCTTGCTGATCTTAAGAGACATAAAGTGACACATACTGGTGAAAAACCTTATAAATGCAGTGTATGTTCATATAGATGCGCGCGTCTTGCTGGTCTTAAGAGACATAAAATGACACATACTGGTGAAAAACCTTACAAATGTAATGTATGTTCATATGGATTCTCAGAACTTGGCAATCTAAAAAAACATAAAATGACACATACTGGTGAAAAACCTTATCAATGCAATGCGTGTTCATATAGATGCTCGCGACTTAATGGTCTTAAGAGACATAAAATGAAACATACTGGTGAAAAACCTTACAAATGTAATGTTTGTTCATATGGATTCTCACAACTTGGTAATCTAAGGAAACATAAAATGACACATACTGGTGAGAAACCTTACAAATGTAATGTATGTTCATATGTATTCTCAGAACTTGGCAATCTAAAAAAACATAAAATGACACATACTGGTGAAAAACCTTATCAATGCAATGCGTGTTCATATAGATGCTCGCGACTTAATGGTCTTAAGAGACATAAAATGACACATACTGGTGAAAAACCTTACAAATGTAATGTTTGTTCATATGGATGCTCACAACTTGGTAGTCTAAAGAAACATAAAATGACACATACTGGTGAGAAACCTTACAAATGTAATGTATGTTCATATGTATTCTCAGAACTTGGCAATCTAAAAAAACATAAAATGACACATACTGGTGAAAAACCTTATCAATGCAATGCGTGTTCATATAGATGCTCGCGACTTAATGGTCTTAAGAGACATAAAATGACACATACTGGTGAAAAACCTTACAAATGTAATGTTTGTTCATATGGATGCTCACAACTTGGTAGTCTAAAGAAACATAAAATGACACATACTGGTGAAAAACCTAATAAATGAAAAGTATTTTCATCGTTGTGAGTATTTTCTCACAGCAACTTGGTCATCTCAAAACACATAAAATGACAAATTCTGGTAAAAAACCTTATATATGCAATTTATGTTCATATAGATGCTCGCATCTTAGTGATCTTAAAAAATATAAAATGACAAACTGGTGAGAAACCTTTTCGATTTTTTCGAGAATTTCGATGCTCGTGACTTGGTCATCTCAAAACACATTAAGTGACACTTACGTCCTGATAAAAAACCTTATGAATGCTATGTATGTATATATAGAAGCTTTGTCATTGCTTATATCAAAAACACATACAGGTGAAAAACCTTATAAATGTAAAAGTATGTTCATATAGATGCTCGCAGCTTGGTGATCTTAAGAGACATAAAATTACACACACTGGTGAAAAACCTTATAAATGCAATGTATTTTCATATAGATGCTCATCTAATAAATAATCTTAAGACATACATTTATACATACTGGTGAAAAACTTTATCAATGCATTCCATGTTCATATAAATGCTCGACATCTAGTTGTCTTTACGGCCCATATGCTCAGCGTAGGTCAAAATGGAGCTTTTATGGTATTTTCAGAGCACAACCCTGGACATTCCTTAAACGTTGTAGATAATCTATTTATATAAGTTTGAAGCTATATTATCCTTTATATGTATTTTAAACATTTGATGACAGCATAAATTATTTTTATTACATAAAAGAGGATTCTTTTTTACCTCTCGCTCTAATGTTTTAGAATATAGTCATATTTCAGTACATAAATGTGCAGTTGTGTTAAGATTTTTTACATTTATTAATTTTTAAACGCATTTATAAAACCATCAGTATAATTTATGTTGACATTATTATAGTGAAATATTTACGATAAAACAATATATTGATAATCTCTGTGATCCCAAATTTGACAAGAATTAGGCATTTTATTATACAAAAAATGGGCAAGATTAACACATTTGAAGATAATTCTAAAGATACTTAATTATAGCCTATGTCTTTGACCATTAACGTTTGATAAACATCCTACGAATAATGATTGCTTTATAATAATTATTGACCTAAGAATAAGGTAGTGTTTTGTTGAAATACGCCATTTCTTTTGGCATTCCCCAGTGGTTAAGCTACAACATACGGTCGTTGCCATCAATTGACAAACGATAAATAAAGTAGGGATTAAGATCATAGTAACGCGCGTGTTTGAACATGTACCGTTTTTAAACAAATATATTTTTTTCGGTTAGGTACATGTTCAAACACGCGCGTTATTGTAATAACATTAGAAAAATAATCAATCCTTTTTTCTATAACCAGTTAGACGCCACTGAAGTCCTGGCACGCGAGCAGCGTCCGCCAATGCCAAGGATGTACATGTACGCACTTGTTTCAGTGCCGAATTTTTTGTATGTAAGTAGGTACTGTGTTTTAATTTTATCGTGGAATTTTAAAACAAACACATTCGCAAATGAATAGCAATTGACAGAAACTCGGAATGTTTGTGAATTTTATTATAAGTATGTATTGTAGTCATTGTCAACACAATGTTATGTTATTTTAATCACACTTGTATTTTTTTACTTAAATAAATTAATAAAAGTATTTTTGCACTTATATTTTCTACATAAAACCTATGTATTCAAAGATTGAACGAACACGATATTAATAATAAATCTCTTAAAACACTATAAACTACGCCAGGAGGCCAATCCCCGGATGAAGCATGGCCGAAGTGAGTAGTGGTGAGTAGTCATAACAGGATAGTGTGTTCTCTGACGCTTCCGCGGAAGTGTACTACTCCTTCCTGTGTCCAATAGTGCAACCTAATAATTGCCAAAAATCGGGTGTACATATATGATCGCCTTATAGTTTGCATTATATTTTTGTCTATGCCCTCATCTGACGGCTATTCCGCGCGCGCAAAAACTTTTATAGGAACAGATACGTCGGTAAGTCAGATTTGATGTCAAATATTATACTGTGTCTCTTTTATTAAATAATATGTAGGTATCATACTAAAAGTGTATTTATTTATTCCTTTACAGAATTAACAAAATTTCAATGGCCCATAGGTATCAGATAGAGCTGTTGATGGAATTCATGGAAAGTAAGTACCTACATAAACGTTTTTATAAATTTGGATATATTGTAAACATATCTCGTATAATCGTAAGAAATGTAGCCTACAAAAATTATGCCAACATGTGGAGTTAACACAGTTTGAGACATAGCCTGTATCATTATTATAACATAATTTTATTATATGGTTGAAAGTGTTTAATTTGCGACGACGAATTGTGTAATGCCCTCGTTTTTTGAGACTAAAAACCAAATCATAACGTACTGTAAATCAAACCAGTGACACGAACATAATTCGTAGACCCTGAGTGGGTGCCCCCCTGGGGGAGTAGTTGGAGACCCAACCATTTTGGTCTGTCCTCAATAGCCAAATCTACAACTGGACATACGACAGTTGCCCCTTGACAAAGCTAAACATGATTTAATATGTAAATGAGTCCCACAGTTTGCCTTGCCAGGTCCCACCACCTCTCAAGGTGAACTGTGGAGGAGAAAAGTCTCGAGGAGAAAATTTATATTCAGCGCAATAAAGGGACCGGTATCCAAATTATGATGGGTACGTTGAAGTTTCCGCAGACTCGAATGTACTGGTGTTATGATCTAAGCATTCCAATTATTAATCAAGCAATGCCCAGAGACCGGTACTTCGAACTACGGAATCACTTGCATTTTGCAGATAACACTGTTGATCGCACGGGCTGCACAGATTAACTTTGGAAAATTAGTCCCTTTTTGAGTGAGGTACAAAAAATATGCCATACTTTGCCCAGACCTGCTAAAAACTCCATCGACGAGCAAATGATACCGTTCACTGGCCGCTGTGAACACCGGCAATTTGTGCCTAACAAGCCAAATCCTGTAGCCCTTAAAAATACTGTTCTCGCGGCCAGAGATAGATAAGTGTTAGATTTTCACATATTTTATCTTGGGAAGGGAACGGTATCAGATGGAGATATGAAGCAGTTCGGTCTGGGCGCAAGTGTGGTCAAGTTACTCTGCCGGACTCTCCCCAATGACTCTTCCTGCATTGTCTATAATGATCGTTTTTTCACCAGTTTAAAGTTCGCCGATTCGTTAACTAGGTACTTCAAGACAAAATATTCTTAACTGGAACTGTCAGAAGTAATAGAATGATAAAGAAATAAAAAAAATAAGGCAATGCAGATGGGAAATTGGGATGAGAAGGTTCGGCAGGATGTCAAAGTCTGTGTAGTCAAGTGGGAAGATAATAAATCCGTGTTATTACTTTCCACTGCGGTCGGCAGTACTCCTGTTGGTACCTGCATGCGATGGTCGAAGGAAGTAAAGAGGAAGATCAATGTCAATCAGCCGGCCATTGTAAAGCACTACAATATGTTGATGGGTGGCATTGATCTTTGCGATCGCATGATCGCTTATTACCGGACTGCGGTCAAGACATGCAAATGGCCTGTGAGGGTTTTTAACCACTTTGTGGACTTTGCGGTCGTAAATAATTGTTGGCTGATGTATATGCGGAATTGCAAGAAAATTTACCCCGAAGGGACATTATGGGACTGTTGTCGTACCGAATCAGATAAGCAAAATCTATGATCCGGTATGAAGGTCGGGTAGCCAACATTTTAACACCGCCAGCACGAGGTCGGCCAAGAAACATGTTAACCTCGACATCGCAGCTAGACACAGAGCCAGCAGCTCGCGGGAGAAATGTTGTCCCCCAACCGATCGCTGAGGTGCGTTTGGACAACGTTAGCCATCTTTCTCGCTTTCAATTTGACCATTCAACATCCGTGTGCAGATATCCTGGATGCAAGTCCCGCACCAGGTATATATGCATAAAATGCAATATATATATGTTTACAAAATTTTGCTTTGAGCTGTATCACACGGTATAGGATGCAGCTTAAAGCAATTTTAAAGTATATATTTAGGGTTTTATTTCATAATTTCAAGTGTAGATATATTTATTATCTTATTTATAATGTTTTTGTATTGTTTTTATTGTATAATGTTCTAATAAAATTATCCATTCCTATGAACAAGTTGTTTTCTTAACCTTCCTTAGCGCTTGGCCGTAGTCATGGGGCGTGTAATACACGGAATAGGCGCGAGGACGGGCACGGGTAGAGTGTCCGTAGTAGCCCGCGCGCGTCCGGTCGTGTTCAGCGTCAAATCAGGGATAGGAAACCATAAACACAGAAAAGTTTTTGCTGGAAAACTCCTATTTGAAATGGCAAAACTTTGCAGCAAAATATGAGGACAATGAAATCAATATGGAAAGCACTTTAACAGAAGCATTTTATAACTTATACAAGAAACTGCGGGAACAACCAGACAAATTTTTCGAATAAGAGTAACATGAGCAAATATTTGATTAAGTTTATTCTAATTGATTTAAGGTTTTTACTATTCTTTTTGAGACATTTTTTGCGATCCGAGTATCGCCTTTCGGCATCTTCAAACACCACCAATGGTGAATATATACTGTCATCTAATACAGTTAATTCCTGTTTATTTGGTAAATTTATATTTATTAATTTAAATTCCATCAAGTACCCTTGGTCGATAATATAATTTGATTATATATTGGATAATATATAAGGAAACTAAGTTTAAAAATGACTTTTCGGTTCATATGGTGTGAATGTAGGTGTAGAATATACGCTTCATAACTTTGCACCCCGGATCTAGGATGTAAATGACGTACCTACTGAATATATTTTATTTTTATTATGTTTATTTTTTTTATTAAGGAAAACAAACATTAACATAGATTACAAAATAATATGTACAAAATAGACTAGAAAAAAGATATTGCAACCAGCAAAGTTTCCATATAAATTATAATATAGTTAAGCCTAACAATATTATATAAAGCAAGAAGAACATAAAATACAAAGAAATTAGATAAAGAGATAAATGAGAAAGAATATTGAATAATTATAGACAAAAATATAAGTAACATTAAATATAAGTAAGATAAGTATACAATTGTATATGTGTGTTAAGAATTATTGAAATTTAAACATATTATTTTTACATATAATATTATTTATATAGTAAAAAATGCAAAATTATAAAACGTATACCTATTTTACAACACTTCGCACTATCTATGCTTTGCGAAGATAATACCATAAATGCACCTGACGCGCGCGGTAAGCTCATGATGGTTTGAGACACCCGCTACTCGCTCGTTTCCCGCGTTGGCGCTCGTGCATGCAAAACGGACATCTCTATGCACGCAGTATGGGAAGAGCCCGCCGCATGCACGATCTTGCCCGCACCAAGCTACACGCGCCAAAACAACACGCGCGAACACCCGTCCCCGCGTATTGTCTACGGACACGTCGAGACGTGTTCATACGTTTGAGTTGCCCGCCCCGTCGCCGCCCCGCGCTCGCCAAACCACCACGTCCGAGCACTTAAGTTTATAGAGTAGGTAATATTCATCTGCAGTGTGACCTGATATGAGGTGCCCAAAAGCAAAGGCAGCTTTCTACCAAGTGGGTAGTTTTGAGAAAAACGTCAAAAACTGATAACAAGTCTTACAATTTAATTTATGTGAGCTATACATTATAGTAGAATATTGTGTTTCAAAGTCAATTTAACTTTTAAAACTCATTAATTTTATTACATGTTTAAGATATATGCATAATAAATATCAAGAAGGCTGCATTTGCTTCTCACCCATCAAGAAGTCTGACTTTGCTTTTGACAACTTGAAAGAAAGCCATGTTTGCTTCTTAGATTTTAACTTGTCGGCCATGTTTTTTATTGTAAAAATACTCAAAGACAAATATTGTAACTTGAATAAATGAAAAAAATCTTTACGTGCACAAAAAAAAACAAATTTATTAAAGTCATTTATTTCTAATTATAAGATATACCTAATAATATTACTTACAATGGAAAGGATTTTTTGTTTGCATTACACATGAAAATAAGCATCGGTTTGTATGCGTAAGCATTCGATATACTTGTGTTAAAATACATGACAGTGGTAGACACAAAACAGTGTTTTACTTCAGTTTATATAATAATGATTACAATAAATTGCCAGAATGTTAATCCTATCTATATCTATAATCTAGTCTAGCCTGAAATAAAAATATTCTTAAAGAAAACACATGTTACAGTAATAATTATTCCTATAACATAATACATACATTATTTGGTAAACAATGATATTAAGAGCGTACATAAGTGAAACGGTTGATAATTTTCAAGACTATGTAGGACATAATTTCGGCCGCGTTGCCATTCGGAGACTGACCGACAGTCGACGTGTCTGCACGTCGATTTGTTTTGTCATGGCGTCGGATGAAAATATTCCTAATGATTTTAAGTATTTAAAAAAGAAAATATGTCAATGAATATACTATTATTATTAGTAATATAACAATAAACATAATATTAATGGACGCATGTTGGATTTTTATGTCAAATTATATTTCGTTCGGCACGCGTCATTTGCAAAATCCGCGCATCGCCTAGACAGGATCTTTTTAGACCATGCCTCAACTGAAGTATAGCCTTAAATTAAAAATAATTAATAATATTTAAAATTAGTTTCACATCGTATTATCCTTCATCTTTAAATTGGCACATTTTAATGACTTTTGGTTGTGGTCGCATGTCGGCGCAATCGGCATTTCCTTAGGACTGTACCTTAAAAAAAAAAAAAATTGTAAGAATTACATTGTACAAAAAAAGTTTTGATGCTTGTCTTATTGGTCAAGTGACAGTTACATACCTCGAAATTTTAGTCATGTTTCTCTTCCAGTTTTCTGGACATCTTGAACGTTTCCTAGTTTTATTTGAAGCTATTTACAAAGGGTGACTCTCCATCTTTCAAAATTTTGTAATTTAACACTTTGATTCACAATTTTAGCACAATAATCACGATTATAAGCCGTAGCGAAAACTCGCGCGGCAACCGCCAAAATGTACTGAGCCGCCATTTTGTCACGTGACTTTTTGTATGGGATGAAACATTTAGAGTGAAGAAAGCTGGGTTTGCTTCTGAAGCTAATTTTTAACAACGATTTTCTATGGTAGAAAGCCAAGTTTGTAAGTAAAACATCAGCTCACAACGTGCAGAATTTTTAGCTTTATGATTCTGCATTCATAGGTTAAAAAGTCATTTTTTGTCAGAAAGCTGCCTATGCTTCTGACCCCCTCATATCCACATATGCGCATATAGTACCTATATTTTACTTGTTATAAAATAAAAAACCTAAAATTTTTTTTTTTTTTGAATAGACTAATACTTCTCTAAGAAATATTTTTTTCGATGGCTGGTTCTCCTTCGGGTCTCAAGACCAAGAGGTATGTCATGACGGTGTTATTTGCGACCCGGGTTTCGCCTTTCGGCATCTTCAAGCACTCACCAGAAAGCAAATAAACACTGACAATGAATACGTCTTTTAACTCTAACTTATATAACAAAACAATACAATAAAGTAGGTAAAATTTCCATTACCTATCATTCTATCTAGCCATGGGTCACAATAAAAAAATTATGAATAGTTGGTGTTTGTAAAAAACCCCCTATATTATCATCAATAATAAATTGTCAAAACCTAATAGAACATTAGTAATTAAACAATAAAAATACCTACTACACTCAAGGCGTGTAAAACGTCTATTCTGACTCATTACCGAGTTACCGACTAGACGGCGCTAATTCGGTTTCATCAGCTTAGGATCGCTCTTCATAGGCAGCACGAACCTAAATGTTCGCCGTATTATGAATTGGAAATAGGTAGCCCCCGATAAATGTTTAATGCATGCAATGTCTTCCTTATTAATTTGGATAATGAAAATAATGGAAACGTACTAAAGTGATGACCGTTAAGAATATACGTTCTGGAAAGATACTTCTACATCAATAATTGATTAAAAATGAGAGTTTCCGATTTTTCTTATTTGAAAGATGACGTCATAATGTCACGCCTTCGAATTGCCCCCATTTGGGGATGTCTCCTCTGGGGGTCTAGAGAGGCCGTGTTTGTTTGTGTACACCGCTTTTATGGTGGGAGATGGCTTGCAGTGCTAAAGCGCGTAACGCTGACAGCGGTATCAAAAAGCGCTTCTCGCTGAAAAGCGAGATCAAAAGCGAATAAATTTAGGCCTCCAGAGATGACATTACATTACTGTAAATATAATATACATCTCGCGTTTCGAAAAAAATATAAAAATGTCATAATTAGTAAAAGTATAAAACAAATAAAAATCGCCGTATAGACCATTCCGAGGTATTTATTTGTTCACTCCCAAGTCCAAATAACAGACGATGACCAGCAACCAGCATACCGAGAGAAGAAAGCGAATGCATTTTCTACGCTCCGACGGGAGATGGCAATATCAATATGGGTTACAATGATGCACCTCATATTAATGTAGGTAGTTTCCTTGTGCGAACCGGTGCTACTTATATTGAATGGGATAGTGTGAATAAAAACGATTAAAACCAAATAATTTTCCGATTTTCTTTATTTATACATGTATACAATAATAATATAATACATATTGTCACTAAATAAAGTTCTTAAACAAGCTATCGTCATACTCAGCAGGTACCTTCCACTTGTCAAACGTATAAAAATCATTCTCATTCATTCAAAACAAAAACTTCCGTCGGCTGACATTTTATTTAGACTGAACCAATTCCAATCTCTTTGGACATAACTATTAATACCATAACAAGGCAAACTCTTAACAACTAAGAGGAGCATGCATAGAACATTAAACACCAATAATTTACAGGCATAAACGAAATAACGATGACAGTTGTAAAGTGTTCGTAATTAGTGACGTCACTTGTATTACGATTCAATTAAGGAGATGTCTTTACCTACCAGTGCATCTGTTCTTTTATATATACAAGACTGATATCAGCAACTATCGAAGGTAGTTTTCCATTTTTTGTATCGAAGTAATAGTATGAATTGTAACAATTACAATAAGTTAGTTATAATTGTTACAATAAGGGCTATGTTTTAACAGCACCTCTCTGTGTTAAAGTTTATAGTGCGATAGACAGTTTTACTGTTTAGACGGCTAACTTATTGTAAATGTTACAATGCGTGCTAATACTTCAATATAAAAATGAAAAACTACCCTCGATAGCAATCTTGTGTACAGAATATAAGTGCAAGGCACCTAGCGCAAAAATACGAAGCACACATAAAAAATTGATAAAAATCGATGTTTTTTAAAAAAATATATAAAAAATATTAAAACTATGAATTAGTGAAAATCTCTTAAGTACTTTATAGAAAACTTAATAAACTAATTTTTAATAATACCTAAATATTACCTACCTAATAATAAGACGGGGTTCTTTGACAAATTCACATTTTATAACATTTTTTTACAATTGTAAGTTTACTTTTGACGTTTATTTTACAATTTTTTATAAATTCTTATTGTAAATTTTGACTATTCATAATTATTTGTTGATATTAATGTTATTGTAAGTGTTGATTGTTTTATATTTTGTGGTTTGTTAATATTTAAAAGAATTTGTTTAATGCCACTGATGTAGTATGAAATATTAATGTCCAACCTCATTAATTTTAAATTAATCTGTTATTGGGAAGGTATTATTGGACGGATAATTATTTATGTACCTATTGTTATATTATTTCTGTCGCTTTGGATTTTGTTTGATAAATATTGTTTTAAAAAAATGTATTCAGTTGAAAATGTCCATCTGAGGCGGACGAAACCGGTTCTAATCTGTTAATAAAAAATGGAATAAGTACTACAAAAAAATGCGTTTTATTAAATAAAAACAACAATACAATGCAGTTCCACCATGAATTGACAGTTAACAAAATAAAAGAAACTAAATTTTAATAATATCTTAATATTACTTACCTAATAATGAGATAGGGTCCTTTGACAAATTGACAATTCATAACATTTTTTTACAATTGTAAGTTTACTTTGTACTTAAAATAAAAAATATATTTCTTTTCAATGTTTTCAGATACATATTTAATAATGAATACAGTTGAAATTGTAAATTATCAAAAAAAAAAAATACTTAAAGTTTACTTTTGACTTAAGGGGGGACATGCTCGTCGAAGGTCAAAATTGAGTTTTTATTGTATTTTCAAACCATGATCCTGGACACTCCTTAAACGTTGTAGATAATCTATTTATATAATTTTGAAGCCTTATTATCCTTTATAGTTATTTTAAACATTTGATGACTGCATGAAGTATTTTTATTACATAAAATAGTATTCTTTTAAACCTCTCGCTCTAATGTTTTAGAATATAGTCATATTTCGGTACAGAACTGTGCAGTGGTGTTAAAATTTTTTACATTTATTAATTTTTAAACGCATTTATAAAACCATTAGTATAATTTATTACGAGATAATTTTTGTAAAATATTCACGATAAAAAATTATTTTGATAATCTCTGTGATCCCAAATTTGACAAGAAATAGGCATTTTATTATTCAAAAAATCGGCAAGATTAACACATTTGAAGATGATTTTAAAGATATTTATTATAAGCTATGTCTTTGATCATTCAAGTGTGATAAACATCTTATGAATAATGATTGCTTTATAATAATTATTGACCTAAGAATAAGGTAGTGTTTTTTTGAAATACGCCATTTCTTTTGTCATTTCCTAATGATTAAGCTACAACATACGGCCGTAGCCATAAAATGACAAACTATAATTAAAGTAGGGAGTAAAATTATGTTAACGCGCGTGTCTGAACATGTACCTAACCGAATTTTTTTAAATTTTTTTTTAAACGGTACATGTTCAAACACGCGCGTTAATATCATTTTACTCCCTATTTCAATTATAGTTTGTTAATTTATGGCTACGGCCGTATGTTGTAGCTAAACCACTGGGGAATGACAAAAGAAATGGCGTATTTCAAAAAAACACTACCTTATTCTTAGGTCAATAATTATTATAAAGCAATCATTATTCATAAGATGTTTATCACACTTGAATGGTCAAAGACATAGCTTATAATAAGTATCTTTAGAATTATCTTCAAATGTGTTAATCTTGCCGATTTTTTGAATAATAAAATGCCTATTTCTTGTCAAATTTGGGATCACAGAGATTATCAATATAATTTTTTATCGTGAATATTTCACAAAAATTATCTCGTAATAAATTATGCTAATGGTTTTATAAATACATTTAAAAATTAATACGTGTAAAAAATCTTAACACCACTGCACAGTTATGTACCGAAATATGACTATATTCTAAAACATTAGAGCGAGAGGTTTAAAAGAATACTATTTTATGTAACAAAAATACTTCATGCAGTCATCAAATGTTTAAAATAACTATAAAGGATAATAAGGCTTCAAAATTATATAAATAGATCATCTACAACGTTTAAGGAGTGTCCAGGATCATGGTTTGAATATACAATAAAAACTCAATTTTGACCTTCGACGAGCATGTCCCCCCTTAACGGCCCACATGCTAAGCGTAGGTCATAACGGAGATTTTATGGAATTTTCAGAGCATAACCCTGGACATTCCTTAAACGTTGTAGATAATCTATTCATATAATTTTGAAGCCTTATTATAGTATTCTTTTAATCCTCTCGCTCTGATGTTTTATAATATAGTCATATTTCAATACGTCCATGTGAAGTGGTGTTAAAATTTTTTAGATTTATAAATTTTTAAACGCATTTTCAAAATTATGATTAAAATTAATATCAACATTATATAGTGACTTATTTACGATAAAAAATATATTTTATAATCTTTTTGATCCCAATTTTGACAAGAATTAGGCATTTTGTTATTGAAAAATGGGCACGATTAACACATTTGAAGATAATTCTAAAGATAATGATTATAAGCTATGTCTTTGTCCATTCAAATGTGATAAACATCCTACGAATAATGTTAGTTTTATAATGATCATTGACCTAAGAATAAGGTAGTATTTTTTTGAAATACGCCTATATATTTATTTTTGCATTTTCAAGTGACTAAGCTACAACATACGGCCGTAGCGATAAATTGACAAACGATGCGTGTTTTTGTGATGTTTTATGGTACCTGACTGTCGGTATAATTAATTTTGTTATACACATTTCACTTTTCATTTTTTCTTTCTTTTTTATTTTTACTTTCTTTCACATTTGGTTTTTCACCAGAATAAGTATTTTTATGCAATTTCATGCTACCAGATTTTATGCAAGAGTAATTCTTTAAATTAGGTAGCTTTTCACCAGATTGAGTCTTTTTCTCTATTTTAATGCTACTAGACGTTATGCATGAGTAATTGCATTTATCACATTATACCTTTTCACCAGTATGAGTCATGTCAAGTCTTTTCATGTTACTAGACGTCGTGCATGAGTATTTGCATTTATCACAGTTAAATGGCTTTTCACCGGAATGTGTCATTTTGTGTGTTTTCATGCCACTAGATTGTCTGCATGAGTAATTGCATTTATCACACTTAAATGTATTTTCACCAGAATGACTCATTTTGTGTGTTTTCATGTTACTTGGATGTGTGCACGAGTAATTGCACTTATCACATTTAAAAGGTTTTTCACGATATCTTTAAGATATCTCACGATATCTACGATCACTTATCACGTTTATGCACGAGTTGCGACGTTTGCGCATCGATTGGCAAATACCACAGGTAAAAATAATATTAAAAACTATAGAAAATACGCATAGCTATATCGTCACTATTTTTATTAAATTTATTAATATATATTTTTTTTAAAATAATTTTTTATGTATTATATTAATATTATATATTAATATAGAATAATGATTGGTAAGCAGTGGGAGGCGCAGGAGAGGTAGGATCACTCGTTGTCGGGAAGTTTCCGATTGCTTGGGCTTAAACTTGAGTTGGCGTTGCACGGAGTGGTCGATCGATTAAAACCGACTGTGGTGCTGGGTGGTGCAAAAAGGTACATAATCTTTGTTATTACTTCGATTTTTGGAGTCCCGAACATACTTCAATTTAAATCAAGCACAATCTTAAAAGGCTTGACATAATCATAATTATTAATATATACTTATATCATTTTATAAAACGCGTCTTCTATCAGAAACCGTGTTTTTCAGATCTATAATTCCACTGTGTACAAATTAATTATTGTAATGTCATTTAACACTTTCTATAAACCTACTCGATATATGTGAGAACGTGACTATGGTGTGGTACTTTATTTAATTATGAAAATCAAGAAAGAGGTTATCGTTGACTTCATGTATGACCATCTCTAATCTATTGTCTGCTGGTTTGCAGTTGTCTTGAATATGGGATTGGTTTGATTTTGATAGATGAGGTACATCATAATTACTACACTAACATAAACACATCTTCCACAAACGTAATGTACCTATAGCTCAATGCTACATAAGACATTTTTTGGAAATCGATGTTACCAGCGTTTTTTGCATGAAGAAATAGTTTGAATTTGATAACTCGCTTTGTTCTGGCAGAACACACTTACTGGAGAATACTAGTTTTGAGTAATTTGACTTAGAAGTTGATAACATATTTGAAATGGTCTATCATGTGAGTTTATTAAGTAATCGTAAAAAAAGGATGACTTTAAAATAAAGACTGTTTATTTATTAAGAAGGTTTCCAGACGGTAAAGTTTGAAATAAGGAACACTTAGGTATAACTAACTCGATGTAATTTTTTCGAATTAGTGTCTTCTGCCAGAACAGTGACGAACTGACGAATAACAGGAATGTATATTTATAACAAAAACAATGAAAGGTTAAAATTTGATTTGCTATTTTTTGATAATTAAATATGAAACGAGAAAGACCTTATAGTTATGTTGTTTTACGGGCAATCTGGGATCTAATTTTGACAGCTGAACAGTGGGATCACTCGTTTGAGAAATGCTTGTGCATAAAGATATGCTCAGTGTCTCGTATCTTAAGTTGGAGAAATACTGTTCACAATATTATGTATGGATGAAATGACGCAAGTAATTTTTAAGTACGTACACGTATAAACTGTTAAAGTTTATTGAAATTAGACCATTCAAAATATTTTGCGGAATGACGAAACCACAGACTAACTTAGTCGACATGCCAGCATGTGACGTGAGCATAAGGTCATCGCAGCATTATTCTGCTACATACAAACAATAATGTTATGACAAAAGTACTTTCTGACAGATTAGGTCGATTGGTCATTATCAGTGACAGACATCACATTCAAATACTGTAGTTGTACGAAGCGTGTGTAACCGAGACGAGGATAATATGTACCTTTTGAAATTTAGTCACAAAGCTGTGATAGGATACATAGATAATGGAAGAAAATATCGCATTATATACAATTACCTGCTGTACTGGTCCGTTATCTGAATGCGAACATCCAGGTGTTGGATCTTCATCATGGAATGTGTGTTTTGCGTCTGCAACGAACTCTCGTTTAACGTCAACCAGCTGGAGGTCAATCTCAGGATTAATTTCAGCGAGAAGCGTTGCCGGGTTCTGAAAGAAACGTTATACATTTTTGTAATCATATAAAAAAACAATTTTGAACTCGCGTACCTATTTTATAACAATACTTACTTATATAATTGAGGTAGGTAGCTGTCTATATGTAGGTATGTCAAAAGATTTTTGAAAGAAAGTTTGACATCCTCGTATGTTCTTAACAAATTGTAAAAAATAAACTTATCGTAGGTATTCTGATAAAATAATTATAAAAAATCACAGGAAAGGACTTAATAAATAAAAACTAACCTCAAATCGCAACTGAAATCGTCTGTTTTCTCCTGCTTTATATAGGTGCGCGTGTCAGTGCTGTTTTGATGGCTAGTTGTTACATCAAACTTGTCTTCAGTACCAGATTGGTCTCCATCACATTTTCGCTTAACTTCCATGTTTGCGTATCAACAATCGTATGCAATGTGCTAGAGACAACTTGACAACTTTCTGTTCTGTTGTAGTACCTATTATATAAGTATTGCCGAAATGCAGTGAATAATATTCCGTGTAGCTATTATCTGATAAACAAGAATGTACCTATTAAATTTTGTAGATATTATGGTACAGATGCTAATGACAAGAACACCGACTAAACGTAGAACACTTAGGCCATCCTCCCACGGCGCAACTGAAATCTGATGGAACTGGTTTGTAAAGGAACTCATAAACTGACCAATGCGAAACCCAGTTGAAATAATAATCACATAACCTCAAACTGTCAAACTGGACTATCAGCTGTGTTGAACAAAAACTGACAACACGCGCGCTGCAGCGTTTACATAATGTTATTTTAATTTTCTTATTAATATTTAACCAATTTTGGTAAGAAAATATTATTTTTCACCGAAATCTTATGATGTTGGTACCACTGTTTGACGGTGACTGGAAACTTCAGAGACCGCGCGACTAGCATGTCGCGTCTCTTCGCGACCGTTTTGAAGCTGAGAGATTCCAGTCTCGCCGTCAGCGAGCCGCCATTGAAATACATTAGCTAGATACTGGCTGGAATTTTAGTTTCAGTTCCGTCGGACTTCAGTTGCGCCGTGGGAGGATGGCCTTATCTTAACTAAAACGTATGTCCTGTCGCTGGACACTAGGAGAGAGTGGAGCCGTCACCGAGAAAAAGACATCGTCAGTGTTGACATTATATGAAAAAAAAACCCAACTTGATTTATTTGTTATTTTATACTGAGATGCGCTGTTCTCGTTATGATTGAGGAAATGCTGATGATCATATTCGTACCATCGTTGTGTTTAGACAACAAAACATACATATTATTAAAGTGTGTCTCCGTGTCAAGTGTGTATTTTTATTATAGGTAGTTCTCACGAAAATACTTTTCAGTATTGCGGCAACACTATTCTAACATTACCTTGAAAGGATCCTGTCTGTCACGTAACGCGTTGCTTTTGGAAAATATCCCCTTAACATGGATGTAAAGCAAGAATGTGATGTAGGATACTCCGATATAGAAGGCAAGCCTTTGTTAGACACGCTGACTAGCCATCCAAACAACCCGGACCCTCGCTTTCATGTTACGCAAGAGAATGCGGACGTTTCAAGTTGCAATTTAGAGTTTAGTTTTTGGAGACTAAATTCTTTTACAATTTTTTTAATTTGAGATTAATAACGAATGGTATACTATTATAATAATATGTTGCTTTTTTACAAACTATGTAAGGACATTCGATGACATTAAACTTTGTTTCAAAAGAATACTTGATTAAGCAATTTGACAGCTACGATACATCTGTGATATTATAGGTTAGGTTATCTCCTTAATCATGTTAAATATAATTATTATACATTGTTTATGGATGTTACAAGAACTGAAACTGGTTTTACCGTGTTTACAAAATAAAATAATTACTTCTTTCAGTGCCTAATGGCTGACCTCTCTAATATAAAATCTGAGACAGATGATCAACAAGCCGTCGTCAAGCGCAAGATTATTGAAGATGTTTTACACCCATTATATGATGATGAATACCCTCAACCGGGTTGTTCGCATTTAGATTACAGGCCAATCGTAAGTAGACATAATGTGTGCTGTCTTATAATATAGAAGGTTGAAATTTGAAAATGCATCTTTGAAACTCATTACACCATTATTAATTCGCTCCAACTTGTTTCATTTGTTGGTTTTAGCTTACACTAATAATATGTTAATACAATATATGTGTTGGTCTGTACATCTTTCGTTAAATCGTGAGTATTTAATTATGATAATTTATACATCACAATCATTCGATTGTAAAGCAATTTTTAATGTGAATAGGTATCTTAAATTGCGATCCACTATACGGTTAATTAATCTCCCGTAAGTGCCTTTTAAGTCATGCAAGGTAAGATATGTAAAAAAAAAAAAAGTTAATTTTTCTATTGTTTATAAAAAAATTGCTTCCAGCAAAGAGGAGGTTTATCGCACGCATCCCGACGCGTAAGCTGTTCGGCCATCGTTACGTTATTTAGGTGATCATTAGTTATTTTATCAAGAAATATCAGGAATAAACATAGCACAATTGCAGAGTGAACATATTTCATTGACATCAGTCAATTATGTTATCCAATCTTTGAATTTGCATTCAAAACCTATTATTATTAATTATTATTATTTATTTTGTGGTATATGGCCACCGCGGAGTTCTTGACGAAGTGCATTCTGTACGTCCGGTTTTGGGCCACTTTTCGAGCACTGCTGGCGTATATTACAAATAGCACTAACAATGTTGGTTTTCAAGGCGTCAATTATGTATGGCTTATCAGCGTCACCTAGCCACTCTGGAAATATTCCATATCAAATCGCACGACTTGGAAGCAAATTGACAGGTTCATATCATAAATAAACCTAATGCAATAAGTCAATGGTTGCGGTCGTATCCTGATACGTAGTTTCATCCTGTTGACACCACATACTGTACGGATCAATCCCATCCATATTTGCAACAGCAACAAATATCATTGATCATGGGCCAGTGCCTTATGATCTCCATTGACGGTAACGCGAGCTCCCGCCTCTTTTTTAATAGATAAGGTTCGATGATTCCATCAGCATGTAAACCGCACAAGCTAATGCATTATTTGTATGTAAAGAAATCTGTAGGGTCTCTTCCAGATTGGACCCCATATGCGCTAATTTTGTTTATTAACAAACCCGTTTAGCCCAAAATAAGTGTCATCGCTTAAGTAAAACATTATTTATATCTTTGAATCGCTGTTCGATCGTCACCCTATTCATGATTTGCCTGTCTAAATACTGATCATAAGTGTCAAAAAGGATGCGCAGTATTACAGGTCGGTTTGACGATTAACCCTATCGCATGTTCTATCTAAGCAAAAAATAAAACTCTTTTTTTCCGTTGTAGAATCTTGAAAACAGAGAGGTAATGGTATTTCATGCGAATCGAGTTGAAATATCACGAAATCGGTGATTTAATGTAGTACCAAATAATTATAATATTTCATCTGCCATAAAATACGAAATCTTGATTGTCTTTTTCATCTTCAGCGAGTGTAGTTACGTGCAGTGGATAAAAATTCATCTCTCAAGTAAGATATTCTTTGTCCACTTCTCCTTGCATGTAGCGTTTATTTTTAGTATGAATAAGTGATTGCATCCCCCACCCTACTTTACCTTAGATTATACAATCAAAAGTTTATGGAAAACCTGAAACAGCTATTCATTCATTAAAAACCAATAATTAATAGGCGAAAGCGGTATGTGCCGCAAGAGTGGGCAAGCCCAACGTTATTAATTTAATTTACAAATGAATTATAGTGATTTAATAATAATATTCCAAATTCACGAAATATTGAAATCAACCATAGAAGTTTTCACTGGATATAGTAATTTTGAGTTTCGTTGTCTAATAATCATTCCTACACCCCACAACACTTTCTCCAATATGAATTAGTATCGTGTAGTGAGTGTTCACTCGATGATGGTGCTTCACTACAGTTATTTTAACGAATAAAACTCACGTTCAGTATAACGATATCTAATTCATGGTCAAGGTCACATATAATTTATATATTGCATAATATAGTTCTTAGAAAAACTGTAAAAAAAAATATATGGTTTATATTAATAATTATAGGAACTAATTCGTAGAATTTTATTGAGTATTAAAGTCCAAATTTATGTATATATATTTATTTATTTAATTTTCATTAACTTATAAAAGTCTTAATAATGTCTATAGTTTATTTATAGAAATATTTTTCTAATTGTCTTTTGTTCGAGGAACTCGGTTATATAATGAAAGTTATAAAATGTTTATTTATTCATTTATTTATTTATAAAACGTAAATTTTACACCTTATTAAAATTAATGGAAACGATTTATATAATTATTTATAATGTCTAGATTTACACTAGGCGGCTTAGATGTATGAGTCGCTAATTAGAAATTTGGAGAACCGCACACGTAATTAGGATGTACTCGCGGCGAAACTGCTGATCGAAGTACTTAGGAACTTATTCGCGATCATTAATACTGGCGAGTCATCGGACTATGACTAATAATTATTATCGCTAGGTAAACTTGTTAGTGGTTTACTTTCGGATGTGAGAGTGCTTCTGTTTACGAAGACTTTTACGAAAAGTGCGAAGTTTTCACTGAAGAGATCCTGCTCGTGTTTTGGAGAATATCACTTGAACGGAACTGAATTCTATAGAAATTCGGGCTCTTTTGATAGGCGCCCGGAGGGACTTTGGGAGAAAATGGATTAAAAGGGGACACTCGTCCTGTCTCTCTCTATAGAAAGTATATCTCTGTATGGATAATTTAATGGTTTGAACGATAGGTAAATATAATATGAATGCTAATGGTTTGCAGATATACTAAAAATCTCACGTATGTTTCCCTTATTACTTATAGCGGTTCTAAGAAGAACTAGGAAAAACGTAAGTATACTCGCGGATGGGGGTTAGTACTTGCACAGAAATTTACCCAAAAAGGTATATGAAAGATAGAATTAGTTATTAGCTAATGAACGAGCTACCTTAGAGAAAGCTCGGGTAATCAGGAGTAAGAAATTTTGATACTTTAACATTCCCTACAACACCTCTACGTGGCATCTAGCTACGAGTATGTACGAGAGCCAATCAGGTTTAACCAGAAAAAGAAGAGACACGCTGCGCGGATTAAAGTTTAACCTCTCAAATAGTTACATCCTGAATAAGAGAAGTTAATAGTTTACGTAAATGATGATCCCTTAGCTCATTGACTGGACTTGTAAGGATGTGCGTTTAAACTTTATTGTTATATCGTCCAGTTTTGAGCTTTACAAACTATGATGTTTCATCTCTACTTATGTCTGGACATACTCGTCTAAAGGATAAATACAAAGCTATAAAGGCTTAAGATTATCTTAATCTATTAGTTAATATATTATGTTCGCCTCATATCCATCGGAGTGAGATGGAATAAGGAACAGGCAGGGTAGGTTGACTAAGAAAGGAACAACTCAGAATTTGGTGCGTGAATAAAATGAACCCTGGTTTTATTATGTCCTTCCAAATAAATATTAATTTAATTATTACAGATAAGTTTAGAGATTATAATTTAGCTGAATGAAATCACGATTATGCGTTCTGATGGATTTACGAAATAGATTGGGCGGAGCGCACGATAACCTTACGGTTCAACCTTTGATGAGTGAAAGACGATGTTGCTTTCTTCTACTGAGTGTTTTATAGTGATTCGATGCAATAGAAAATGCTGCGATCAACTACTTGAATATTTTTCATAATCATGCTTATGAAGTTTATTGTGCAATGCATGACTCGTTTGTAAATTATAAATAATTGATTTTAATTTGAACAATTATGCAGTTTTTAATACTTGAGCAAGATTGATTTTCATACAAACAACTTTTGTGCATGTGATGGTAAACTAACATTACATTATTTATTAATTAGCGATTTTATTGATTGATTGATTGATTTATTATAATATTATTTTGCTAAATTAGCTTTCTGTTGAAAATTGATTGACTCACATAAATCTTTTGTTTTGTTATTTTAACAATATTAAGTTGCAAGTTACATTGTAGTTATAAATTAATGGTTTCCTGCCAAGTCATGCTGGATGGTATGGTATTGACACCTACATAATATCTAAGTTTATATAAATCAATTATGGCATCACAAATTTTGATTAATTCTGTTTTAGCATTACGGTATCATCTCGCTCACTCGTATGGAGTTTGTCTATAAAGAATTGCCTACCTCGTGTGTGCTCTTTCCACTAATTGCACGTTATACTTTAAACAAAACGTGTGTGGAAAATTGGCCCGAGCGCTGGCTCTGTCTGACCTACGGAGTTATATAGCAAACATAAGGAGAGCTTGCACTATATTATTAAATTTACGTAAATTTTGCATAATAATAAAATATGTTTCTTTTTACACGATTCTATATAACAACGACGTATTCTGATATGTCATTTTGATCATAATATAATGGCAATTATAAAATGATTATTAATTTAATCGAATCTACGCATTGCGTAATGGCCTATTAAACTTGCTCGGTGATCTTATGGCAATACAATTAAACATTTAAATACATATGTATTCGTTATGCATACCAGTAATACCTTTACATTTATTTAATTAATCCTATATACTGCATCTATAATACTTACCGCTTAGGTCGACTCATGGCATCCACAGCCCATCCTGAGTAGTTGTTAAACCGATCAGTATGAACTGCGGAACTTACGACTTGGTTCATACTTTGGTTTTGTTATGGGTGGTAAACGCAATTTTATTTAGCGACAGAATTGATTATAAGGCAGTTATGTCGTCAAAATTTCATCTCCAAGAACACAGGTGTCACAGGCCTATGCTCACTATCCAACGAAACTATTGTCATTTTACTCTCATTTCGTTATTTAATAATGTCTGCAAAAATGCTGAAAAGCAAAGTGAAAAAAAATAACAAATGGAATATTATAACACATAACAATTGATAATATTATTTTTTTTTCTAGGTTTCTACCAAGAGATTTTTCACAAAGCATCACGATACAGGTGACAGTCAACAATCCTCAGGTGATGAAATCCAGGATAGAATGATGCAGTATTCAGAAGTCACGATAGATGAGAAAGACATTAAAAAAGAAATCTTAGAACGAGATACTTCGAAGGAACTTCGCCTTATTCTAAGAAGAGTAATCCATTTCTCACGTAATTTAATATGCTGCATTTGTAGCGCAGTTTTTGGTAGCAGAAGTGCTCTAAAAACTCACAAAATTGCTCACATGGACGTGATTGATGATCAAAATCAAATCATAGTATTTTCTCAACACAGTTATATTAAAGCAAATAAAAATACAAGTACTGGTGAAAAACCTTATAAATGCAATGTATGTTTATTCAGATGCTCACGACTTGTTAATCTTAAAATACATAAAAAAACACATACTGGTGAAAAACCCTTTAAATGCAATGTATGTTCATATAGATGTTCGCAACTTGGTCATCTTAAAACACATAAAATGACACATACTGGTGAAAAACCTTATAAATGCAGTGTCTGTTCATATAGATGCTCTCGACTTGGTGATCTTAAGAAACATAAAATGACTCATACGGGTGAAAAACCTCATAAATGCAATGTATGTTCATATAAATGCTCGCAACTTGGTCATCTTAAAACACATAAAATGACACATACTGGTGAAAAACCTTATAAATGCAGTGTATGTTCATATAGATGCTCGATACTTGGTGATCTTCAGAAACATAAAATACCTCATACGGGTGATAAACCTCATAAATGCAATGTATGTTCATATAGATGCTCGCGACTTGGTAGTCTCAAAACACATAAAATGACACATACTGGCGAAAAACCTTACAAATGTAATGTATGTTCATATAGATTCTCGCAACTTGGTAGTCTCAAGAAACATAAAATGACACATATTGGTATTTTCATTTAGATGCTCGCAACTTGGTCATCTTAAAACACATTAAAAACCTTATGTATGCAATGTATGTTCATATAGATGCTCGCATCTTAGTGATCTTAAAAAACATAAAATGTCATACCTGTGAAAAACCATATAAATGAGATCTATGTTCATGTAGATGCTCGCAACTTGGTAATCCAAGGAAACATAAAATGACACATACTGGTGAAAAACCTTATCAATGTAATGTATGTTTATATAGATACTCTCATCTTAGTAGACTAAAGAAACATAAAATGTCACATACTGGTGAAAAACCTTATAAATGCAGTATATGTTCATATAGATGCTCGATGCTGTATGTGCATATGGGTGCTAACAACTTGGTAGTCTAAAGAAACATAAAATGACACATACTGGTGAAAACCTTATAAATGAAAAGTATTTTCATTTAGATGCTCGCAACTTTGTCATCTCAAAACACATAAAATGACATTCTTGTAAAAAACCTTATATATGATATGTATGTTCATATAGATGCTAGCATCTTAGTGATCTTAAAAAACATAAAATGACATACTGGTGAAAAACCTTATAAATGAGATCTATGTTCATTTAGATGCTCGCGACTTGGTCATCTCAAAACACATTAAGTGACACTTTACGTACTGATAAAAAACCTTATGAATGCAATGTATGTATATATAGATGCTTTGTACTTGCTTATATCAAATGACATAAACAGGTGAAAAACTCTATATATGTAAAAGTATGTTCATATAAATGCTCGCAGCTTGGTGATCTTAAGAGACAAAACTACACATACTGGTGAAAAACCTTATAAATGCAATGTATGTTCATATAGATGCTCCTCATCTAATAATCTTAAGACATAAATTTATACATACTGGTGAAAAACTTTATCAATGCATTCTGTGTTCATATAAATGCTCGACATCTAGTTATCTTAACGGCCCATATGCTCAACGTAGGTCAAAATGGAGCTTTTATGGTATTTTCAGAGCACAACCCTGGACATCCCTTAAACATTGTGGATTATCTATTTATATAATTTTGAAGCCTTATTATCCTTTATATTTATTTTAAACGTTTGATAACTGATAAAGTATTTTTATTACATAAAATAGGATTCTTTTTAACCTCTCGCTCTAATGTCTTAGAATATAGTCATATTTCAGTACGCCATGTGCAGTAGTAATAAGATTTTTTAGATTTAATAATTTTTAAACGCATTTATAAAACCATCAGTATAATTTATGTCGACATTATTATAGTGAAATACTTAAGATAAAAAAATATATTGATAATCTCTGTGATCCCAAATTTGGTGAAGAATTAGGCATTTTATTATTTAAAAAATGGGCATGAATAACACATTTGAAGATAATTCTAAAGATACTTATTTTCACCTATGTCTTTGAACATTCACGTTTGATAAACATCCTACGAATAATGATTGCTTAATAATAATTATTGACCTAAGAAAAAGGTAGTGTTTTTTTGAAATACGCCATTTATTTTGCCATTCCCCAGTGGTTAAGCTACAACATACGGCCGTTGCCATCAATTGAAAAACGATTAATGAAGTAGGGATTAAGATCGTAGTAACGCGCGTGTTTGAACATGTACCGTTTTTAAACAAATATATTTTTTTGGTTAGGTACATGTTCAAACACGCGCGTAATTGTAAGAACATTAGAAAAATAATCAATCCTTTTATTTAAAACCAGTTAGACGCCACTGAAGTCCTGGCACGCGAGCAGCGTCCGCCAATGCCAAGGATGTACAGGCACGCACTTGTTACAGTGCCGAATTTTTAGAATGTAAAGGTTCAAATAGACTATATTATGACGATTGGGCACATATGTGACAAGAGCGTTTTAGTTTCTATGATCATATCTATGCCATTCCGTTTACACATAAGCCAATATATGTCAAAAAAATCTATGACAGAGGCGTGGGCATAGATTCTATGACACCCGTATGTGCCAATCCGTTTACACACAATGCCGTAAAATCTATTGTGTCTCATATTTGCCACTGATAAATACTACCAACATGACGCTTGACAAACTTTATGGTTGGTACGCCTTCGTAAACGTCAAACAGATAATAATTATAAAACGAAATAAATCAATACCTAGGCTTGTTAGTGAGATTTTAAATTTATTTATCTATTTGGTTTCTGTCCATATC
The DNA here is from genome assembly GCF_057557595.1 of Rhyacophila brunnea. Lineage (NCBI taxonomy): Eukaryota > Metazoa > Arthropoda > Insecta > Trichoptera > Rhyacophilidae > Rhyacophila > Rhyacophila brunnea. The sequence continues at coordinate 1,489,000 of NW_028233359.1, forward strand.
ATATTATAATGCCGGCGGATGGAGCTACTGCCGCGGCAATCGTGGCATATTTATTGTTGGTAGACAATAAAAAACCAAGACGCAGACGAGTCTGGGTTCGTGAGTGGATTGCAAGACGGGAAACTCTCGGATGCTACAGTAATTTAATAAGAGAGCTGCTGAGGATACGGCAATGTATAAAAATTTCGTGCGCTTGTCGCTGGAAGATTTCGATGCATTGTTGTTAAAGGTTGAGCCGATTATAAAAAAAAGAGACACCCATTTGCGTAAACCCATTACGGCCGGTGAGCGATTGGCAATAACATTGCGTTACTTAGCCACAGGTAAGAAAAACATGCCTATCACGTAATTGAAATATACATTGTGCTTCACAACTGACTTTTATTTTCACACGCGGTAATTTTAGTAGTCCATTTAGATTTTTCTGACCATAAACCAAACGTTACCCAAAAATAATTAGGTTGTGGGTCTCAAAACACCTTAACCACAATAACAATATGGAATACTATAAAATTACCTACACAAAAATTCGTGTCAGCAAGCTAGCTTTTAAAAAATTCCTTTAGGTATGTATGGTCGGTCTGATCAAATACATACCTAGGTTCATATTATCTTTATTTTGCCGGTCTCATGGGCATTCCTTTTCTTGGTATACCTAGGTATAAAGATCTTATTTCTACTTAATTTAATATTGATGGCCGACCAATCATTCAGTATCTAATTATTTATTGGAAATTGCTGTAACAATCTCTTTCTCGTCGTAACCCTATGACTGAGGATCGTGATTGGAACCGAAATAAGTACTGTAAGGATCGGCTGTCTTTAGTTTTACCCATTCTCTGCAAACCTTGCGGTAAAACTGGTAGAAGCTATCAGTTACGTTAATAATACTGACCTATAATTACAATGTAGTGTAACAATTTTCCAGGTGATTCCTACCAATCTTTGATGTACTTATTTCGTGTACCCCAGTCAACAATATCCAGTATTATACCTGAGGTCTGCGACGCCATATATGATGTCCTGAAGAATGATTATTTAAAGGAAAATTAAACAATATTATAATTTTAGAGAATACAATTTTATTACACAGTTTAAAATAAGAAGAAGAACATGGACTATAAATGAAATTTATGGCTGATGCATACTGCTTTACACCTAAAAGACTAATCGGGATCTGAAATCTTTTAATTCACTGGAGAGACATGGATTATTAGAAAATACATCACATTATATTTATAACTTATAGTAATTACAACGATATGAACATAACATACACAATGTAAAAGTGTAATTAATCGGATAATAGTAAAAAAATAGAATTTGAATCAATCCGATAGATCAAATACGTCATCAGTATTTACTGCTTCAGCCTGGTTTTTAATCATCATTTCCGATAAGACGTTTTGTACCTTTTCATGACACTCAATCAAGAGATGCGGCCTAAGCTTCGTCCTCGCCAGCATCGCCATATAATCAAAAAATATTTGGTTATCATCCCGTGGCTTTTGCATCACGTCGATGGCCTGTTTTAGAATGGCTTCTCTGTCGAAATCTGTACCCGATCTTTTTTTTCCCCGAGCTGAGGAGACCGGTGTCGACCATTAGCGGCTTCTCCCTTAGGTCATTTGGTCATTGACCTTCCAAAAATAAATATCTTACAATCTATGTAGGTTATAATCTAAGATGTAGGTACAATGTCTTATAATTATCGGCTAACTCGTCAACTCGGGACGCACGCTAACCATACGTATAAAATTTAAACAGAAGGAATCACGATCGGTTGCTGTGTAGTGTATACCTTGGGTCATTTCGGAACCTGCCGGGATAAAATATTTATAAATATTTCTCTTTCTCTCTCATTTTTCCTATGTCAGACGAAGAGAACAACAATCATATTCATATTATTTTGTCGCCGTATTAGGCGTGACTTTGGTCATTGCCAGAAATGAAAGAGATGTAAATTTTCAATGTGTTAAAATGAAACAGGTATAAAATTAGCGAGCGTGTTTTGTTTTGGTAAACCTTTTTATACTTATTTGTTATCGCTTCCTATTGTTTGAAATTTGCATATGCAATTTCAATGTTTGTATGCAGTTTAGTTTAAATCCAACCTTTGAGTAATACGCATTGATTGCATTCATTGTGTTAAACCATTATATACAAGTTATCGCTTAAAATGTCTTCTGCCATATTTATCATAAAATTTACCTTCTAATAAAATCAGTGGAAATATAAAAAGTGTTTTATATATATAAATGATCCCGCCATTACATAACAGTACACAACACTTTTTCTGACAGTGACAGTTAAATGAAAAATGAAGCTAAAAAGCTACGGTGTTTTTATTAAATGTGTTTGATTGTTTGATGTGAAATGGACATTTTTTGAAGAGTGAGTAGGTACCTATCTATAACAATTTCTAGCACTTTTTTATAATGTTTAAAAACCCAATTTGCAATACGTTTTTTAAGTATACAACGAAAAGCCAAGCTCCAATAATATTATTACTTATTTAAAAATGACCCCTAAGTGTTCAAGCCTAGGACCGCCAATGGTGTCGACGTACACGATTCGTCGATGAATGAGTCCGTACTCGATGGCTGAAAAATAAAACAAATAAATGTAAGAAAATTATTTTCTTTTTGCAGGTACCTAATACTGAAGATGAGTGGTTACAGCATGCCAATGATTTTGAAAAGCAGTGGAATTTTCCCCACTGCATAGGCGCGATCGACGGAAAGCATGTTGTGCTCACCGCACCACCAAAAAGTGGCAGTCTATATTACAATTATAAGGGCACGCACAGCATTATTTTAATGGCGATGGTTGACGCCAATTATAAATTTACATATATTGATGTCGGTTGTAACGGTCGGGCATCAGATGGGGGTGTTTTTAATGAGTCCACATTAGCTGCAGCATTACAAACCAACTCAATAAAGATACCGGGTGCACGACCATTGCAAAATGGTATTACACCGGTGCCTTATGTAATGGTTGCAGATGATGCATTCTCATTGAAAGAAAACATTATGAAGCCATTCTCCCACAGAAATGCACATGGTCTGGAGCGCATTTTCAACTATCGTTTGTCAAGAGCTCGGCGTATAGTTGAAAATGCGTTTGGGATTCTGTCGGCGAGATTTCGTGTTTTTAGAAAGCCGATTTCTTTAACAGCAGAAAAAACCAAAAAAAATGTACTGGCCACATGTGCACTGCACAATTTTATAATGACATCAAATTCCCAACGCCTTTATCTGGCAAATGGGGACTTAGATGTTGATAACTGCGACGGAACTGTTGTGGATGGGAATTGGCGAAACGTTGCGACTGAAGATGGCAGTCAATTTTTCCCATTACAATCCGTTGCAAGTAACAGCAGTGGCGCTGAAGTGAGAGAAATTTTGAAAAATTATTTTGTGACTGATGGGGAAGTGCCATGGCAATATAATTATGCTTAATTACTCGAAGGATATACTTAATACCATTATTATGTGTTAGCACTCAAAATTTATGTGAATTTTTATAACATGTAAGATATATTTTTAACCTATTATGTAGGTATGTAGTTTATTTTTTAAATATATAATATCTATGTGCTCCAAATGTATGTTTTTTTATATTAAGCATATGAATATAATTTTTCTTTTACTTAATATTTTTGTTTGCAAAGTAAATTTATTATTTTTAAAATATATTATGTTTTAGTGCTCTAAATGTATATTTTATAACATATGAGTATAATTTGTCTTTTTCTTGGCAAAGTAACATTGTTATATTTTTTTTTAATATATCATGTTTTAGTGCTCTAAATATATATTTTTTTAACAAAGGTGAGTAGGTATAATTTCTCTTAATATTTTTTTAGGAAAAGTAAATTTGTCTTTCGTTTTTTAAATATATTAATGTTTTAATGCTCCAAATGTAGATATATTATCTTTATAACATGAGTGTATATTTTTCTTTTACACAATATTTTTGTTGGCAAAGTAAATTTTACTCAAATACCTAATATGTTTAAGTTATTATATTAATAGGTATATTTATGTATAATTTCAAAAATAAAATCAAAAAGGATTGAATTAACATAACCATAATGCAGTTTTATTGTTGTCTACATTCATCACATAATACCTATAACATGCTTTGTCAACAGTAGAGGAAGAGAGCTGTAGAATTTATTGAATTGAAATATTTATTTAACAAAATAAGAGTTTTTTTTTTCAAACAACCTATTTAAAAATGGATTGCAAAAAAAAACTAATGAATAAGGAAGCAGACAAAAATACACCCTTAACCGACCAATCAGACGCCGCCATTCAAATACTGATTTCAAACGTACGGTAAAATCTCTATACAACCGCGTCAAACCGTTCGCGTCTGTGCAGTGAGAAAGCCTTGATTTTGCTTCGTCTATTTGATTGTTTTTACTAATTAATAATGGATGTTTCATTAGTAAGTGTAACAGAATCTCTACCAGGAGAATCAAGGAAGCGTTTAAGAAATCCAGCTGGCTGGAAATGTAGCGTGTTACGCCAAGAAAGGTATTTAAAAATTGACATTCCTAACAATAATTTTTGCTATAGATGTTTCAATAATCCAGTGGTGTTTCATAATATTATTTTTTGTTTCGTACGCTTTTTTTAAATGATGCCGTAGATACATAATATTGTATATTTAGCGTGATGTAATTATTATGAGATCTATAAGTACAGATTTTTAACATATTTTGCTTGTTTCAAAAAATAATATTGGGACCTTTAATAATTGGACATTATTTTTTAATCACTTGATGACTTATAATAAATTGATTTAAGATAACCGCCATAAATCTCATTATATATATTTACATAATATCTAAGTATAGTCATTATTTTATACTTTTGTATATATATTTTATTAACCTCTATCTTTACTTTTTATTTTCAAAGTTATTAATTATTGTATTTTTCATAATTTGTTGCAGATATTCATCTAAAAAATTGCCCGAGTATCCTCAGTGTAATCATGACACTAAGAACTTCAAGGGAAGTTCATTAAATGGAACTGATATTAGACATTTCCATACTGCATTTTATGAAAAGGCAGTGAAACTTGCTCAAGATACATTTATAGTGAAGTATTTTAAAGGAGTTTCAGTGATGTCACACAGTGGGGCTGAAAGAAAAAAATCTTTTTAATTTTATAGTGACCTACCTACTTTTAATTCCTCTCTCCACCTTGGAACAACTAGATCATCAATGATTATGCTTTATATGTATGTGTTATTGGGACCATCACTTATTCACATATTTGGTATACTTGCGTTATTTCTTGCTCGCTTCTCATTAATAAACACGATTCTTTATTTTGAAAAAATGTTTTTTTTCTATGTACATACATACATACCTACCGCTATAAATGCTAAAAAGATGCAATGTAAAAAAGGATTTACCGTGTAGTAGGTAAGTATGGTGAGAAAATATTTGTTTGGCAAAATAAATTCTAAAATATCTATATTAATTGAAATAAATACGGCCCGCTACTGAACAGTCATTTCCGGCCGACCTTATTCCATAAGTGCCAAACTCGACTCTATTGACATGTAACGTCAAAGTGTGAGTCACAAATTTGGCTCCTTGCGACAGCAAGTGATGCAAGTGTGCTCTCGGGACAATTAAAATGCATTTATTTGGAATATTGGCGCATATAAATTGAATTTGACGTTTTAATTTACTATTCCATATAAACCGGAAACTAGAAAATAACTTAAATTACACTTAAAGTTATCACACTGCCCATAACAGTTTTTCGTGATTTACTCAAAACTCAAAAAACCCCCAGGAGCCAGTTTAGCGACTCGGCGCCTCATATTGAAAGATACAAAGATGTCGCCTGTCGCAATAGTAAACGTGATATTTTTCAATCGAATATGGTAAACACAGAATTATAAGTGGTTGCTATACCACTGGAAAAAAATCGTTTCATTAAGAAAATTTTGTGTGCAGTTCTGTTTTGATTTTTTTTCATCGTTCGACCTAATGTTGCTTCACAAAGCGATACACAAAACCACAATTGCGAAAACGACCGATTCCGTCGCAAGTCTGGTTAAGAAGAGACAATTTAGCGACTCCATATTTTTTCAAAGAGCGCGCTTGGCGACTCACGTCAATATTCATTTTGATTTTTTGATGAAATTGGGAGGAATTTGAAACTCTCAACTGGAAAAGTCGATAGATCTATCGATAGAGCATCTAAGTACATTCAAAACTCATTTTATCGAAAAATCGCCAGGAGCCAGTTTAGCGACTCGGCGCCTCATATATTCTCCTAGTTCTTTCTTTATGTTTTTTTCCTCAATGTGTAGGTATTTGCTAGACGCTTGTGCTTCAATCACGTCCCAGGACGATATGAGACTCGCAACATTGACCTGTACAGTGCTTCTAGCGATAATCTTAAAAAGACATTTAAAGTATTAATGAATTATTATGAGGTTTTTAAATAACAGTTCATTATAAGTATGAGATCAAGGTAGAAATATTATACCTAGGCATGGTGTTGGCGAACTTTTTTACGTAAGCACGCGTGCCAAAATTTTCCAAATATAATCTTTCAACTGTCTGACGTGCCAAGCAGTTTTTTATAGAAAAAATGAAAAATGAGTTTTTAAGAATTCTATTAAAAAAAGTTTAAATGTTACAATGAGAAATTATATCTTTTACCGTGTTTCTAGACGAATGCATATCTTTTATTCTTTGATTATATTATTGTTGCATGTTTTCAAATTTTTCAAAAAGGTCGTGGGAGCATTCCACGCTGCTTTTATAGATTTCCCATATTTTAACGGTTTTCCATTTTCACTGTCTGTCAGAATTACTACGGCTAGCTCCACCAAGTTTTTGTACTCGTATCTTATTTGGTCTAGGAATTTTTGTTGGTACCAAATAAATTGTTTGTTACTGTATTATTTAGCTTGGTTCTTTACACACAAAATGACCCCAGAATTGCTTATAAGGCATTCTCTCGCTACAGTGGTCTCAAGCATTGTAAATTGATCAAAATTGGATGTTCGCGCAGCGGCGTCATCCGCCGCCTGCTGAGGTTTCTTTCACGAACCGATTAGTCCCTTAAATCTGCTCGCAAAAATAAATACAAAACAGCAAAGGTCCAGTGGTTCTACACTTTTATCAACCAAGATATTAGGTTTTTACCCTCTCCTGAAAAAAAGTGTTTTGTGACATTTGCTGTTCAGAGGCCAAGGTCTTCGATTGCTTTAGTTGATTTTGAAAAATGGTACTGCCTAATATTGGCCACCTCCAACGTCGTGCGATTTGTTATATTTGGATTATTTCCTGTAAAACTTCGTGAAGTCACTGGTTAATGCTGATAAACCCAATGGAAGCCGATATCGTTCGCGATATACGACAAGCAGTGCTCGAATAAGTGACATCCAAATTTGGTGACTAGAATTTTCTTCGTTGAGAACAACTGCGGTGACCACATTATAAATGTTAAGGGCATGTAGAAAAATGTTTATTAGTTGTGTTATTAGTGAACCTGTAAATGAACGTACCTGGTCCATTGGGCTGTATTGTTGATAGGATGAGCCGGGTTGAGTATTCTCATTATTGATTTGGCGAATTTCATCTTCCACAAATTCTTGTTTGATAATGACATCCTCATTATCATTCTCTGACTTTAAATTGATCAGGCCGTCTTCACACTCCTGAAAGTAATAGCATCACCATTGTGATCAGCCAGAGTCAATCCATTTCTGGATAAGACCTGCCACAGCTCTATCCTCTGCTTTCAGTGGCCACCAATGTACGACTGCATTTAGCAAGTGAATGTATACTCACCGAAAGGCATTCCGGTTTCATGGAGTATTTTAATCTGCCTTTTTAACATATTGCATAACATATCGCACATTGTGATCTATAGGGGCGTAACTGTAAATAACATGATCTTGAGTAATTTGAGTTTGAATGTAAAATAATTAACTACAATTTAATTAATTGCACTAGATAGCAGAAAATTGTACATGTTAGAATAATTTTGTGTACTTTACCCTACTGCAGTTCTTAAATATATAAATATATTTTTTAAATTATATTGTGAATTTTTGCAGTTGCGGCCATATAGTTTGAAAATTGACGAACAAACTTGCAGATGCGGCTTAATAGTTTTAATAGAAAAAAACAAAATGCACCTTTTTCATATATAATTTTATAAAAATAATGTTTTATATAAAAATTATTTTATTATAGAAATAAAAAAATCAATAAAAATATGACGAAACATAGAGAAATAAAAAAGAACAATGAAAAAAACTTTAATCATCAGTAGGATACAAAATATAATTTATTTTAATGTCGGATAATTAAAAAAAAATCGGTGTGTGTACTTATGTACGCAAGTTAGAAGTTATACTTCTTTGGCGTAACAAAACAAAATCAAAACTTGTGATAACCTAGATTTTTCGACTAGCTCCTAATTATCTTGGTAAATTTCACACGTAAGAAAACTTATTACCATAGAAATTTTATTACCATATACCCTTCATTACACTATGTGTAACTTTATGTGACTTACGATGACCAAGTTGCGAACATCTATATGACCATACATTGCATTCATAAAGTTTTTTTACCAGTTTATTTGTTTTGAAATGACTAAATGACACGGATCTTTCTTTCTTCTTTAGCCATATCCGTCCCTTAGCTGGAGCATATGGACACCACGCGGCGCCTCCAAGAATCCCTGTCGCTCGCCAGTCTTCTTGTTTCGTTCCAGGTCAAACCAGCATTCCGTTAAGGTCCGACATAATAAGATCACGTATTTGTTTTCATTGAACTAATATAACTACGTGTAGCTGGTGTTTTAAATTATGCATAGTAGATAACAGTCTAAAAATATATTCTTTTATCTATAACATATTGAAAATTATGACATTAAACTATATTTAAATAATTCTTGATGTTCTATAGATTGAACAATATTTGTTATCAATAATTATCGTTTGAAATAGGCAGGGCATAATGAATTTAAAAATAATGATCGCCATGTGTAATATTAAGTATTCTTATTTCAACAAAAATAAATAAGTATGACTGAAATAGTGTGAACTATTTTAGTTGGATCGCCCATACGGTACACCTAAATCTTTGTGGTTGGGTTGAGGCAGAGTTTAACTGTTTTTAAAAAAATAACCGGCACAATCTGCAAATTGTATTCATAATTCAATTAAAATAAATAAAGTTGACTGACAAATTTTAGTGTGCATCATTTATGTGAAATCCTAACAGCCTTCCTCTACCCTTCGCCACTGTTACATAGTGGTTGGACCAAAAGATACCTTGCCATACATAAGTATTTATAAATAAGTGGGTTAAAAACAGAACTGCTTTTTTCTCTTTTTGATAATTTTATTCTTTTTAATTAAAACAATCGTAAAACTAGCTTGGTACACTCTATTAATATCATCATCATCAATAGCCTTGGTCGATCAATTGCTGGATAAAGGCCTCCCCTGGCGCCACGTACATCCACCGAACATTCTCTACTCCATTAATGTAATAGTAAGTTATAATCTAGAAACCAAAAACACTCAAAAATTGTGTAAATATCTTTATATGTAAATCTAAATTTTTAAATAATGGCAAGAAGCCCGCTTGCTTATAACATACCGCATTTTGTCATAATACTAGTCTCATATTTAATTTTTACTACCTACTAAAAAGCAAATCATCCACCACTCTTTCACACTTCCATACATTTTGATAATTAATTGCAGATTATTAATTGGGTTGTAGCATTTTTACATGTAAGATGTTCAGTTTAGTTTGGGACAAACGCTTTATTTTTTCAGTAATAATGAAAAACAAATAAAATGGTGAAGAACAATTAATCATTACAATATTTAGTGACTAATAATATATCAGGAATACTAATTAAAATATGGCCACATACAAGTTTAACGCTTCAGTATTGCAATTAGTTGCAGTACGAATATAATAAAAATCGAATAATGTTCCAGAACCAGTAAGTATTTAAGACTATTAGGATATTTAGGATGAAAATCAATTTGCATTGTTTTTTAAAACACATCGCAATTTATGGTTTTTGAGATTAGCAGTTTGAGAGAATTTTTTAGAGCACACATCGCATTGATGTGGTTTTTCACCAGTATGTGTCATTATATGACGCTTAAGATGAGTAATTCGACAGAATTTTTTAGAACATACATGACATTGATGTGGTTTTTCACAAGTATGAGTCATTATATGACATTTGAGATGAGAAATTCGAGAGAATTGTTTAGAACATACATGACATTGGTGTGGTTTTTCACCAGTATGTATCATTTTATGTATTTCGAAATCACTATTTGAGACAAAATTTTTAAAACACACATCGCACTGATGTGGTTTTTCACCAGTATGAGTAATTATATGACTTTTAAGATGAGCAATTCGAGAGAATTGTTTAGAACATACATTACATTTATAAGGTTTTTCACCAGTATGTGTCATTTTATGTTTTCTTAGATTACCAAGCTGTGAGCATCTATATGAACATGCATTGCATTGATAAGGTTTTTCACCGGTATGTGTCATTTTATGTGTTTTGAGATTTACAAGTTGCGAGCATCTATATGAACATACATTGCATTTATAAGGTTTTTCACCAGTATGTTTCATTTTATGACTTCTGAGATTAACAAGTTGCGAGCATCTATAAGAACATACATTACATTTATAAGGTTTTTCACCAGTATGTTTCATTTTATGTGTTTTGAGATTTACAAGTTGCGAGCATCTGTATGAACATGCATTGCATTTATAATGTTTTTCACCAGTACTTGCATTTTTAATTGCTTTAATATTACTATGTTGAGAAAATACGATGACTTGATTTTGATCATCAATCACGTCCATGTGAGCAATTTTGTGAGTTTTTAGAGCACTTCTGCTACCAAAAACTGCGCTACAAATGCAGCAAATTAAATTACGTGAGAAATGGATTACTCTTCTCAGAATAAGTCGAAGTTCCTTCGGAGTATCTTGTTCTAAGATTTCTTTTTTAATGTCTTTCTCATCTATCGTGACTTCTGAATACTGCATCATTCTATCCTGGATTCCATCATCTGAGGATTGTTGACTGTCGCCTGTATCGTGATGCTCTGTGAAAAATGCCTTGGTAGAAACCTAGAAAATAAATTCAATATTATCAATTGTTATGTGTTATAATATTCCATTTGTTTTTTTTTTCACTTTGCTTTTCAGCATCTACAGACATAATTAAATAACGAAGTGAGAGTTAACTGACAATAGTGTCGTTAGAGGTAGTGCATAGGCCTGTGACACCAGCACAAGAGCACTGACCTTCAGTTGGTGTTCGTGGAGGTGAAATTTTGACGACATAACTGCATATTTCAGCCTTATAATCAATCCTGTCGCTAAATAAAAAGCCGTAAACCACACATAACAAAACCAAAGTAAGAACCAAGGAGTAAGTCCCGCAATTTATACTGACCGGTTTAACAATTAAACAGGATGGGCTGTGGATGCCAAGAGTCGACCTAAGCGGTAAGTATTATAGATTTAGTATATAGGATTAATTAAATAAATGTAAAGGTATTACTAGTATGCATAACGAATTAATATGTATTTAAATGTTTAATTGTATTGTTAACATAAGATCAACGAGCAAATTTAATATGCCATTACACGATGTATAGAATCGATTAAATTAATAATCATTATATGATTGCCATTATATAATAATCAAATGACGTATCAGAATCCCAAGCTGTTCTATAGAATCATGTAAAAAGCAGCATCTTTTAAATATGCATTCTTATTATGCAAATTTACGTACATTTAATAATATAGTGCAAGCTCTCCTTCTTATAATTGCTATATAGCTCCGTATGTCAGACAGAGCCAGCGCTCGGGACAATTTTCCACACACGTTTTGTTTGAAGTATAAGGTTCAGTGAGTGGAAAGAGCACACACTAGGTGGGCAATTTTACATAGATAAACTCTATACGAGTGAGCGAGATAATACCGTAATACTAAAACAGAAATAATCAAAATTTCCTTGCAGATTAATTATTTGTGATGACATAATAAACAGATTTATATAAACATAGATATAAGGCGAACATAATAATATTAACTAATAGACTACGATAATCTTAAGCCTTTATAACTTTGTATCTATCATTTAGACGAGTATGTCCGAACATAAGTAGACATGAAAAATCATAGTTTGTATAGCTCAAAACTGGATGATATAACCATAAAGTGTAAACGTAAATCCTTACAAGTCCAGTCGATGAGCTAAGGGATCATTATGTATGTAAACTATTAACTTCTCTTATTCAAGATGTAACTATTTGAGAGGTAAAACTTTAATCCTCGCAGCGTATCTCTTCTTTTTGTGGTCAAACCTGATGAAAAGCCGCAAAAAAATCCTAATTACGTGTGCGGTTCTTCAACTTTCTAATAAGCGACTCTATAATATTAAGACATTTATAAGTTAATAAAAATTAAATAAATAAATATAATATGTAAATAAATTTGGACTTAAATAGTCAATAAAATTCTACGAATTATTTCCTATAATTATTAGTATATATATTTTCTTTACAGTTTTTTTAAGAACTATATTATTCAATATATAAAATATATGTGACCTTGACCATGGAATAATAGTAGTAACATTAACAATAAATATCGTTATACTGAACGTGAGTTTTATTCATTAAAATAACTGTAGTGAAGCACCATCTTCGAGTGTTTTCACCATGTACTCCAAGATCCTCACATAGATAACCCCCAGATCACATATCTGAGCCAGTCAAATCTGAGTGACTGTCACCTGCCTAGCTTGAAGGCGAAACAAAGGTCACAAAAAATATTCAAATCTCATCAAACAACTTCGATCAATAGTATAAACAATATTTTAATATCATACTTCAAAATTCAACATAATTTAATAGAACACTCACTTCACGATACTAATTCATATTGGCGAAGGAATTGTGGGGTGTGGGAATGACTATTAGATAACGAAACTCAAAATAACTATTACCAGTGAAAACTTCTACGGTTGATTTCAATATTTCGTGATTTTGGAATGTTATTAAAAATATCACTATAATTAATTTGTAAATTAAATTAATAACGTTTGGCTTGCCCGCTCTTGCGGCACATCCCGCTTTCGCCCATTAATTATTGGTCTTTAATGAATGAATAGCTGTTTGAGGTTTTCCATAAATTTTTGATTGTATAAACTAAAGTGTAGTAGGGTAAGGTGAGGGGTGCAATCACTTATCCAAACTATACACACTACATGCAAGGAGAAGTGGACAAAGAATATCTTACTTGAGAGATGAATTTTTATCCACTGCACATAACTACACTCGCTGAAGATGAAAAAGACGATCGAGATTTTGTATTTTATGGCAGGTAAAATATTATAATTATGTACTACATTAAATCACCGATTTCGTGATATTTAAACTCGATTCGCATGAAATACCATTACCTCTCTGTTTTCAAGATTCCACAATGGAAAAAGAGTTTTATTTTTTGCTTAGATAGAACATACGAAAGGGTTAATCCTCAAACCGACCTGTAATACTGCGCATTCTTTTTGACACTTATGATCAGTATTTAGACCGGAAAATCATGAAAAGAGTAATGATCGAACAGCGATTCAAAGATTTAAATAATGAAAGAAATGAAAATATAATTAATATAAAATTCTACAGGTTTTTTAATATTAATTATATTTTTATTACTTTCAAAATGGAATTCTACCAAGTAAATGCTAACTTAATTAATATATAAATAATGTTTTACTTAAGCGATGACGCTTATTTTGGGCTAAACGGGTTTGTTAATAAACAAAATTGGCGCATATGGGGTTCAATCTAGAAGAGACCCTACAGATCTCTTTACATACAAATAATACACTAGCTTATGCGGTTTACATGCTAGTGGAATCATCGAACCTTATTTGTTAAAAAAGAAGCGAGAGCTCGCGTTACGGTCAATGGAGATCATAAGGCAGTGGCGGCCGGTGGTCTTCAGAATAGCATTTTCTGGTAGTGCGCAATGGTTTACCTTCTATAAAGAGAAGATCTTATTCTTTAACCCAGCATTGGAGCATATGGCATGCACAAGTTCGCGCCACTTCCCTTGGTCCATCGCCAACTCTTGCGCCTCCCGCCATGTCAGACCTGCATCACGTAGGTCGCTTTTGTGGCACCGCTGCAGGGTGAGTGAGGGCCGGCCATGGCGACGGAACCCTTGAGGCTGTGCCATAAGGGTACGACGTGTTACACTTTTTGGCGGCATCCGAAGCACGCGTCCAAGCCACGTAAGGTCGTAAAGCGTCTTTTCATAATTACGTCAATCACCGAAGGCTACCGTGTTCTCTTACCGACTTCTCAGAAGGTAAATTAAATATGTCTTTGTTTATTTATACTATTTCTCAAAAAAGATTTTAACAGCAAGAATGATTTAATAATATCAATAAATAAATATAAATGTCACAATTTATGGCTTACGCTCTGAGCGAACAATGCTTTAGCGCGTTAGCCAAATAAATAACCGATGATGTTTTTTTTTATTATTTTAAATAAATTTGAATGGTTCAGAAATAAACGCGACAGGTTTTTATTTTCGTAAAATGTTGGCGATTCATTAAATCTTAAATGTAAAAATGTTAAAAATTAACTCGTCAACATTGTTATAAACAGAAACTGGCGTTTTTTGTTACTAGAGTCCTAATTTCGTGCGCCGATCATAAAGTGTGTAAAAAATGCTACACAAAACGCGAATATGGGACATTGGACGACGGTTTAAGAAATATACAATGACCTCATTCTAATCCTGTGCACACTGAAAATCTATTTGGATCGCAATCGCTTTGTGCCCATGAACGTAGTATTGTTCATAATACTGCTACATGTTCTACTTCGCGAAGTGAGTGATACACGGTATGAATAACAATGAAAAGTTGATCGATGTCTTCAACAAAGCAGGCAGTGCGTTGCACTTGCATGGTATTAGAGGAGCCGCCGCTGTCATAAGGCACTGGCCCATGATCGCTGCTGTTGCAAAAATGGATGGCATTGATCCGAACAGGATGTGGTGTCAACAGGATGAAACTATGTATCAGGATACCTACGACCAGAAGCACGGACTTATTGAATTAGGTTTATTTATGATATGAACCTGTCAATTTGCTTCCAAAGTCGTACGATTTGACAAATAATATGGAATATTTTCTGAGCGGCTAGGTGACGCTGATAAGCCATACATAATTGACGCCGTGGAAACCAACATTGTTAGTGCTATTCGTAATATACGGCCAGCAGTGTTCAAAAAGTGGAGCAAAAACGGACGTACAGAATGCACTTCGTCAAGAACTCTGCGGTGGCCAGATACCACAAATTGCCTAAGTCATGAAAAATGCAAGCCCGTTGCCTAATTCATGAATTAGACAAAATATCTGCCGAGTGCGTGAATTCGGCAGTAATTTCATACATTTGACAAATTAGATAGTAGCGCTACGGTGGTGTTTTTTGCAACTAAACTAAATGTGTCAAATGCTCATGCATTGGTCAAAAATTTACGTATATTAACTATGGTCAAAATAGATGGTCTCGCTCCGGTGGTGTTTTTTGCAACTAATCAAACAGACAAAATAATATATGTCAAATGTCAGTGATTATAATATAAAAATATACCAATCAATAACTACAATGACGTTCATATCCATTTACTATGCGCAAAAAAATCTAGAACTATAATATGATAACGGAATTTTTTATTAAAAGGTATTTTCGCGATTTAATTCGCTCTTGGGTATCAATTGTGCAATGGTCGAATGTATGTTTGTGATAGTTTGTCGACACTTGTTGGCTAACCTCAAAATGGACTCTCAGTTTAATTCAGAAATACAAGACCTAACCTAAACTAAACTAACCTAACCTAAACCTAATAATAATAGGTAATATTATATTATGTCCAATTAGAACTAATAAAACCATCCGTATTAAATTTACTTTTTCTAATGCCATGTTAACAGTTTAAGAATTCCATACCCTGGCGAATTCACGTAGTCGGCAGATAATTTACTTAATTCATGAATCAGGCAACAGGCTTGAGTATTACATGAAATAGCCAAAATTTAGCCCATTTCATGTAATAGTCAATTTCGCACATTCGGCGAAACATAAACAATAAAACAAATTAACGTTATTTTTTTTACATATTTTACCTTGCATATCTTAAAAGGCACTCGCGGGAGATTAATTTAACCTACAGTGAATCGCAATTTTAGATACCTATTCTCATTAAAAATTGCTTTACATTCGAATGATTGTGATGTATAAATTATCATAATTAAATACTCATGATTTAACGAAAGATGTACAAACCTACACATATATTGTATTAATATATTATGTGTGAGCTAAAACCAACAAATGAAACAAGTGGAGAGAATTAATAATGGTCAAAGATGCATTTGCAAATTCCAACCTTCTATATAAGACAGCACACATTATAATATCTACTTACAATTGGTCTGTAATCTGAATAGGAACAACCCGGTTGAGGGTATTCATCATCATATATTGGGTGTGAAACATCTTCAATAATTTCGCGCTTGACGACGGCTTGTTGATAATCTGCCTCAGATTTTATATTGGAGAGGTCAGCCATTAGGCACTGAAAGAAGCAATTATTGTATTTTGTAAACAGGGTAAAACCAGTTTCAGTTCAGGTAACACCCATATAACAATGTATAATAATTATATTGAACATGAATTAGTCGATAACCTAACCTAACATATAATATCACAGATGTATCGTAGCTGTCAAATTGCTTAACCAAGTATTCTTTTGTAAGAAAGTTAAATGTAATCGAATAACCTTACATAGTTTGTAAAAAAAGCAACATTTTATTATATTACACGTATCGCTGTTATTGCCAATCTAAAGTGTTTGTAAAAGATATCATTATCCAAAAACTAACCTCAAAATTGCAACTTGAAACGTCCGCATTCTCTTGCGTTACATGAATGCGAGGGTCCGGGTTGTTTGAATGGCCTGTCAGCGTGTCAAACAAAGGCTTGTCTTCTATATCCGAGTGTTCTCCGTCACATTCTTGCTTTACATCCATGTTAAGGGTATATATTCCAGAAGCAACGTGTTACGTGACAGATAGGATCCTTTTAAGGTAATATTAGAAAAGTGTTGCCGCAATACTGAAAAGTATTTCCGTGAAAACTACTTATAATAAAAATACACACTTGACACGGTGACACAATTTAATAATATGTAGGTATGTTTTGTTGTCTATACAAAACAATGGTACGAATATGATCATCAGCATTTCCTCAATCATAGCGAGAACAGCGCATCTCGGTATAAATAATAACTAACGACAAATGAATCTTTTTTCTCCAATAATGTCAACACTGACGATATCTTTTTCGTGACGGCTCCACTCTCTGCTAATCTCCAGCGACAGGACATACGTTTTAGTTAGGTACGATAAAAGTTCTACGTTTAGTCGGTGTTCTTAAAATTAGCATCTGTAGGTACCATAATACCCACAAAATTCAATGGATACATTATTGTTTATCAGATATCACGAAATATTAACAACTTTACTGCATTTTGGCAACACGTACATATTATAATACTACAACAGAACAGAAAGTTGTCATGTTGTCTCTAGCACATTGCATACAATTGTTGATACGCAAACATGGAAGTCAAGCGAGAATCTGATGGAGACCAGTCTGGTACTGAAGACAAGTTTGAAGTAACGACTGGCCATCAAAACAGCACTGACTCGCGCACCTATATAAAGCAGGAGATCACCGACGATTTTAGTTGCGATTTTTTTATTTATTAAGTCCTTTCCTGCAATTTTTTTAATTATTTTAGCAGAATAGCTACGATAAAATTATATTTTTTACAAATCTTTTAAGAACATACGAGGATGTCAAAGTTTCTTTCAAAAACCTTTTGACATAAATTTAGACAGCTACCTATCTCAATTATATAAATAGTTAAGTATTGTTATAAAATAGGTACTTACGCGAGCTCAAAATTGTTTTTTTTATATGATTACAAAAATGTATACCAGTCGTTTCTTTCAGAACCCGGCAACGCATCTCGCTGAAATTAATCCCGAGCATTTTGTCCAGGGACGTCACTGGTGGCGGCAACTATAATTATTATAGTCTACATATAGGATATAATAATTAACCTTAGGAATCTAACAATTAATAAACAATAAGAATAAATTTGTTTACTGTTTAGCATAATTTTATTTTATAAAAATAACCGTTGAAAATATAAAGCCACGTGTTCAACAAAGAAAGACTTTTCATTTATTATTTAATTTTGTGATTCCTGGGTTCAGCCTACATCTTGAGAAGAAGCCAATAGAACTTGGGATATGTCAGTTAGTACTTATTATTTAATAAGATGAATTATTATTCAATTGATTTTAACAACAGCTACTAACTTTGATTTTTTTAATATAATATATCAATGATTGTACCTATCTCTATTACAATAATATTATCTGATTTTATGTAGTTATCTCATGTAGGTATACTTCGTTTCACAAAATATTATTTTCTTGATTTTGGCAACACGAACGAGGACGCTTCTTTTTCCTTTCTGGCACTGAGCAGGGCCGTAGATTATTATACGCAGACCAAAGCCCAAATATTGCAGCAAGGATACTATTATCAAGCGCGATCCTGTTGAGGAAGTGCAGCCTTGGTTTGAAGTACCAATAATTACGAACCCAAACGTCCCGGACGCCTCCACCATAAAGCAAGAGAATGCTGATGATTCAGGTTACAATTTTGAGGTTAGTTTTTTTTAAGAATCATCTGTCAAATACTACTGCAAAACACCAGTATGGAGTATATTATTATGTTTTTATATTTTACAAACTATTTAAAAATGTTTTCAAATTTTGTTCAATTAATTTACCCTCTAACATTCAATTCTACAGTTTTATTGTTTTATTTTAGTAATAATTGTTCATCATTATGTAAGTACATGCTAGGCGTAAAACTCGTTTACACGTGCATGGATTTACTGCTGACAGTACGTATTATCGCGGCCATAACAAGAAAATGAACGTATTGTCATGCAAATTGCAATATTGCATGCATCAATCAAATAAGCTTCTGAATTTTTATGCGACAAATCTGCGCCAGCGCAGTAGAACGATAGTGGCGAACCGGGTGAAAAAAAAACAAACTTCACCGCTCATTTTGAGGTGAACCGATTTTTTTGCCGTGAAATGATAACATCGCGTCTCGCTTACTCTTGATGAATGAGATTGGAGAGAGACAGCACTTTTACGTTTAAACAACTATTGTCACGACAGTTTAAAATAGGTACTCACGATTGCTGCAAATAAATCAATGCACGTGTACAGGCACTATTAATCTATATATGCTGCTAGATGTGTGTATCTTACTAAAAGATACTGCGTTTTTAAACGAATATAGCTATTTGTCAAACACATTTCGTGATTGTATTTAACTTACTTATCATATCATAGCATATATACCTACTCAAATTTTGCATGGGTAGGTGATTATTTTTTAACTCTGTTAATGAAACGTACGCTAACTTCTCTTTAATAAGTAATAACATAAAATAGGTACTCCAATTCTCCTACAAATAACAAATATATAACGATACTTGGGCTAACTATACTATTTATGTTATATTGTGATCTTATAGTATTATGTTCCTTTCAGTACCCCGCAAAATCTGAGAAAGACTGTGGGTTTATTGACGTCAAGCGCGAGCTTATCGAAGATACGGTAAACCCATTTTATGATGAAGATCCTCAACCAGGATGCTCGTATTCAGATAACAGACCAGTACAACAGGTATGTCCGATTTTAGATGTAAAGATTTCATCTCCTCGGTGACGTCTTCTGTCGAAGGTCGGCAACCAAATTGCATTCTATCTCAATTCTGGATCAGCTACAACTATAACTCTATGTCACTTCTACATTGAAGTCAGCAGTGCTCGAAATGGACCGGAACGCACCGGAGCGCCGTTGCGGTTCGTGCAATCGGTAAAGTTATCGTTTCGTCTCGTGGAAAAAACAATTTGACCGTCTGACCTAGATAGGCCATATAACAAAAAAATTAACACATTAATTTTCAGAAAATTGTCAAGCGCTCCGGTTCGTAAACTTTTCCATTTCAAGCGCTGGTGTAGGTAGGTACTCTAGTTAGGTACTTACCTTCATATAAGTACTTGAATTAGTTTAGTATTTGAACGTTGTACCTGTGTGTGCTAAAGAAGCAGACGACTATAGTATTAAGATTTCTTCATTATCACATTTGAAACCTAAAACTCCAAACCCTTCAAACTCCATAGTTTGTATGTTATTTTTTTTTGTTAAATACCCAAGCTTATTTCGTTTGTGTGAGCGCATTAACTTGTTTTATGTGTGTAAAAAGTAAACCGGATACGGTTTGAGATTTGACGTTTGCCTTAGTGTTCCAATGAAAATCATACCATTCCAAACTGTCAAAAATGGTTTGAAATGAAACGTCAAACCAATTATGACGATCCATAGACTAATGACGATCTGTTAAAATTAAAGTGATGAAAAGCCTTATTCGGCATTTTTATATCGTGAGCTGCTCATATTAATATTTTAGACATTTACACCATAGTTCACTTGAAATAGGTATTTATATTAGGTATATCTTAATAATCAATACCTACCTATTATTCATAAGTTACCATAGGTACGCGAACAAGATATCGCATTTGATCTTATTATCCCAAAATTCCAGCCATATTTTCTATGCAAAGAGTTCGATTTAATATCATTAGGTAACCACCCATGTTATCATGTCAGACCAATAATTTATCTTCATTTTATTTATATTTTGTAACGGAGATTCTAAACTACAAACTGTGTTAAATCAACCCGGAATGATCAGGTTTTATATTACCTAACGAAGTTTATCAATTTGTGTTCGATTGTTGTCAGAGTCACAATATTCATGAAGCATTATTTATATTTTGTACATTTAAAATTAATGAATACGACAGTTAACTTTGTGTTATTGTAGACGCCGAGTTATAGGTTCAAATTTCATAACAAGTTGACATTTTAATAAATGTGTTGCTGTTTTAGAGACAAACAAGTTATTGAATTATTTTTGAGTATCGGCAACACTAATTAGTAGGTAGTCAGAAATCGCGTTCCCGTGGAAATTCTGCCAAATGGTCCGAAATCCAACTGTCCGGTTTGATTGGTTTGATTCAGTGTCAATGGAACGAAACATTCTTATTATATTGTAATTGAATCTGCAAGTATAGTAACACGACAATGACTAATAATTTTATCGCTCAAACTAAAGGCCGGTTCGTATTAGTCGAGCAATTTAGTCGGGTGGCAAGTAATTTAGCAACTAAACATGTATGAACAGAAATTTAGTCGAGTAATTATTTAGTAAAATCATTTAGTCGAGTCAAGCAATTTTGTTCAAATTTTTCGGTCAAGTAGCGACCCCCACCACCTCTCACTAAATACTAAACAAGCCTCGAGACAAGTCTGAACACGTTATCTTTAGCTAGGTTCATTAGTTGTCGTAGAATTTCTTCCTCTAATTCTTCTCATATATGTAGCCATTACAAATGAATTTATTAACTTAAACGGTGGCTTAAACGTTGGAATATCACGTCGTGGGTCCCAGGTTCGAATCCTGGGTCTGGCAAGTACAAATATTGTATTTCAATTTGTGTGTGAGTCAGGGTATGGACCTAATAGGTTGAGGAAGTGGCTGACATCCATTTCTCGTAAAAAACAAAACCTGTTAATACAACCTCTGGTCTGTGGAGGCCCCAATGATCCTATTAGGATCGTGACATGACCCGGCTCGCGGCTAGCTCTTAAATGTGGCTGGGCTGTCACTAAGGATGCAGAGGATGAACTGGGGAGGTGTGGTTCTCCCTTGTAATAATACAACTTTTGATTCCCCAAATAAAACTCTCAGTTGGTGTGGTACCGAATTTATTCAGGTTCTAGTTCACGGCTTCACAATAAAGTTATCTGTCATTGTTCTCGCAATTAAATCCCATTAAAGTGTCAGTAAACTATTTATTTGTTCGCTATAGGATCTCTGTGAAATCTTTCACAAGTTTCCAAAAAGTCACACCTAACTCAGGGAATGTATACGCAGATATTCTTTGAATATTTTTATTTCACGAAATATTTTCTCGTAAGAAAAATTATAATTTATTCTTTAGACACATAGTATTGGATTTATAAAAAGAATAGAATTTATTTTATTGTTGTTTACAAATTTTATTTATATTTACAGCATGTTTACAAATATTTATTTGTGTTTACAAACTTGTTTACAAAAGGTTTGTTTATGTTTACAAACTTGTTCACAGTTGTTTATTTATATTGACAAATTTATTTACTCAAATTTGATTTTATAATTATTGTTTACTTAATAAAGTTTCAAAAATTTATTTTATAATCCCGAAATAATTTCTAAAATTTATTATTACAAACTGAATTTATTAATTTGTTTTTATCAAACAAATTCGATCGCGTAATTTATTCCGATTACGTCACCTCGTACGATGCGTAATGAAAAAGAAAATTTCTCCGCGACACACGTCACTACCGACAGATACGTGGTATTCGCGTTACGTTTCGCCCGCCGAAGGGGACTTACTTTACGTATATATCGCGAATGCTACTGAGAACCATGTCTCGCAAACTTGCAGAGAGGACTGCTGCTCTGCTGAAGATCGCTGGTGAATAGTGTAGAAAACTAACGAATATACGGAAAAAAGTGTCACCTTTTATACCCTCAGGATAGAGGTTTAATAGGAAACAGTCCGTAAAAGATGGAAGATCTATCCCTTTCTCTCATGAGATAAATTTACGTATATCTCCCGTTCCTGACAACTTTCTAATAGAGATAACTTCCACTTTAGTCGGGTTGAATTTACTCTACTTTATTTTTGCAAAATTAAGTTTCAATAGGGGTGTTTTTAACACCTTCTAGAACATGTTTCTTAAATGCGCAGTTACGATGACGTAACCAAAACAGTTGATTTTATATAATTTTTCGTGTTCAAACGAAGGGGAAAGTTTTTAGCTTTCCAACGAGGTATCGGAATAGGTATTCGTGTACTAGATAAGGGGATGGCAGTCTTTAAATTTAAAACGTCAGAACGAAAGGGTTACACCCACGTCCTGGTCCTTTCCACCACTCTCGGCCATTTTAGGCCAATAGAATTTTACTAAGTTTTAATAAAACTGTTTGGTCCCTCTGAGACTTCTTTATTCGATAATTACCTTTCGGGCAAATATTATTACGAAAAAATACTATAATTTCATATTCAACACTTACACGTAAGTATATAAATGTTCGATTTTAACAAGATGTTAATTATGAGTAATTACCAATTTATTTAATCTTTCACAGTAGCTTTTTAATAGTAATTTAAATGCAATCTTTAATCTATTTTTGTCTCGCGACGTGAATCAGCTGGGCGGCGCATTCGACCGAAATAGAATTTCCTAAAAGTTCAAGGTCGCGCGTTAATTTGTGTTTTTAGTTGCGATATTTGATTCTTTTATTTACCTAGGATGCGATTAAGATTTATTATTGTTAATGGGTAGAAACCCATCTATACCATAATCTCAAGTTTTTCTAATAGTTACTTTTATAATATTTATTATAGTTAGCGAGTTATAGTATGACTAAAGTCTATAACTAATAATTACGCGTCTATAAACATAGGTACGCGTTTGTAACATTTTTATAACGATAGTTTGCTTCTATCTTGTTTCAATAAAATTAGTGTTAAAATTCTTTACTCATAATTACACAGTACATAAATTTATAAATGTTAAATTTTCTTTTTCAATTTCCATACATTTCTATTACTTATATAAAAATTATTCAAGCATGTACTTGTCAAATTTTACGTAAACCATCTCTCCCATAACTTATTTTCTAAGTTTAATGGAGATTACGTCGAAATTCACGACGTGACATTTCGAGGCCTGTGATCACAGTGTTACATCTACACTCGATCAGTCTCGATTTTCTGAAGCGAAACTTTTACGTAAAATTTTTATTACATTTACAAAAGAAAAGGTTAACAACATACATTTTACTTTCTACTACTAAACGATTACGCTACTGGTTACCTGTTCATGGTCTTTTTCGACCATTTCACCCCTGCTCCTTCCATAGTTTAGAACCATGGGACTTATATATCCTGTTTGTACTTTGTCGTGAGGTTGTCGCACGGCTATTGAGAAGTAGAATTGACTATTAGGCTAGATTTTTATAGTTTTGTCGTTAAACCATACTCTGCCATAAACACTAACTGAAGGTCGGCGTTTTTGTTCGTGTCACTAACCTAACCCGCTCCTGAGTGTGTGATAATGCTGCATCGAAATGTATGGAAATATCAAACTCTAAAAAATTACAAAAATTATTCGATCTGGAAGCATCTCCGCCGACAGAAAAGGGTATTTAACGTTATTGTCTACGTGGGATAAACTGTTTCCAAACAAAATAATAAATGGTCATGCGGTCATCTGCGGCACTATAACCGAAATACATTTATTATGTACCTACTTACCAATCCATTGTGATTATAACTATTGAACACTTAATGAAGTTACGTTAGCTGAAACTGGTTTTACTGTGTATACAATGTGTAATAATGCCTCTTTCAGTCCCTTGAAGCGGACCTGTCTGATATAAACTCTAAGACAAATGATCAACCAACCGTCATCAAGCGCGAGATTATCGAAAATATAATTGACCCATTATATTGTGATGGTGACGATCCTCAACCGGGTTGTTCATATTCAGATGTCATCCCAATACGTGAGGTTGGTTCAATTATTGTATAATGTGTTATTTTTCTTACCATGGTGCAGCCTTATATCGAAGGTTGGAATTTGCAATATATATTATGTTTTAAACTTAGAGCCGTTTCACACACGACACCATTGCCTAGAGACGCTACATGAATAGGCGCTTTCAGCCGGAGACACGAATAAATGAATAAAAAACAGGTAAATAGTTATGTCAAAGCAATCGCTGTGGACAAATATTCTAAAGCAGGTTATTTTATGGCGGGCAGGCCGTAAAACCCAAGATTTACAAAGCGTTCTGACGTCTTGCAATATTGGATGCACGTTATAGTTGCGTAACAGACAATGCATATTATTAACATACAGACGTAACTATTGAAAAATAACACATTTCTTAGTTTATCCCATAATTTTCCATATTAAACATCTATCTGTAGCCTGTCATACCATACCAGGTAGGTTAAGCCAGTTCCCTGGTGCGAATATTGTAAAAAAAATAATCAAAACAATATTTTAATTGTTTGAAATATCGCTCGGTGAGTATATTATATTCGCATGCCAAATAAAGTTGTACATTAGCGGTCACTGATAGCAGAAGATAGACTTGTAGGCGGCCTACTTTGGCTGAACTGTGATACTGTTGCATAATATTAATAATGTTGTTTTCAGAATCGCGAAAACGTTCTGATAAATATAAAGTCAGAAAATGTAGGAGTGGTCATCAAAAAAGAATTTGTTGTCAATGCAACCCGCCCAATCGATAATGGTAATACTCAACGTGACTGCTCGAATCCATTAGAACAGGTACGTTCCAATTATTATAAATGTGTTTTAAGCCCGATAGAACTTTAAACTGTAAAAAATAACACAAGATAAATTTTGATAGTTTTTTTAATTTAATTGACAGACGTGCATGGCATTTACATTTTTAATGGTTTATGACATATTGCCACTGCAGCTGTTCTCAACGAAGCAAATCCTGGTCGCCCAATTTAGTCCAATTTTTTCGTGCAATGCCAGTTGTATAACACGAATAATGTTGGCTTTCAATGCGCCAATTTGCTTAACTATCAGCATCAGCCAGTGAATTCGCAAACCTCCACAGAAAATATCGCCTGACTTTAGAGATCAATTGATAAATCCATCTATGGAACTAACTTATCCCCAAAATTTGATACCGATGAGTGCTGTCGTGGTATGGCACATTTCGTCCGGATGATTTTCATTATATTCTCAAAAATATTATTAATCAATGTTTCACAACGCAATCTTCAGCCTCATTTTGAAGAAATATTGTCCGGTAATGCAATCAAGGGACATTTATGGATCGATCTCAATCCATGTGCGGCATATTTCCATACTAACAAAGCTGTTAAGCTACAATGAGCTAAATCACTAAACGCAATTTTGCGAGAAAATGCAATTATAGGTTGCGCGAATCGACAACATATTATTTTATAGGTAGATTTAGTAAATTTGTCAACGTGACTCTATTCGTGTTTTTTTTGCTAGACTTAACCAATCAGTAATGTCATGAAGTC
Source organism: Rhyacophila brunnea (assembly GCF_057557595.1). Lineage (NCBI taxonomy): Eukaryota > Metazoa > Arthropoda > Insecta > Trichoptera > Rhyacophilidae > Rhyacophila > Rhyacophila brunnea. Next base: position 1,515,482 of record NW_028233359.1, read on the forward strand.
AACGGGTGTCACACATCACACAACGATTTGACTGTTATAGACTATTTTCGACAGTTTTAGACCATTAGACTATCTTAGCAAAAAAAAAAACACTTATACAGATACAGAAACATTTGTCTTAACGCAGATTTCCTCAGGACAAAACACTATGCACAAACATCGTCCTTAGCTAAGATCATGTTGTCTATGGTTCACCTCGTCTTAAAGCTTCGGTCGTTTTTTCTATTGAAAATAATACCATGTTGAAAAATTCTCTTTCCTATAGGTAATTATTATTTTATAATTGTTAAACGATGACAAAAATATGACCACTGCACTTTTTAAATGCAATAACTATTAATACATATTAATATTTAATTATAATACTCTTATGTTTCCGTTGTAAGTCATTATACGTGATTCTACAGGCACAGCAAGATATTTTATTAACATGGTAACTCTTGTTTCTTGCGCGGTATCCGGCGAACATGAGAGGGGGAGAAAAAAAAAAGAATAGGCCTGTCTATCCATTGAAAAAGTGTCGATACATGGAATGGGTATCGTATCGAAAGAAAGTATCGTCCTTTAAGGAATGGATGGCCCACACAACCTGAACCGGGCCCCCACTCCCCAGGCCAGGATTTTTAAGTTTACTTAGGATTTAAAGCAATGTGACGCTCAATATTAGCGTTTTCAAAATGAATGCTGTATTTTGAAAACGTTACAAGTCACTATTGTGTTTTAGTCAAAATATTGAAAACAATCCTATAGGTATAAAAAATAAATAGGTAGGTAGATGTAAAATATATTATTTTATAGCAAATGTTAACCGTTGTCTTTAAAAAAAACTACTAACATTTGTGTATTTAGGTAATATGAAGATTTTTGCAACTTATGTCACTATTTTTTAAAATGTGTCAAGCAACGTTATCGAAATACAGCATTCAAACGGTGTTCGAGGTAAAATGAAGGATATTCACTGTATTTTTTTTGTCATTTTGTGTATTTTTTAATATATGTCTATATTAAAAGGTCCGCAGTCCCCATTCACTGAGGACCATTTCATTAATATTTAATTATCACATTTAAATAACATGCTAATTATATCTAATGTCCATCTGATGGGCAACGCACCAGTTGCGTTGGACGCAGTGAATGGGTCATTTTTATACGACCCAAGTCGGTGTGTCAATTGTATTAACTATTGGTGAGTGTGCACAGTGCCCGAAGATGCCGAAAGGAGATACCCATGTCGCAAAAAACGATTCAAATGGAATAGTACAAAACTTAAAACCATTAGAATTTATATCTATTTGAATTGCAGAGTTGTCAAGTATCGCGACATACGATAATAAAAAAATGCATCGTACTACTATTGTTAAAATCGTTGAAATAAATAGTGCGCAGGCGACTTTTTTAGTATTAGAGCAAATTTGTGATGTGTGTTTATTTCACTTATCTGATTGACCCCCAGGCTAGAGCCCTGTTAGCCCCCCACCTTGGGGGGGACTTGTTTGTAACAATCGTTGTTAAATTATGGTTGTTTGCGAAGGATTATTTATAATTTTATTATATATCCATCGTTATCGAAAGAAATTATCAATAGCAAAATATCGATGTATCTTTCATAAAGTATTGATACTTCAAAATATCGATATTTTTGTTACGGTCCTGCACTCATGCGTAATACGGAAGGGGGCGTGTTCATAACAAAAGTAGTCTATGGTTAAGGATTTCTTAACTCTATACTCAGGATTGTCTATAGTTAAGTCATCCTTTTCGGCGACTTATTCTTAGGAACGATTTCTTAGATTCTGCATGCGGCCCCTAGCATTTACAACTGTTAAAACAAAAATTATTTTTATTTGCTTGTAATACTGTTGAATTAAAATATACAACCCTATTCTTTTTGTAGATTTCTTCCCAGCAATGTTTCACATATAATCCATTGGACGTAGATAGAAAAGATGCGCTTGACAATAACCTGACCAATAACAGCATAACAGATTCAACCAATACAATGGAAAATATGATACAATATTCAGAGTTAACTACAGATGAACTAAACGTAAAACAGGAAGTTTTGAAATTATACTTGCCAAAGGTGGTTCAAATTGTGTTGAGAAGAAATACATATTTTCCACGTAACTTTATTTGCAATAATTGCTATGGAGTGTTTGAATCTGTAAATCATCTAAATAGTCACTACATTTCATGCACGGAGTCTCAGCTACCTAAGTTATATCAAACACATATTAGTAAAAAACCACATCAGTGCGATGTGTGTTTTAAAATTTTTCTGCAAATTGGTAACCTTAAACAACATAAAATGACACACACCGGTGAAAAACCATATCAATGCGATGTGTGTTTTAAAAAGTTTAACGCAAATAGTAAACTGAAAAGACATAAAATTATGCACACTGGTGAAAAACCACATCAAGGCGATGTATGTTTAAAGAATTTCCAGGACATTGGTTATCTCAAAATACATAAAATGACACACACTGGTGAAAAGCCACATCAATGCGATGTTTGTTTAAAGAATTTTAGGCAAATTGGTGATCTCAAAAAACATAATATGACACATACTGGTGAAAAACCACATCAATGTGATGTATGTTTTAAAAAATTCTCTCGAATTGCTCACCTTATAAATCATAAATTTACACATACTGGTAATAAACCTCATCAATGCGATGTGTGTTTTAAAAAGTTCAACGCAAGTGAACTAAAATTACATAAAATGACACATACTGGTGAAAAACCATATCAATGCGATATGTGTTTTAAAAAATTTGTCTCAAATAGTTATCTCAAAAAACATAAAATGACACACACTGGTGAAAAACCACATCAATGTCATGTATGTTCTAAACAATTCTCTCAAATGTCTCGTCTTGAAGGTCATATAATGACTCATACTGGTGAAAAACCATATCAATGCGATGTGTGTTTCAAAAATTTTGTCTCAATTAGAGATCTCAAAATACATAAAATGACACATACTGGTGAGAAACGACATCAATGTCATCTATGTTCTAAACAATTCTCTCGAATTTCTCATCTTAAAGGTCATATAATGACTCATACTGGTGAAAAACCTCATCAATGTCATGTGTGTTCTAAAAAATTCTCTCGAATTACTCATCTTAAGGGTCATATAATGACACATACTGGTGAAAAACCACATCAATGCGATATTTGTTTAAAGAATTTCCAGAATATGTGGAATCTCAAAATACATAAAATGACACTGCACTGCAACTAATTGCAATACTGAATTGTGAAACCTGTATGTGCCAATATTTTAATTAGTATTCCTGCTATATTATTAGTCACTTAATATTGTAATAATTATTGTTCACCATTTTATTTGTTTTTCATTATTACTGAAAAAATAAAGGGTTTGTCCCAAACTAAACTGAACATCTTACATGTAAAAATGTAACAACCAAATTAATAATCTGTAACTAATTATCAAAATGTATGGAAGTGTGAAAGAGTGGGTGGATGATTTGCTATTTGGCAGGTAGTAAAAGTAATATTTGAGACTAGTTTTATGACAAAATTCGGTATGTCATAAGCAAGCGGGCTTCTTTCCATTATTTACAAATTTGGATTTAGGTATAAAAAAATTACACAATTTCGTTTGAGGATTTTTGGTTCCTAGATTATAACTAATTATTAAATTAATGGAGTAGAGAATGTTCGGTTGATGTACGTTGCGCTAGGGGAGGCCTTTTTCCAGCACTAGATCGACCCAGGCTATTGATGATGACGATGATAGTAATAGAGTGTACTAAGCTAGTTTTACGAGTGTTTTAATTAAAAATAATAAAATTATCAAAAAGGAAAAAAGCCGTTCTGTTTTTAACCCACTTATTTAAAAATACTTGGCAATGTGTATGTACAAAATGTATGGCAAGTGACGTTACCCCGGTCCTGGTATTACCACAAAGGCGTCGTACCTTCAATCCGCCCTGCCCTCAGACCAGGTTGAGAACCTTTGCTTAAGCTAGCTCAGCCTCTTAAGTCGGAGGGGGTAATCAGCTAAAAGTTCTTATCGACACATTCGAACCCACCACAACAATATTGTTATATTAATCGTTCTGTTATGTCCTAGTGATAAGTAGCTTAAGGAAGTAGGAGATCTGGGTTGGCAGGTCCTGCATGGTTTGATGATATTAACCTTCCTTAAGTTTCTTACCAGAATTGGGACACTCTGTGAGACTCCTTGATGTAATTCTTCACAGTTTTCTTGTACGGTTATAGACTGTACGTCTTGAAGGTAGTTTGTCAGGAGATTTACCTTCTAGGATGCTTGAGCAGTGGGCGTTTGTAATTGATTGTGAACACGGGGAAATAATAGAGTTTTACGTAAAGTAAAACATTACTTTTTAATTCAGTAATAATTTTAGTACAAAGTGTTTGACAGACAGAGGTTACGTACTGTACAATGGTTGGAGACTAAAGACAACAGGGGTGACATTCCCTGGGATTTATATACGATTCTCTTTAATGGGTTTTTGACTTGAACAGACACCATTTCATCTGCACGTGTTCATTATGATATATGCTTTACATTAACAAGAAATAACATTTATAACATTATTTGACTATGCATGTGTCCATTAGTGTCTAAACTAACCCAAAAAGATCCACACTTGTGCAATTAATGTAGATAACAGATTGCTTTACCCTGAGTATTAAACATAAGCTCGTAAATAATATTGATGTTTCCAGTTAAGTGCGTTTTCAGGCTTATTTCTATCCTTGCAAAAGCGTGGGAGCAATTTCATAATGATGCGTTTGTTTAAATCAACATAGTTAAAATAGGGTATTAAGTGCAGGTGTTTCCCCCAAAAGGGTGGGAACAGATTGCATGAGCTCGTAAATAATATTAATAATCAGTTAAGTGTATTTCTTGACTCATGTCAGTATTTTATAAGAGGGTGAGAAAATGCATCTGTTCGAATCAGTATGGATAAGGGACTGTCTTACTTTGACTTAAAAGTGCTATTTGTATAAAAATACATATATCATCTTATTTATTTCTGCAGGTGTGCATTTGGTTCAAGACGTTATTTTAGTTAATTTACTGCTTTTAGATGTTCAACTGAATGTTGTGAGATTCTTTTGAACATTTCTTAATTTGACACAATCAAGTAGGTACATAAATGTTTATATTATATTATATTGTTTATTATGCTATAACCAAATAGTATTGTAAATTAAATAGATGTGATGCCTCATTATAACAGTTACACACCCGCGTGCGCGAAACGTCAGGAAACAGCTGATGGCTTGTCATTCGGTTCATAAGCCGAATTGTACTTGCGAAAATAAGATCGCGGATTTATTTAATCAATAAAATCTTTACGAGTATTGTTTTAATTATTTAATAAAATATTTCTTCGTAAATTAATTTATTATAATTATATTTTATCAAATATCTTAGCACTATATTTTATTTACTAACAAATCAACGATATTTATTTATACTTATAACCTATTTTAGTTACTTAATTTTATTGTATATAACTATTCTTTTGTATTTTAATATTTATTTATTTAATTACACACGTCACACAAATTCATGAGGTGAGAGTTAACGTCCTCTAGGTTGAGGGTTATTGATTTTAGTACTTAAATCCTCGTAAGGGTACTGTTAACCGGTTGCCATTCGCGGCTGATGATGAATTATGTCATCGTAAGATGCAATTATTTGCATCGAACGCGGATAATCGACAATTACGATATCTTTATAAGTACTTAAAATGCCTCTTGAACTCAATTCGTGACAAGGGCTTTCTCACGGAAAACTAATAAATGCATCGAATGCGCCACTATTTACGCAATTAAATCTCGGCTTTTCTCCCGAGTGGATATTTTCAACTTTTTCCCTGCAGAGGAACCGACACAACCTTCCTTTGCGGATTATACTTCCCCACTACTTTATTCAAAATTATAACTCAATATCTTGGACGCTATCGGAAAAATGACAATATTTCTGGCGAATCATAGTCCAGTTAAATGATGACATTTATGTTTAATTTTATACTGTCGCCCATTGGTCGAGAATGTCTTCGGATTTGATCAATCGAATGCTATAAAAATGTCATCATTCTACTTAAGATTCTGCATTGTCTAAAATGGATCGAACATGTCGACTACCTCAAGGAATAACACACCAATTCAAAATAGTGTGTTTTATGTTTTTTGAGCTATTGTTCCAAAGAAAAAAATACCACACCAGCCAATTTTTTTCTCGAAAAACAGCCAAAATACTGTTTAAAATAATAGTCATAAGTAGATAATTATATAACATTTTTTGTAATATCTTAAATAACATGGAATAATAACCCACCTTTAGTTGGTATCACAAGTTATTGTTATTAATTTTTATGTGACACTGAATATGACACTATGCCGAGTTGGTGTGATATTACTCGGAAAAAATATACATGCTCCCTAGACAAATCATTTTAGTGTATCATTTAGCTATGATTTCACCGTGGAATATGACACTAATTCAACTTTCACCTTCAAATCTCGCCTTTATCAACATAGAAAAACACTGTATTGAAAGATCATTATCCTTTGTAATGAATCGCACCTAATTTTAATATTAGTACTATCGACCGATGGTAGGCACTTGATGGAATTTGAATTTAAATTCTAATGGATTTAAGTTATGTAAGTATAGTATAATATGTATATATAGAATATCAAAATTAGCTCAAGAGACGAATGAAATAAAGGATGGAAATAATAAATAATATGTAGCTTTAATAATTTCCTAGTTCAGACAACACATTTATGGGTTATAATTATAAATGATTCAACCGTTAATATTTTGTCGGTACTATTGGCTCCCACAGGATTTTCAATATTCATAATATTCTGTGTTTCGTAATATAAACTATAACGTCTTCCTATCATCAGTAAGCATCGTATAAATGCATATTTGCAACATTAGTTTCTAATTTACAACCTATTTTAATTATTCTTCTTGTATCGATTCCATGACGACTTGTTATAAGTAAGTAAGATAATACTTGCCTTTTTTGCATGTGTATTGACAATACTTTTTACTAGGCTTTTATTATAAATATGGTAGTCAAAAAAGTCAAAAAGAATCATTGCATGTCTGGATGAAAATTGCATAGTCCACGATGATAACCAGGTTGATTTTACCCCATCAGAAGACTCCCAATACATATAAAATTCCAATAATACTCTTAGTGATCCTGAATAATTGTTGGGTTTTAGTTGGTTTTCCAGTGTGCCAGATATGACACAAACATTTGGAGAAGATTTGGAAATTATTGATGATTTGATCGAAGAAATTACAAAATCTCCAGCAGATCTTACACAGAATAAAATATACGGCTCTTTCAGAGCATAATAACATTATACTTCTATCTGAGTACTTCGCCACCTTTAGACACAAATTCACTTGTAGACATCACATCACCAGACACGACGTTGTCCTTACCTAGTGCATCTGTACAAATTATTTCGACCATTGACATACCAGAATCAAGAAAAAGAAGAGAGCTGTAATTTAAAACTTATGGAAAAGGAAGAAAGCCAAAAAAGTATTCAATTCAGGTGAAGAATATTAGAATATTTGAATACCATGAAAGCATCGTGTAAAAATTTTGCCGATTCAAATATGTGCCCCAAAAACGAATGAATCCGAGCGTCAAGTTAGTTTTGATTAATTTTGGATGATTTGCAATCATGAGAGATATTGGGATTTTATCTTACGATATGTCAAGTAAGTGCAAAAGAAAACCTATAAACTTAAAGCTTTTTCAAGACGTTCAAAAGCACTTATTTATAATAAGAAATAATAAAAGTGTGTAAAACTATGTTTTTACAAACGCTTTCAATTTCAAATATGTGGGTGGTGAGTGCTTATTTAAAAAATGAAGAGTCAGAATTGCTATTGGATAGTCGAGGCAGGCACAACAACCATCCTCATACACTCAATGAAGCAACAAAAAATAGTGTAATTGAACATATTAATAATATATTTCCTAAGGAAAGAATCCCACAATGTTAGAAAAAAAAGCCAAAAAGAATATCTAGACGAGAATTTGAATATGGTGAAAATGTTTCGCCAATATAGCATATGGCTTGGATCAAAAAATTATCAGTTTACTGAACGCCAATATAAAGACATATTTTCCACGTATGTCAAACCTTTCCTTTTTTGCCCTAAAAAGGTCCTGTGTGAAAAGTGTTTTATTTCCATTCGTCTGAACAGGAACGGAAACAATATCTGGAAAGTGATTATCAGCAACATTTATTATTTACAGATCGTTCGAGAGAGATGAAACAGGGTGATATAAATCGTGCAAAAAAATCGCATTACAACTGTTACAGCATGCTTTGATTAACAAAAAGCTTTAACTGTGTCACAAAGTGAAGTATGAGTCTATCATTATAAGAGAAAATAATATGCCATCTATAATCTCACTGTTTATGATATTGTTAGCAAGGATAGCTATTGTTATATTTGGCATCTACAATCATCTAAGCGAGGTGCGATAGAAATAAGTAGCTGCATATAAGTACCTATAAATAAGTCTTATAAGTAATATTTTTATATATTTTAAATCTAATTTTAAGAATACAGTTGTATGTTAGTTGATAGTTTTCCCACACTATAAAAAAATATTTATTTACATAACGTTTATAATTATCCATGTGGGTACCTATTTACTTGACAATGCTGCAATGCAACCGTTATTTACGTAATTATTTTTCTAAATTTATAATATCAATCATTATTATGCTGAGTGAAATATTCATTTAATACCTTTTGCAATTATCATACTATAATATTATGTTCTTTAAAACAATTATCTAAAACTGACTGAATGATTAAAATAAAGTTTATTGCAATAAAATATTGTTTAATTAAAAAATTTTCTCATATCCCATATCCCCTTCTCCATCAGAATATCTAAAAATATGTTTAGTTTAATCAAATATCACCGAGAAAAAAAACACTAAGAGCACATAGTATGTCATTCCTCGTAAAATTCAAAACAAAAATCACTATAAGTCGAGATATTTAAGATTATCGTTCAGAATTAGCATGGAAAAAAACACCATCTCAAGTTACGTGGTACTTTTTTTTATAAAAAATAAAAATAATAACGTGGAAAAATAAACCAAATATAGATCGTCAGTGTTTTGTAAAAAGGGCGAATCAGCGATTTTGGCGAAATTGAGATTTTAACAAAAACACAATATGTACCTTACTAGCCTTGTTATGTAAAAACGGCGAACTTGTATCTTCTCGGGAAAGCACTTAAAAACGATAATCGTAAGGCGAATATTCACTTTGTGTTTTGAATAAAAGGCGAAAGTGACATATTAGGCCTTTTAAAATAAAATCTGTCCTAAAGTAGTGGTAAGTGATATGATGTACGGGCGAATATAGAATATTCGCCCTTTCTGCATATCTACCTACATATCAATGTGACTACCTATTGTTAGTCAAGTTCGCCCAACGTCACTATCATTCGTGTCATTTTATTATTGACAAAGCTTATTGGCGGGATTGTTTTTAGAAGTTTCCTCAGAGTAATTTATGGCTCGATGACATTGAGCTACTTTACAAGCTGCTTGTCGGCGAATTTAAAAGCGGGCGAGTCATCTAATGCGATTGTGATGATGACACACAAAACATTTCACTCGCTCAGAAGCCAACAAGCTAGTGATTAGAAACCATCATTTTTGGTACTATTTTGACAGGATGTATTGAATAGTTTTTTTTTACCGGCTGGTGAACCACTATTGCTCTACTGCGCAGACGCAGATCGGCCCACACGCCAGCGTGTAGCGTGTAAAGTGGCCCGGCATTCAACTTTTCTCGATAGACTGTTTACAATCTGCTTGTTAGCTTGTTCGATGATAACACTTGGCGAGTTTATAAGCAGATTGTAAATTCGCCAACAAGCTGCTTGTAAAGTAGCTCAATGTCATCGAGCCATCAGTGATAAAAGAATGTTTAAGTTGATAACTTGTCAAACATTAGTTTGAAATATAGTTATTTGCTTTTTCTACTAATTGAACAGCATTTGTATTCAATATTAAGTATTCATCGAGTGATACAACATACTTTACCTCAAAATGGGCGAGATTTAAGTTTTCTTGATTAATTTTTCGTGTTGTACAGTTGTTAAGCAATTTTGGTTTCGTAATGTAATATTGTAATTTTACATTGACATATTAATATTGTTTGCATTATGTATACATAACATTATTCTTCTTCTTCTTTCACCCTGTCACGTCCCAACATTGGGGCATAGGGCAAGCACAAGTTGGCGCCACTTCCCTCAGTCCATCGCCAACTCCTGTGCCTCTCGCCATCTCAGACCTGCAGCACGTAGGTCGCTTTTGTAGCATCGCTGTAGGGTGAGGGAGGGCCGGCCACGGCGACGGAACCCTTGAGGCTGTGCCACAAGGGTACGAAGTGCCGCACTCTTTGGCGGCATCCGGAATACATGTCCCAACCACGTGAATCGTCTCTTCGTATTAACTTCAGTCACCGAAGGCTGTTGTGTCTGCTCACGAACTCGGGTGTTTGTAACGCGGTCGTACCAATGCACCCCTAAGATTCTGCGGAGACATCGATTCTCAAAGCTCAAAAGCCGAGACTCTTGAAGCTTAGTAAGATGCCATGTCTCACAGCCATACAGGAGCAAGGGTAGCACGCACGCGTTAAACAAACGACATTTGGTCCTCACAGAATACAGCCTTGACCTCCATGCGACTCCAAGTTGGTTGAATGCAGATCCCGCCACACCCATGAGGATTCCAAGCTCACTAGAAATACCACCATCATCGGCAACCGTGGCACCCAAGTATTTGAATCTGGACACCAGCTCGACGGGCAGACCAGAAACCCGAAAAGGAGTGTCGGCGTCGATGCAAGCAGCACTGCACATGGATTTGGTCTTAGCGGCATTCAGATGAAGACCCACACGCATCGAGTTCGTGGCTAGCCTGTTCACGGTCACCTCCAACCTTTCGATCGTCGAGTCAAACACGACTGCGTCGTCTGCATACTCTAAGCCGCACAGTCTTTCTTCGCATAGATCGCTTGTGTCATCATGATGTAGGCGTATCCCACTGTCGGGGCAAACCGTCTTACGCATTATGAAATCCATCATGATGATAAAAAAAGGGCGCATGTACACATCCTTGCTTGACACCTGACGTGATTTCAAAGAGGTCAGAGGATGTTCCGGCTGCTCTCACGCGACACTCTGTATTGGTGTAGAGAGCACTTATCACGGCGACCAGTTTCCGTGGGACACCATAGCCTAGCAGGATTTGCCACAGAGATTCACGATGAGGACTGTCAAATGCCTTTTCATAGTCCACGAAGCAGCAGGCGACAGGTATATTCATCTCTTGGTACTGTTGCAGGAGGCATCGGAGAGTTGAAATATGCTCTGAGCAGGACTTCCCCGGGACAAATCCACTCTGCTGCGCACGCAAAACGTCCAGCATGGGACTTCTAATCCTGTACAGGAGAATCTGCGCCAACACCTTCCCGGGAACGCTGAGGAGAGTGATTCCTTTGTGATTATTACAGTCTTGTGGGTTACCCTTTTTGTGCAGAGTAACAACGGTACCATCCCTCCAGGCTTTGGGGCACTGCTCCCTTTCCCACACCTCGTACAGAAGGTCACACAAGGACGGCAATACAGCGCTCAGTCCGCAGAGCAGAAATTCTGCATGGATGCCATCATCTCCAGGAGCTTTCCTGCGCTTCAGTCTTTTGACAGCCTCTTTAACTTCAGCAGTTGTCGGAGGATCTTCGCAGAATCCCGATGCAGTAGTGATTCCGAGGGCGGTGATCTCCGACGGAATATCGAAGGGATGCAATGGAGGTGGGCGATTCAGGACATCACTGAAATGTTGGCGCCATAGCTCCTGGACCTTTGCAGGTTCAGTGACTGTCACTCCGTCAGAGTTGCGTAATGCGGTGACCACTGGACGTTTCCTACCACAAATTGCTCTGGTGATGCGGAAGAGAGCACTTGGATTATTCTTGCAGGCAGCAGATTCCGCATCCCGAATGAGGTCATCCAGGCGTCGGCGCTTATCGCGGCGGGCAGAACGCTTTACCACGCGGTCCATTGTCTGGTATTCCGCGCTGCGCTGTGGGTCGTATGTACCATTGTCTCGCAATTCTTTCAGGAGCTTCCTCTTCTCAATCATCTCCCATGTACATACCTACTTATTAATAGTCTATTTATTATTTTTAACACTTCCTTATTTCGACTTTCTTTCTTTCTGACACGCTTAAAATTACGAAAAAGTGATACCTACTTGTTATTTTATTGTATTTCAGATTGTCTCGAGGACAACAGTGGTTAAATTAGTTTAGTTCAAATTAGGTGTAATTACTGCAGAAAGATTGAGTTACGCTACCGTTTTTTATACTAATTCGCTGGCGATTTTACCTGAGAAATCTTTAGAAATCCAATCCAACCAAGTAATTGCTGTCTCAAGTAGAGTTGGGTATTTCCCAAAAAATCTCAATTTCGAGATTCGAGATTTCCCGAAATGATAAAATTTTTAATTCTCGAGATTCGGGACTTCCAGAACAGAATTCTCGGGAATTCTCGAGATATCGGGAAATTTTAAAAAAACCTGTAAAATCCTATAATCAGTGTAAAAACAGACAAATTCCAAAAAAATATGATTTATTTTATTTATGTAAGACAAACAAAATAAAAAAAAGAAAAAAAAAATAATAAAAAACATTACCTACTTATTAAAATGGAATTTCAAAACACAGACTGGCAATCGCATACGATTTGGAGATACAAAATACCCTGATGTTGCAAAAATTGCGCTCATTTGGAGTCGACGTTGGTTTATTCGTCTTAAATGCCCCGACCAGTCTTTGAACGTTTTGTGTTTTCTATCCACTTTTTCATATATATAGAAAATCGTTTTTTCAAATATTTGATAATAAAGAAATCCCGAATCCCGAGAAAAGATTGTCGAGATCCGGGATTTCCCGAGATGTTAAAAATTTCTATTCTCGAGATTCGGGATTGAAAATTTCTCGAGAATTCCCGTCGGGAAATTCCTGGAACCCAACTCTAGTCTCAAGTGATTACTTTTGTCGAAGTGCTGAAAACTATTTGATTTTGGATAAGAAAACAGGGAGCTTTGTGTCCGCATTTATTTTTAACGAACGTGGGCAAAATAATCGTTATAAAAGTAAATTAAAAAATCATTTGATTAATAGGCTTTTGTAAATACACATTAAGGGGGTACATGCTCGTCTTAGGTCAAATTGAGTTTGTATTGTATTTTAAAATCATGATCCTGGACACTCCTTAAACGTTGGAGATAATCTATTTATATAATTTTGAAGCCTTATTATCCTTTATAGTTATTTTAAACATTTGATGACTGCATAAAGTATTTTTGTTACATAAAATAGTATTCTTTTAAACCTCTCGCTCTTATGTTTTAGAATATAGTCATATTTCGGTACATAACTGTGCAGTGGTGTTAAGATTTTTTACATTTATTAATTTTTAACGCATTTATAAAACCATTAGAATTATTTATGACGAGATAATTTTTGTAAAATATTCACGATAAAAAATTATATTGATAATCTCTGTGATCCCAAATTTGACAAGAATTAGGCATTTTATTATTCAAAAAATTGGCAAGATTAACACATTTGAAGATGATTCTAAACATACTTATACTTCGAAGATGATTCTAAACATCTTAGATTCTAAACATATATATACATAAGCTATGTCTTTGACCATTCAAGTGTGATAAACATCTTATGAATAATGATTGCTATTCATTCAATAAAATAAATGTTTATTTATTACTTCCAAATAATATGTTGTCATCACATTATAGGGAACTTATTATATAGCTTGTATTCTGAATAGTCCACCACTTCATTTGTATCAATCTTATTTCTTATTTAGCAATATTAAAATGAATAAATATTATTGTAGAAAATTATGTCGATGTTCACGATGGCAGCGCGGCTTAAGCGTTGGTCTATAGCATGGGTTCTTAACCTCTTTGCGGTAGCGGGCGCATTTGAAATTTGGGATAATAGAGGCGGACGCACATTGGATTTAAAAAAAAAAAAAATATGTATTATATTGTGTTAAGTAGGTACATTTATTATATCGGGAGGTAGATAATACATTTATTGACATTTTATCGCCTGTGAAGGAATTTACAAAAGAAGCATAAAACACCCATACAGTTTCATAATATAGAAAATAAAAAGAGATAAAATACAATAAAGAGTGAAAAAAATATTCAAAATAACACGGGCTATTAGTGCAATTTTCTACATTGCATTTCACTTACTGACTTTTCGAAATAGTGTAAGATGTCAGTCAGGATCATGAAAGATCAAATTATCAAGGTAAGTAAGTCGAGTTCCTGTTTTTGATTTCATTTTGTTAAAGGTTGAAAATAAAGATTCGCACAAATATTATGTGGAACCGAAACTGGATTAAATTTGGTAAGCTCCTTTTTTCAAAGTTTCTTAAACTACTTTGCAGGGAAAGCATGACAGTGACTCGGGCACGCGGTTATGAGCCCCTAGGCTATAGCGTCGTGGATCCCAGCATTGAATTCTGGGTGTGGCAAGTAGCTAAATATTTTTTTTTGATTTGTGTATGAGTTAGAGTAGGTATGGACCTAATAGGTTAAGCAAGTGGCTGTCATCCATTTCTCGTAAAATCAAAATCAGTTAATACAAACTCCACTCTGTGGAGACCCATATTACGATCCAATTAGGATCGGACAAAAAAATGTTCTATTTTAGTTTGCTATGTAATTCAAATTGACATATTGACACCAGTTAAAGTGCAGCTGACCGAATCATCGGTTTTCCCAAAGAAAAAACACAGCCTGCCGCAGCCTACTGCCACATAATCCATGGGAACCACCACAGCCTACGACCCTACTCTTCGCTGCTCTCGCAACCCTCAGATAAGCCAAGCCTACTTCCACACTAATCATAGCCTACTTCAGCCTTGCTATAATAATCAAAAGTTAATAATCCATATCGCCGAAATTGCATTTATAACTCATTGCCAATTATTAATATCTCGTAAAGTTATCAGTTGTCACTGTCAAAAGTTAACAGTTATCACTGTCAAAAGAATCATTTTTGCCACGTAACTTCAGTGTTTTGCCAGTGACCTGACTTTGCCGGTGACTGTACACTTAATATTATAAAAATAACTCTAATCTTTGACTTTACCGTAGGTAACCTGATCATAAGAAAATAAATTCTGTGTAACATCGTGTGTTTCTGTTCCCACCCGTTTTTTGGCCTTGACATTGTCCTCGGTCTGCAGTCTCAGCTGAAAAGCGAAGAAGGCCGTGGACAAAATCAATCAACTTCGTAGCTATTTCTAAATCTGCTGGAATATCAAACTACCTACAAGATAGTATGAATGATGACAAGACTGATAATATTATTACTACTCGGGGCCATTACAACGACATTACTAAACTTGCATAAATTGCATTTCAGGTCATGTACCTATAATATTATCGTCAAAAGTGCGTAAAATTTGCTACTAATGTGTGTTACCAGTCAACCAGTTAACGTATGCGGGTTAAACATGGAATATAAATTTAAAAAAAAATAAGATAAGCGCAACGTGGCATGGAATGTGCATGTTGGGCATAAAATAAACTCACAAAATAAACTAATGGATACGGAAGCAGACAAGAGTAGGTAGGTTATGTGAAACAATATGTCGGTCGACGACTGAACAATCATGCTGCCTGATTTTATATTGGTTGTACAAATATTTCGATGTGATAAATTGGTCTTCTGAGAATTTTACTGAAAGTGACATAGAACAACCTGGAAATCAGGCATCGACATGTTGATATACAGTGGCACCGTTCCAATCGGGCACTAAAACAACCACAGGGATCTACAACCAGCTAGTTTGACAAACTCATAAACTTCGGTCGATGTACGTAGCATTGAAAATCTGGGTACCGAAATTGTGGTAAAAACTAAAAGAAGGATAAATATATCTTTTCATATTACAGGTATAAACCAACTCCAGAATATGACTGCTCAATATAACAGTATTATTAAATCTACATTTCGCCACTAATGCGATGTCATTGATGAAAAACATTTTTATTATAAAGATAATACAGATAAATTCAACTTGCTTTACTTTTTTAAATGTATAGCAATTTTATCGCAATCTCTCGCAAAAACCTCAGAAAAAGGCACACATTAGAATTACCTCAAGATAGATACAATTATTTTCACCATCATGGGAAATGAGAGTTCTTCAGAATGGAAAATTTGTTTGACAATAAAAAATTTCTTTCGCATCGTCAGCACTATAGTTCGGAGTGATGTGGAGTAAAAAGTGGAGGTAGGCTGTTAAGATCCGACAAACATAAACGAAAAAAATACGTACTTAGGATTTGTTTTCATTGAACTAATATAACTACGTGTTGATGGTGCTTTAAATTATGCATAGTAGATAAGTCTAAAAATATTCGTTTATCTATAAAATATTGAAAATTATGACATTAAACCATACTTACATAATTTTAGATGTTTTATAGATTGAACATTATTTGTTATCAATAATTATAGTTAGTAATAGGCAGGGCTTGGTTAATTAAAAAAAAGTGAACACCTTCCGTAACAAGTATTCTTAATTCAATAAAAACAAAATAAATAAGTATGATGAACTATTTTAGTTGGATCGCCCATACGCTACACCTAATTTGTTGGTTTGGTGGGGCAGAGTTTAATTGAATTTAATAAATTAACCGGATTAATCTGCGAATTGTACTATTATTTCAATGAAAATAAATGAAGTTGTCTGACAAATTTTAGTGTGCAAAATTTATGTGAAATCTTAACAGCCTTCCTCCACCCTTTGCCTCTGTTACATAGTGGTTGGACCGAAATGTACCTTGCCATACATATGTATTTATAAATAAGTGGGTTAAAAACAGAACGGCTTTTTTCTATTTTTGAATACAAAGTAGGTTTGAAAATAAATGTAACAAAGACGAAAGTCATGTTCAACTGCTTTGCAGGCCAAAAAGAGATCCTCATCAATGGCACTCAGCTCGAACAGGTGAAAAGCTACATCTATCTGGGACAACAAGTATCTATAGATGGATGTATATTTGATGAAATTGTTCGCAGAGTAAAGCTAGGCTGGAGTGCTTTTGGCCGCCTGAATAATGTCTTCAAAAGTGACCTTCCACTGTGCCTAAAGCGCAAAGTGTTCAACCAGTGTGTGCTTCCCGTGATGACATATGCGTGTGAAACATGGACCCTAAGTAAAAGAGAGATCCAGAAACTTAGAGTAGCACAACGTGGTATGGAGAGGTGCATGCTGGGCATAACGCGAAAGGACAAAAAGAGGAATGAGTGGATAAGGAAGCAGACAAGGGTTTGCGATGTAATAGAGTTTATTAAAAGCCTTAAATGGAGATGGGCTGGACACATAGCTCGAAGAAGAGACAATCGTTGGACAAATCTAGTCATCCAGTGGTATCCAAGAAGTACAAAACGTCCACAAGGTAGACCTAGAGGCCGCTGGATCGATGAAATGATAAAGTTCTGCGGAAGTACGTGGCAACGCAATGCACAGGACCGAGAGAAGTGGAAGCAACTTGAAGAGGCCTTCATCCAGCAGTGGATAGATTCAGGCTGATGATGATGATGATGATTACTATCATCGAAACCAAAAGCCTGGGTCGATCCATTGTTGGATTAAGGCCTCCTCTAGCACCACGTACATCCACCGAACATTCTCTACTCCATTAATGTAATAATAAGTTATAATCTAGATACCAAAAACCCTCCAACAAAATTTTGTCAATATCTTTGTAAGTAAATCTAAATTTGTAAAGAATGGAAAGAAGCCCACTTGCATATAACATACCACATTATGTCATCATACTAGTCTCAAATTTTATTTTTATTACCAAATACCACAACTTTCACACTTCCATACATGTTAATAATTAGTTGCAGATTATTAATTGGGTGTAGCATTTTTACATGTAAGACGTTCAGTTTAGTTTGGGACAAACCCTTTATTTTTTCAGTAATTATGAAAAAGAAATAAAATAACATTGATGTTTTTTTTAACCAGTATGTGTCATTTTATGTATTTTGAGAATACTATTTGATACACATTTTTAAAACACATCGCATTAATGTGGTTTTTCTCCAGTATGAGTCATTTTATGTATTTTGAGATTACCAATTTGCTGGAAATTCTTTAAACAAACATCGCATTGATGTGGTTTTTCACCAGTATGTGTCATTATATGACGCTTAAGATGTGTAATTCGAGAGAATTTTTTAAAGCACACATCGCATTGATGTGGTTTTTCACCAGTATGAATCATTATATGACCTTTAAGATGAGAAATACAAGAGAATTGTTTAGAACATACATGACATTGATGTGGTTTTTCACCAGTATGTGTCATTTTATGCATTTTGAGATCTCTATTTGAGACAAAATTTTTGAAACACATCGCATTGATGTGGTTTCATAGCAATATGAGTCATTATATGACCTTTAAGCCGATCAATTTGAGAGAATTGTTTAGATCATACATGACATTGATGTGGTTTTACACCAGTGTGTGTCATTTTATGTATTTTGAGATCACTATTTGAGACAAATTTTTTAAAACACACATCGCATTGATATGGTTTTTCACCAGTATGTGTCATTTTATGTCTTTTTATTTTATTTGTGTTGAACTTTTTAAAACACACGTCGCACTGATGTGGTTTATTGCCAGTATGGGTAAATTTATGATTTTTAAGGTTAGCAATTCGAGTGAATTTTTTTAAACATACATCACATTGATGTGGTTTTTCACCACTATGTGTCATCTTATGTTTTTTGAGATCACCAATTTGCAGAAAATTCTTTAAACAAACATCGCATTGATGTGGTTTTTCACCAGTGTGTGTCATTTTATGTATTTTGAGAGAACCAATTTGTTGGAAATTTTTTAAACATACATCGCATTGATGTAATTTTTCACCAGTGTGCATAATTTTATGTCTTTTCAGTTTACTATTTGCGTTGAACTTTTTAAAATACACATCGCATTGATATTGTTTTTCACCGGTGCGTGTCATTTTATGTTTTTTAAGGTTACCAATTTGCAGGAAAATTTTAAAACACACATCACACTGATGTGGTTTTTTACCAATATGTGTTTTGTATAACTTAACATGCTGAGACTTCGTGCATGAAATGTAGTGACTATTAAGATGTTTTACTGATTTAAACACTCCATAGCAATTATTGCAAATAAAGTTACGTGGAAAATATGTAACTCTTCTCAACACAATTCGAACCACCTTAGGCAAGTATAATTTCGAAACTTCCTGTTTTACGTTAAGTACATCTATAGTTATCTCTGAATGCTGTATCATATTTTCCATTTTATTGGTTAAATCTGTTATGTAGTTATTGGTCAGGTTATTGTCAAGCGTATCCTTTTTAGCTACGTCCAATGGATTATATGTGAAACATCGCTGGGAAGATATCTACAAAAAGAATAGGGTTGGTATAATTAATTCAACAATATTAAAGCAAATAAAAATAAATTTATTTTGACAGGTGTTTTTTTGGTAAGATAGAACTTACAAAAGGGTTAACTGTCAAATCCATGTGTGACACGCGTTGACTTTATGACATTAATGATTGGTTTAGTCTGGCAAAGCAACACAAATAGAGTTACGTTGACATATTTACCAAAACTACCTAGAAAAAATGTTTTCGATTCGCACACCTTATAATTGCATGTTCCCGCAAATTGCGTTTAGTGATTTAGCTCATTCTCGCATAACGGGTTTGTTAGTATGGAAATATGCCGCATATCGAATGAGACCGATCCATAAAGGTCCCTTGATTGCATTACCGGACAATATTTCTTCAAAATGAGGCTGAAGATTGCGTTATGGAACATTGATCAATAATATTTTTTGAAAATATGAATGACAATCATCGAATCAACGAAATGTGGCATAAAAGGGTAGCACCACGTGCTATACGGCGACAGCACTCATCTATATCAAATTTTGGGGATAAGCTAGTTCCATAAATGGATCTGTCAAATGTCCTCCAAATTCAGGCGATATTTCCTGTGGGGATTTGCGAATTCACTGGCTGATTCCGATAGTTAAGCAACAATTGGCGATTGAAAGCCAACATTATTCGTGTTATAAAACTGACAGTGCACGAAACAAGTGGACTAAATTGTGCGACCAGTATTTGCTTAATTGAGAACAGCTGCAGTGGCAATATGCCTTAAACCATTTAAAAATGTTAACGCCATGCACGTGTCTTTCGAATTTAAAAACTATCAAAATTGACTTTCGTTATTTTTTTACAATTTAAAGTTCTATCGAGCTTAACGGGAGAAGGGGGCATGCCAGAAGAGGTACATAGCGGAAAAATACGCAGCTTGCAATTTGAGACATTTTTGATAATTTACAATATCAACTGTATTAATTAATAAAAAAAATGTATCTGAAAACATTAAAAAGATTTTTTTAAATATACATAACAAGGATTTCAAGTTATACAGATTTATATTTTTGTCAAAATCTGTTTTTTAAATAAATATAAAAAAATATTAAAACGTTAGTTAATAAAAAATCTGTTAAAAATCGTTAAAAATTGACAACTTAATAATATAAATTTTAATAATAAATATGACCATAAAATATATTGTAATAATAAGATGGCACCCTGCAACAAATTCACATTTTATTACATTTTTTTACAATTGTAAGTTTATGTTTGACTTAAAAAAAACAAACATATTTAATGTTTGCAGATACCTACATGTTTATTAATTAATACAGTTGAAATTGTAAATTATCAAAAAAATGTATCAAATTGCAAGCTTAGTATTTTTCCGCTAGGTGCCTCTGCTGGTATTCTGCTGGAATAATAATCCCTTTAAAACCCACATTTAAAAAAAATTTAACGTACCTGTTCTAATAGCATGTATTGTGGATCAGAGCCGTCATGTAGACAATCGTCATTATTGATTTGGCGGATTGCGTTGACAACAAATTCTTCTTTGATGACCACTCCCACATTATCTGACTTTATATCGATCAGACCGTGTTCGCGATTCTGAAAATAACATTATTAATATTATACAAAAGTATCACTATTACGTTCACCCAGAGTAGGCCTTCCACAGGTCTTTTTTCTACTGTCAGTGGCCGCTTGTATAACTGTATTTCGCAAGCGACGTTCCGGCACAATGCCATTTCATTAGTTTAGCTTCTTGTCGCATAATATCCAACATGCACCCATACCGTGTTATATTAAAGCTTCTCGTAAGGTGTTGATTATTTTTTTTACACTATTCGAACCAGGTAACTGGCTTGCCCTATGACATCAACATAAATGTATTGATCTTAAGTTGATGCTTGTAGTAGTAGAATGATGACGACATAACTGCAATGTTACCGCCTTGTAGTCAACCCTTTCATAGTTTGAAACGACGTTAACCTCCCACAACAAAGCCGATACAAAATCCTAATATCCTAATAATAATAGCTGTGGATGATAGAAGTCGACCTGAAAAGGTCATGAACAACTATAAGTAAGTAATATAAAAAGGTATCACATAAGTGTGTTTTTTGTAATTTCATAAGTGTCACTCGCATACATCGTGAGTCAATATGTATTTGAATTATTTTATAATATTATCAATTTAAATCGCTGAACAAATTTAAGATGTTATTTCCAGTGTACAGAATCATACAGAAAATTACGCTTTCATGTAAAATGTCATCCCCTTGTGAATTCGTACAAATGATATCACACATCTTCTTTCTCAAGTAAATGCTATATAATCCTTTGTGCTAAATAGAGATAGCACTATTCATGTATTTTACTCACACGCTTTGTTCAGTATGGGAAACTCAGTAAGTAAGAAAGAGAACACTCTAAGACAGATTCTCTATAGCCAGATCTCGTACGTATGAGCGAGACAAATTCACAATCTTAAAATATCGTCGTGGTAAATGCAATAGGTTGTATGTCAAAAATACCAAACTTTTCAGGAGAGACAAAAAACTATCCCATCTTAACCCCATTTCACCGATTTTTTTCACAAATTTATTTTCATGGTTAAATTTGTTCCCTGTTAAGATGGTTATCAACATTTTTACGTAAGATGAATATTTAGAAAGTTAGGTTGACATACGACTATTTGCTCATCAATGTTGGCCACTTTTGTTGACATAAGTCCAATTTTTATGTATACATACCTATATTTAATTCACTAAAATTTGGTATTTATAATGAAACGAATATAATATTATACAGATTATATTATATTAATATACATATTGTTATACACTTGTACATAAACGCTTAAAAAGTAAGCTTAGACTAATGAAAAAGTAGATTTATTATAAATTGGAGATCTGTTTAATTAGGTACTTTTAAAAACAATTACAATTTTTAAAAGAAAAGATTAAAGTTAAAATACAATACATAAAATATTTTTTAAAAAAGCATTAAAACAGAGCAGGTAAATACCTACTTAAAAGTAAAAATAGCAGTTTTAAAAGAATACTTAATTTTTTTTATAAAAAAGTATTTTTTTTATTTAAACGGTAGTCTGGTGTAAAAATCTCTGTAGTCCTCTGGAATTAATAGTTTTAGTACCTGCAAGTGTTGGTATTTACTCTCCTCAATAGGGCAAGGCCCATTGTATAATTTTAATCGTTCACTGCTTGCGATTGAAACTCGCGCTCGTGTTGGAAGTGGTTTCCATGTATGGCCGAAGTCCAATTTAAAGTTTATTAAACCTTCTGGAGTATACTGGTATGCAACGACATCGTTTACACATGGGTCGCCAGTTTTCTTTCCAGGCCGAATACTGCTGTAGTAGTCTGTGCTGAATTGTTGAAAATCGTCATGGCTGAGATAAAGTGTTTTGTATGGTTTCTTTACTCTTGCACTTTCAATGATAGCCATGTAGTCGGCAGGGACGAAAATTTGTTTTCGATTTCTCAGCTTCGTTTCGATTGTTGAATGGACGCTGTCAACCTCCATGTGTGTATGCCCTACTTCCAGATATTTGTGTTCTATGATAAGATTATTCTTCATACTGATGTCGAGTAGTGCGTTTGATAATTTTACATTCCTATTTTGATACGCACAACCATCGCTCCATATTATAACTTTTTGCGGTACCAGATGGCCGATTTCCTTCAAGATAAATTTAGTAGCTATAGTGCAAAAGACGTCACTTTCAAGCCCCCCAGCTCCCTCATGCCATACATAACACGAGACGTCCTTCGTGGCTTGGTTATAATAGACTTGGTTGTGTACTTTTAATTTTGTTTTATAATAATTTGCTGAAGCATTTAAACGAGGCGAAAGAAGAACAGCTTGCAAATCGACTGTGTAACATCTGATGTTTTCATTTTTCAGAGCTAAGGATTTATCAGACTCTTTTTCCGCATTAGCATCGTTCTTTTTTTTAATGTGTTTCTGAAAACTTTCTTCGTCGAGTGTCCCGTTTTTGTGCAAAGTGCACTCATTGCACTGATCTTTTTTTGGCGTGTAAATGTCTAGATTCAATTTTTTATAAGTATTTTGAAATGTACCCCATGATACTTTTCTTTTATTTTCAGAAGCACATTTTTCTAGATATAAGCGATGCATGTCTCGAAAACTGTAAAAAATTGGCTCCAGGTATAACTTACTTGAAGAGGATCGACAATAGTGCGATTCAACTTTTGGCAGAGAGTTAAACCAGGTCTCTAACTCTTCTGAAATAGTTAGTGTTGCATCTTTCTGTTTATTTAAATTCGTTTCAGATGACTGCGGCTCTTCAACCTTCGAGGTCCATAATTTTAAGCATTTTTCCCCTATACTTAAAGTGTTTAAAAAAAATTTTTTGCAAACTTGTTTTTTAATTATATTTTCAGTTATTTCTTCAGTTTCTTCATTTTTTGCTGTAAAATAAAAGCGAAAGCTTTGTTTTCTTCTTGAGTTTTCACTGGCGATTCTTCTGTATTTTGGGGTGGTTTGCAAAACGTTTTCGGTGACAAATGTTTTTTTGGAATCCCAACTTGTTTTTTTCCAAAAATTTGTGAATATCACGGTGCGTTGTTTATCACTAATTGTATCGCACTTAAAGGCTGTTTTTGGCCCACCCTTTTGAGGACGCACATTATGCCCACCACAACGTGGACCTATGGTCTTAGATTTTTTTTTAGACGTTTGTCTATACTTGCCGGACTCTTCACTCTTCTCAAAACCCACATAAGACTTGCCTAGCAATCGCAGTTGAGAGTTTTTTTGCCTCTTCCACAGTTTACAATTAATGCTTTGCCCTTTTCGTTTTCTTTGATTGACTTGCTCATTAGGTTCATCACCATGGGTGTCAGACTGCATAGCAAACTCCTCTAAATCTTCTGATGAGCTTGATTGATTAGCTTCAGGTTGATACAGATCTTCAGAGTCACTACTGCTGTCAGATAGTGAATGTTCAGGGCCACTTAGATGTTCAGCCATCGTCATATCATAATTTATATTTTGTCTCAGGGCTGATTGTGTTGATACAGTGTTCTCTGCTATCTCTATGTCCGAAGGTTGCTTCAACAATGATTCTGCTTGTTCTAAAATTGGAGTTTCAACAGTCAAAGTATTATTAACTTCAGCAAAATCGAGTTCTATTTCTGAGCCAATATTTTGAAAAATTTCTTCTAATGGATGCTTTAAGAGTTCAATTTCCGCCGCATTCCCAGGTTCAACTTGTAACGCCACATCGTCAGTGGTTCCTACGACTCCACAGGTTACTTGAGGTCCTGAAGAAAATAATGATTTTTAAATTTGATAATCGTTCATGCTCCTCAGCAAAATGTCATCTCCACTCCACACCGTATTGTTTTATGACGAGATAAACTTATTTATTCTTACCGTTATTCTTAGATGAAGTAATTTTGCTGACTGCTAAAGATACCAAGTACCGCCCACGACTTCCATTAATCATTTTGATAGCTTTTTGGTAATCTGGAACAGATGCAATTGATCGTATGTCAAAACCGATGCTCGGAATTCCCTGATGCAAAAGGTTCTATGTCAAAGATTCGTGTACCAAATTTCTATTTAATTAATAATAATTGCATTATTATATAACTAATTTTTACTCTAAATAAACAGTGTCTTATTAAAACTGTCGATCTTGAACAAATAATTACTTTGGCAATAATAAATAAATGAGACAAAAAGTAAGGTTAGTATCTCTAGAAAGAATCTTGAAAAATTTACTAAAATTAACAACAGTAATGTAATTATAAAGTAGATTTAAATAAAACAGTGGTTAGAAAATTACTTACATCAAATTATTTGATGAATTCTTGAATATAACGTCAAGAACGAGGAATAGAAACAAACAAAAACATTACTGTCATGATGAGGTTTGACATACAACTGTTTGGCTTGACCAATATCAATGACGTGACGATTCGTCTTTTTGCAAGTGTTGAAATAGTCGACTTCTTATTGGTTCAACGACATAAGAGCTATTCGAGGTCGTGTAGATGACTGAGCTGATCACTATGGCGCAATAAAACAGTTTTGAGATTTTTTTGACATACGACCTATTGCATTTACCACGACGATATAGAATCAACCAAAGGGGAAATCTTTTCATATCGATCTTTTGAGATGCGATTATTGATTTATATAACTTAAATGTAAAAATGAACAATTTTTATGTTACTAAAATGAACTAATTAAGTCTTCTTGTAAACTTTATTAACAAATTGTAATAATTTGAGAGGTGAGACGATGTGCCATAATACTTGTCACCTCTCTCTTTCTAGGCGAATCTATTCGATTCTCGCCTCACGAGATGAGTTGTACGAGGGTGGGTCAATAAGTCCTTAGAAAAGCCGACAGGTGGCGCGACTAGTACTGTAAGCGGTTTGTTTTCATGCAGCGGCACTACCGATTCAGTATGCTGCGAAGTTTCAATCAGATTGGTCGGGTTGTTGTTTTTTATTTTCGTACATTTAAAAAAAAATTTGCTTGTTTACAAAAATGGAGAAAATTGAGTTTAGAGCTGTTATTAAACATTTTAATATAAAAGAGTTAACAGCAAAGGAAATAAAAAATGAGTTGGATTTAGTTCACGGCATATCTGCTCCTTCACTTGTAACTATTTATAACTGTTTAAATGAATTTAAACGTGGTCGTACATCAACAAAGGATGAACCACGCTCAGGACGTCCTGTAGAGGTGACTACACCAGAAATGATCAATAAAATCCACGATATGGTGTTAAGTGACCGAAGATTAAAGTTGAGTGAGATAATTGAGGTTACAGGGATCTCAAAAGGTAGCGTCATTTCTATTTTACATGACAAATTGGGCATGAAAAAAGTTTCTGCAAGATGGGTGCCGCGTTTGCTCACAGTCGACAATAAACGCAATAGGGTGGTGGCCTCTAAAGCCCTGTTGTCGCTCATGCAACGCAATCCGGATGAATTTTTTCGTCGCTTTGTGACTGTAGATGAAACATGGATACACCACTATACTCCCGAGACGAAAGAACAGTCAAAGCAGTGGATTGCGAAAGGCGAACCATGTCCAAAGAAGGCGAAAACCGTAAAATCAGCTGGTAAGGTTATGGCTACTGTATTTTGGGATGCACATGGAATTATTTTCGTTGACTATTTGGAAAAAGGAAAAACAATAACAGGGGATTATTATGCATTTTTATTGGACCAGCTAAAAAACGAAATTGAAGAAAAACGGCCTCATTTAAACAGGAAAAAATCCTCTTTCATCAGGACAATGCCCGTGTTCACACATGTTTACGATCAATGGCTAAAATTGAAGAATTGAAGTTCGAATTGGTCGATCACCCACCGTATTCGCCAGATTTAGCCCCCAGTGACTTTTTCCTTTTCCCAAACTTAAAAAAATGGCTAAGTGGACAACGTTTTTTTTCAAATGAAGAAGTCATCGATCGGACAAATGCTTATTTTGAGGACCTTCCGAAAACTTATTTTTCTGACGGCTTAAAAAAAATTGAGAAACGTCTAACCAAGTGTATTGAGCTCAAAGGAGATTATGTTGAGAAATAAAAAAAAAATACAAAAATAAAAACTGTTTTAATGCTTTTTTCTAAGGAATTATTGACCCACCCTCGTATAAAGAACTAAGAAGGTCGAAATATCCTATTTCCGATTATTCTAGCTTTCTTAAAAGTATCCAATTTACTATATATTAATCAATTCTGCCTTATGCATACATTTTCTGAGCAAATCATTACATTTGCTGACAACCACGTATTTCAAGTTGTAAATTCGAGGTTAGTTTTTGGAAACTAAATTCCTTTACAATCACTTTAGATTGAAAATAACCATTGATTCGTTTAATACTATACACTGTGGCTTTTTTACAAACTGCGTAGGAACATAAGGTGATATTATACTTTGTTTCAAAAAATTACATGTTTATACAATTTGACAGCTATGATACATACGTGTGATATAAGTTAAGTTATCTACTAATTCATGTTAAATATAATTATTACAAGTACATCGTTGTATGGACGTTTAGTGAACTGAAACTTTACTGGTTTTACTGTGCCTACAAAATGTAATAATGCTTCTTTCAGTACCTTATAGCGGAACTCTCTGATAAAACATCTGATAATCAACAAGCTGTCGTCAAGCGCGAGATCATTGAAGATATATCACACCCATTATCTCCTATATATTATTATCCTACAGCTTTCCCGGGTTTCGGCAAGCGATTGTGTGCCTTATTCATGTCCGATGGGTTCAAAAAAATAATCGGTTCTCGGATCGTTTAAAATGGGTTTTCTATAGTTGATAGCTGCATGATTATATTCCATTCGAATTCGATAATTTTTGTTCATTTCCCGATACATTTTCCAGCGACACGCGACTTTATTGACAACTAATTATGTCGGGAATTTTTTTTCACAATGTTTGCAACACTCAAACCAACTCACCGAAGATGGCCGCTTTAAATTTAAAATGCGTTTTATCCGATTTCTACAATCAATTTTCACAAAAAAATCATAATAAGATTAAACGATAAACATATTAGAAATGATTTATTTAAATTTTTATGAATTAGGTTCATTGTTTTAAGTTAATTTTCTAACCTCTGACGGAAAGAAAGTCTTTTGACACTTCGTATTTATCATGCTATGTATACTAAACTAGATTATTTCAATTTACTCACCACATATTTACTTATCTGATGCATTCGAGTGGCTATAATTCGGAGCGAGCACAATTTTATAAAACTCAACACAATCACAAAAAATCACTTTTAAAAACTACCATCCGTCATTCTTAGGTAGTTGTTTATGTAAAAAACGACAGGTGATATTATTTACGTCTCATAATGATTTAAAAATGCACAGCACTATATAATAACTCACATTTCTAGCAAGTACCAATAGATAACTATAATTATTCAAATAAACAATAACATTTATACGAATTCCCATTAAAAACAGTTCATTTTATCTATATAGATATTTTCGCATTTTCACGATAAACTATGCGATCAACCCAGTGTTGCCAAGTCAAAATTTAAAAATTCAGTAGATTTTGAAAAATGTAGTATATTAGATATGATTTAAAACTAATAAGAATAACAATAACTAATAATATTAATTTTGTGTAAACAATAATGATATTAATGGGTAAATTGGCGCTCTTGGGTAGAGTTACAATGCTTTTTATGTCAATTTAGAAGTGTATAACATCAAAAAAGGTCATGCGTAAATCATTTCAAGTGTATTATTAAAAGAATCATCAGTTAATTTACAATTACGGAGAAACACAAATATCAGTAGATTTCTTGAATTTCGAAAAAAATCAAAAATTCAGTATATTGGCAAAAAATATCAATTGATCTACTGAATTTTCAGTAGACATGGCAACACTGGATCAATATAATATAATACAATAGATAATATTTCAAAATTTGATAACGTTACATTTTTTTTATGGCTGTCAAATGATATTTTTTTTAAACCAATAAAACTTATATACATACAGAAACTTATATAGCTCATATAACCCAAAAATATTTAAAAGGTATTCTACAATAATTGGTGTTTAATATACATATTATTTAAATCACTATCAACCAGGATCAATCCACTGCTGGATGAAGAGTGCCGCAACATGATTCAAATACGAATTTGTGATATTATACCTATTTCTTTCATCCTTATCAACATCAACCTGAACCAATCCACTGCTGGATAAAAGCCTCCCTAGCCTGATTCTACTCCTTTCTGTCATTTGAATTGCTGTATTTATCAAAATCAGTGATATTATATTTATCTACATTTTCATATCGTTATCATCATCATCATTAACAAAGATCAATCCACTGCTGGATGAAGGGTTCCTTAACCTAATTCTATTCCTTTCTGTCATTTGAATTGCTGTATTTATCAAAATCGGTGATATTATATTTATCTACATATTCATATCGTTATCATCATCATCATTAACAAAGATCAATCCACTGCTGGATGAAAGGATCCTTAGCCTAATTCTATTCCTTTCTGTCATTTGAATTGCTGTATTTATCAAAATCGGCGATATTATATTTATCTACATATTCATATCGTCATCATCACCATCGACCTGAACCAATCCACTGCTGGATAAAGGCCTCTCTACCCTGATTCTACTCCTTTCTGTCATTTGAATTGCTATATTTATCAGTGATATTATTATCTACCTATCTATATATAATGCCATTATTATCACGAGCCTCAATAAGTCTACTGCTGGATGAAGGCTTCTCTACGTTGATTGTATTCTTAACAGTATTGAATTTCTATATTTATTAAAAATGCTAATGTTATTTATCTACATATTCAAATCGTCATCATAATGATCACCATCTTCAACCAGGGGATGAAGGGTTCCGCAACCTGATTCTACTCAACTTGGTCATATAAATTGCATTATTTTTTAAATTTGTGATTTTATATACCTACCCATTTATATCGTCATTACTTATCGTCATCGACCTGTATCAATCCACTGCTGGATGAAGGCTTCTTTAAGCTGATTCCACATCTTTAGGTCTTACAAATTCCTATTCTTATCAGCATTGTTCTATTCCTCTCAGATATAATATGTATTCCTTCATTATTTATCAACATTTGTCTCGATATGAATGTCCCGCACCGAGAAACTATAATATTGTTTAAGGTTAATTTGTAATTCAAATTTTGATTTTTTAAATATTATTCTATGGCTGCAAGCATTTATTTTTTATAGACAATGAAACAAAATAATGTTAATATATTGCTTTATATTCGAATGATTGAGATGTATAATTATTTATCATATTTAACTGCACATACCTACACATATATTGAGTTAAAATTAATATGTCAGTGGTAGCAATCGGAGATTTTGCTAGGCATAGCAGCCTAAGGCGGTGTTAGACGATATTGTGAAGGCCAGACTTCTGAATAGACTACGCATATGAGTCCAAATTTATATTGGCAGTGACGATTTGCAAATCGTAAAAATGACAAATCAGCGAAATGTCAATTTGTCTGATGTGAATAAAAAACCCATCCCGAAGGGAAAACTATGGCGCCATCTATGCATATTTCACAATTATATATTAAAAACCAACACCGCCCAGCCATCTGCAAGACCTAGCGAGACAGACTGGCGACCGCCAGCTGGCTCAGTTAGTCGCATTAATTATTGCTTCACATTCGAATGATTGTGATGTATAAATCATCATAAATAAATGCTCATGATTGGACGAAAGATTTATAAGCCTACACATAAATTGTTTTAAAATATCAGTGTTATCAGAGCTAAAACCACTAAATGAAACAAGTTGAAGCGAATTAATAATGGTGAAATGAGTTTCAAAAATGCTTTGCAAATTCCAACCTTCTATACAAGACAGCACACATTATAATAGGTATATACTTACAATTGGCCTGTAATCTGAATACGAACAACCCGGTTGTTGAGTGTTTTCATCATCATATATTGGGTGTGAAACATCTTCAATAATCTCACGCTTGACGACGCCTTGTTGATCATCTATCTCAGATTTTATATTAGAGAGGTCAGCCATTAGGCACTGAAAGAAGCAATTATTATATTTTTTAAACAAGATAAAACCAGTTTCAGTTCACGTTACACCCATTTAACAATGTATAATAATTATATTTAACATGAATTAGTCGATAACCTAACCTAACATATAATATCACAGATGTATCGTAGCTGTCAAATTGCTTAATCAAGTAATCTTTTGTAAGAAAGTTAAATGTCATCCAATAACCTTACATAGTTTGTAAAAAAGCAACATTTTATTATATTACACGTATCGCTGTTATTGTCAATCTAAAGTGTTTGTAAAAGATATCATTATCCAAAAACTAACCTCGAAATTGCAACTTGAAACGTCCGGATTCTCTTGCGTTACATGAATGCGAGGGTTCGGGTTGTTTGAATGGCCTGTCAGCGTGTCAAACAAAGGCTTGTCTTCTATATCCGAGTGTTCTCCATCACATTCTTGCTTTACATCCATGTTAAGGGTATATATTCCAGAAGCAACGTGTTACTTGACATATAGGATCCTTTTAAGGTAATATTAGAAAAGTGTTGCCGCAATACTGAAAAGTATTTCCGTGAGAACTACTTATAATAAAAATACACACTTGACACGGTGACACAATTTAATAATATGTAGGTATGTTTTGTTGTCTATACAAAACAATGGTACGAAAATGATCATCAGCATTTCCTCAATCATAACGAGAACAGCGCATCTCGGTATAAATAATAACAAATGAAAAATGAATTTTTTTTTCTCCAAAGATGTCAACACTGACGATATCTTCTTCGTGACAGCTCCACCATAGATAATATACGTAAATAGATTCGAAAGAGGCTAACAAAAGTATTCCCACTAAAACAACACCATCTATGGTAAAGGCTTTGAAATAAAATTAAAAAGCCCACCAAATTTGAATTTATTTTCATATTCAGGCATGGGAAACGAAATAAATAAAAGGCAATTATATAAATTACACACATTTATTTATAAAATTTAAAATCAATAAGTATAGTAACAGTTGTCAAGTAAAATATTAACATTCATTTAATTAAATATTATAAACATTATTATTGAGTAAGTAGTTTGTTTAACTGATACGAGTATTAAAAAAATAAATGGAAACATTATTAAACTATGTTTCGCTCTCATGTAGGAAAGCCTACCCATCAGATTTCATAGACAACCACGGCATAATATAATAATCATTTACGATGAATAAAATTTAATCCTTCTTGGAACATCATTTAAATATTTATATTATATTTTGCCTTTGTAACTAAGGATCTATGCGGCACATTAATAAGGACATGATTTCACTATATATTATAACAAAAACACGATAGATATTTTTCTGTAGTTGTCTATGAAATTTGACAGGTAGGCTTTCCTACATGAGAGCCGTTTGTTTTATATTATAATAAATTATAACTGATCACTGAAAACACTACAATTATTTTAATCACTATTGCTCGCCTGTCTTCTTGCATCTTCTAACGTCAAGTCCGCTGTCAGCCGAGCCATGTCTAGTTGGATGTGATGGGAGACTGCATCGATGGCTGTTCCATATTTAATATAAAAGTAAAAGTAAAAAACAAATAATAAATCACTCCGAAATAATATTAATTATCGTAATTATTGAAAGAAGTAAAATGAAGACACACGCAAAATGCATGTAAAAAAAATTATCCATCAGTATTAGATTTTTAAAAAATGTACAAATGATACTAATTCTAAATAAACATGATATAGGCTTCTTCATTTACTTTTTTTTGGGCGTTCCGTAGCACTTGGCTGTGCGAGAGCCAATGTCGCTCCTGCGCCTCAGGTAGACGATGTAAAACCGGACTCGCTTGAGAATCCATTGATGCATATGTAGCACGCAGCCGAGCCATGTCCAGTTGGATGTGATGGGAGGCTGCAACGGCCACCGTTCCAACATGTAAACTATAAAAATAAATGAACAAATAATAACTCACTCCGTAATATGTCAATTATCGCAAATATTCAATGAAGAAAAAAGTGATAGATGCAAAATGCAACTACAAAACAACTGAGAACAAACATTATCCATCATTATTGATTTAAAAAAAATGTGCAAATGATACTTATTCTAAATAAACATTACGATATAGGCTTCTTCACTTATCTTTTTGTTTTGGGCGTTCCGTAGCATTTGGCTGAGCCAGGGCCAATGTCGCTCCTGCGCCTCGAGTGGACGATGTAAAACCGGACTCGCTTGAGAATCCATTGATGCATATGTAGCACGCAGCCGAGCCATGTCCAGTTGGATGTGATGGGAGGCTGCAACGGCCACCGTTCCAACATGTTAACTATAAAAATAAATGAACAAATAATAACTCACTCCGTAATATGTCAATTATCGCAAATATTCAATGAAGAAAAAAGTGATAGATGCAAAATGCAACTACAAAACAACTGAGAACAAACATTATCCATCATTATTGATTTAAAAAAAATGTGCAAATGATACTTATTCTAAATAAACATTACGATATAGGCTTCTTCACTTATCTTTTTGTTTTGGGCGTTCCGTAGCATTTGGCTGAGCCAGGGCCAATGTCGCTCCTCCGTCTCGGATCTGACGAATCATGGTCCGCTGCCATATCTCCTCATTACTCTCAAAAAATGTTTAAAAAAATGCAGCCTCAATGGTTTGACATTGACATCTCAATTTAAATAAATATATGATTTTATTTTATATAATGGTTGACAATAATAATTACATTTTAATTTTACCTTGTAAGAGAGATAGAATAACTGTCATGAGGTGTCAAAGTCAGTGCACTGCGAATGTTGTTAAATCCCCCAAAATAAAGTGAATAACCAGAGCATAAAAATTAGAAAAACGCAATATGTAACTTAAATCACAACTGTAGTAAACAACTGGAGTAAAATTAAAAATTATTTACCAGTACATAGGTACTAGTGTAAAATCTGTACAAATAATTTTATTGTTAAACAAATATTATCGCACAGGCCTTCTTCGCCTAGGTACTATTATATTTTTGACCAGCTGCTAAATAAACTTTATTTCTCCCCGAATAATTTAATTTGCCATTTAGAATTTTATTTGCAGTATTACAGAAAGCATGTATTTGTAAAGAAAGCATACATTTTATGAATCTACCCTTAATCTCTTCTTTATGGAGAGGGCACGAAAAAACGGTGAAATCAATTTTCTGAAGAATTTTGGTTCTTAATTTTGCCTGAATATTATGCGTAGAAGCATTTTCTGATAAATAATTTCTAATTAATTTTCCAGTTGAATTGAAGCAGTCAAGCATATTGTCAGAGGCATATTTTAATTTTCTATCCTTTCCGAATTCTCGCATAGCTACGTTAGCGTGCTTGCTGGTAGGCTCGGTGTTCAAGTCGCGTTTACAATGCGTACAAGAGTTTGAAATTTTACGAATAACATAACCAGCAGTGTACATTTTACCATTCGTAGAGGTTAAATTATCTTCCAAATAATCCTCTGAAACTACGCCTGAAATGCTTTCATCGGTTTGTTTTAAAAATCCTAATAAATTCTCAAAAAGACCATCAGCATCGTCTTTCTCACAATTATTTCTGATGGAATATCTAGACATTAAATTGCTAATCAAAAGGCTTTTAAAGGATCCTGAAAATTGACATGGTGTGGGATTGACATTACGAAAATTGTGGCTTCTTATACTGCCAAAGAAATTTTCCAGCAAATCCTGGTTGAAATTACGAAAAGCTACATACTCAAATCCCACATCATGCAATATATCCAATATTTTAATGCAACCAGCCAAAGTTTTTTCCCAATTCAGAAGTGATGGCACCTTTGGTACTGGATTTTTAACCTGGTCTACAAATTGCATCTGTCTAATTTTTACTATACTATCAAACCAGAATTGTCGGTGGAATGACTCCTTTCGGTGTAATGACTCCTTTGAAGCGCAAACCCTTTTCGTTTTCCAATACGGATGTGGTTCCAGTGAGGTTCCATTCACAGAGTCAAAAACTTCATCCCAAAACAATAGCATTTTGCCGGTGTATTCAGCTTCTCTTGGGATGATTTGTCCGTTTGGCATCACTACCCCTGGAATCGAAATAAAAAGATATTCAGTATCTTCTGAAAATAGTATCTACTCGCCTAGCTAATTCGGTGTACTTCCATGTATACTTTATAATTTGGAAATTACTCTTATATGTAATTAAATAAATTTGAATGACTTTGCAGCAGGGTTAATTCAGGTGGAAATATTTAATTAATCCATGATGGCATAACTGATAACTTTAAAATTATAAATGCTTTTTTAATTTATTTTAATATACTGTTATAAAAATAATCAGATTTTGAGTTAAATGTTATTGAATTAGTTACATAATATATAAAACCAAGTTACCTTGTGTGGCACAGAACACCAGGTGACTGCCAAATTTCTGGCTTAGCACTTGGGCACAAGTCGACACCTTCATCTTATTCATTTTCGATGCAAAAATATGTGTCTCATTTATTTTGGGAATGAGCCTCAAATTGCCGACGTTCGCCTGATCTATCTTATACAGATCAATAATATGTTTCCACGATGCGTACCTAATTGTCTTGCCATCGAAATACATAAGGTCTTTTGTCATCAAGTTATTTCTCATCCCTTTCAATAAATGAGGCACATCAAGGAGGGCGACAATCTCTTGTCCTTTGATAATTTTTATTGTGATACCTGAGAATAAAACGAATAAGTGAAAAGCATATAATAATATGTAAAATATTAGAATTAATTTGACATATACACAGGTAATAAATACATACGTTCATATCCGGTATCGGCTCTTTGTCTCTCTGTATTGACACGTAGACTTTTCAAAGCAGCAATGTTCGTCGCGCTTTGATCGCATACTGTTGCGATTATCTTTATACCTGTAAAATATATAATACAGGTATAATACACATGTTCTAACTGAAAATACATATTCTACTTCAAAATATAATTTTGTGCAAAAGCTTTTTCAAAATCCATAGAAATCATTTATTTTGGAATGCGTTTCTTTCAATTAGAATACGTGCAATAATAAAATATATAATATTTCTTCATATAATGCAGTGGCGAGGGGCGGAAGTAGACTGTTAGCATCCAACATAAATAGTGCCAACTAAACTTGTCATTCATACTTATTTGATTTCATTGAATTAAGAATTAATTTGTTCAATAAAAATAAATACATATGATTAACAAAGTTTAGTGTGCTCTATTAATGTCGGATCTTAACAGCCTACCTCCACCCTTCGTCACTGATATTATTTCTATAATTATATTATGAACAATGCAAAGCTGTGGAGACTACTGCCTTATAAACCTCTTTAATGCAACGAACTAATTGAGCAGACTTAGTTGCAGATTCACAATAATAATACGCTATTGGCTGCTTTTTATTACCAGCCACACTTCGTATCATGAAGACAAGGACATGATCTGCAATTTTTTTAGAACGCAGATGCCCAAAATCTTCAAAACCTTCGATCAAGTCACTTTTTTTATTATAATCTAAGTGCGGTTGTAAACTCATTTCATCCCACATGAGTGTATAATATTTTTCATGGTCAGTAAAACCACTAACTATTGATTTTAATTGAGAAATAATGACACCAGAGATACCGGTGGAGATAGGAACAGATGATAATAATGTTTGCAAAGTTCGGATAGATGGTAACGTAAAAAGTTTTGACAGAAATTTATATCCTCTTCCACTTTGCTTAAGTAAAGTGAGGGCTAAGACTTTGTCTCTTTCGGTAAAGCGTCGCCTTTTAGGTTTTAAATTATATGATTTTAATTGGAGTTTGAAAAAGTCTCGCTGTATTTTTGACAGGCCTTTGGTGGCTTGAACGAAGGTTAGTGAATCTGCAAATTTTTCTGCCCCCTTTATCCTATGCTTGAAGTTCGTCTTATTTCTTCGTCGGATGTATTTTTCCAAATGCAAACACTTGCGGCGATACATTCGAGCCTTGGGTGTCAAGGCCGTCAGATTCATAGGAAAATTTTCAGGTGTACGATCTGCAAGACACATTATACGGCATTTGAAATATTTTAAAAACATACAAATTAATACAATATTATTTAGCAACATGTCAACATAGTATATAGGTATGAGGTACTAGGTAAATTCTAGCTTAATCATATAAACTAGCTGGGCAAGCTGGCTCTCGCCAGTCTGTCTCGCTAGTAAAAATAGTTGACAATATGATTATAATTTAATGTATGGATATCCAAACGTGTTATTTAGGTACATGCACCCATTATGTTATAATATATAAGTAAATGTAAAATGCATAAGGTGGATTGGAGTTTCAAATAATATGAGATTAATCTAATTTTCAATAAAAATAGATGTTTAAATCACTCACCTTTGATAAAAGCAGGTATTGCTACTGGACTGCAAGGGCTCACAAGATCAATATTAGGCGATGATTCAGAGGGAATCGCAAGATCAATAATACGCGATGATCCAGAGGGAATCACAAGATCAATATTAGACGATGATCTAGAGGGAATCGCAAGATCAATATAAGACGATGATCCAGAGGGAATCGCAAGATCAATAATAGGCGATTCAGAGGGAATCACACTACAATAATTATCAGAAATACCGCGTGCTTCAAAGTTTAATACTATTCTATGAGTGGAAGGATCATTTGCTTCCGTCAGATTTATGTTTGAATCACTATCTGATAATGGGGTTGTCAAGTTTTGAGATGGACACACACCCATTTTTAGCTTCTTTCCACAGTAGTCTGTCGGGAGAAAATGATTTCTGCACACTCCCACGTTGTCAGGTGATTTTAACAGTTTAATTGTACTATTGCCGATTAAATTGATCCATTGCCGTCGTTGGTAGTCTGCCTTTGGTAATGCGTGACAGATCACTCCCTTAATTTTGCAATCGGGTACCCAGCAATGACGAGGCATCTTGAAATTCTGGAATGATCTGCAATCAATCTGGAATATCACATAGGTAATAATTGTTTGGAAGTATCAATTTCATCGAATACTATTGTATGACATAGGTACCGAAAGATTAAAATGCTTAACTTGCATTGTCAAATTTTTGAAAATGTTTGGTTTAGTACGAAACGTTATAATATTCCATTGATTACGAAAACCCCTCAATTGCATCAAATAATATGCATTGTGTTACTGCTCGAGTAGTTAATTCATATTGAAATAACTGGCATAGCACTATTTTTATCAGTATTCAAAGTAAGATCAAATTATGTTTCTCATGGGATGGTATATTATTTTACACTAATATATCAAACAGTTGTCTTGTACAACAAAATTAACAGAAGTAATAGACAATACATACCAATTGTTATAATATTATTCTGGTAGACAAGTACAATAAAATATAATTAATAATAAAATGCGTAACGTTGTAATTTCAATTTTTCAAAGCAAAATAAATGGCAGTTGGCAATTGGAAATGTCAAACGTTACTGAATAATTTGAAATAATTTGCTAGTTCGGATAAACTTCACCCTGATCGATGATTGGCTAACCTTGGTTCAACACCATAGATAAGAATAAAAAATCTTGTTTATTAACCAAAAATAATTATTATTCAGCCATCTGGCGAAAAGCCGACCAAACACAAAAAAAACACGTGACCGAAAATTTGACTGTATGGAACTTTCATCCCCCTGAGCTCCACTCTCTGCTAATCTCCAGCGACAGGACATACGTTTTAGTTAGGTACGATAAAAGTGCTACGTTTAGGGGGTCGGTGTTCTTGACATTAGCATCTGTAGGTACCATAATACCCACAAAATTCAATAGGTACATTATTGTTTATCAGATATCACGGAATATTATCAACTTTACTGCATTTTGGCAACACGTACATATAATCCTACAACAGAACAGAAAGTTGTCAAGTTGTCTCTAGCACATTGCATACAATTGTTGATACGCAAACAGGGAAGTCAAGCGAGAATCTGATGGAGACCAGTCTGGTACTGAAGACAAGTTTGAAGTAACGACTGGCCATCAAAACAGCACTGACTCGCGCACCTATATAAAGCAGGAGAACACAGACGATTTTAGTTGCGATTTTGAGGTTAGTTTTTATTTATTAAGTGCTTACCTGCAATTTTTTAAAATTATTTTAGCAGAATACCTACGATAAAATTATATTTTTTACAAATCCTTTAAGAACATACGAGGATGTCAAACTTTCTTTCAAAAACCTTTTGACATAAAATTAGACAGCTACCTATCTCAATTATATAAGTAGGTAAGTAAGTATTGTTATAAAATAGGTACGCGAGCACAAAATTGTTTTTTTAAATGATTACATAAATGTATACCAGTCGTTTCTTTCAGAACCCGGCAACGCATCTCGCTGAAATTAATCACGAGCATTTTGTCCAGGGACGTCACTGGTGGCGGCAACTATAATTATTATAGTCTACATATAGGATATAATAATTAACCTTAGGAATCTAACAATTAATAAACAATAAGAATAAATTTGTTTACTGTTTAGCATAATTTTATTTTATAAAAATAACCGTTGAAAATATAAAGCCACGTGTTCAACAAAAGAAAGACTTTTCATTTATTATTTAATTTTGTGATTCCTGGGTTCAGCCAATATCTTGAAAAGAAGCCAATAGAAACCAGGATATCTCAGTTTGTACTTATTATTTAATTTGATGAATAATTATTCAATTGATTTTAACAACAGCCACTTACTTTGATTTTTTTTGATATAATATATCAATGATTGTACCTTACTATATTAAAATAATATTATCTGATTTTATGTAGTTATCTCATGTAGGTATACTAACTATACTTCGTTTCACAAAATATTATTTTCTTGATTATGGCAACACGAACGAGGACGCTTCTTTTTCCTTTCTGGCACTGAGCAGGGCCGTAGATTGGTATACGCAGACCAAAGCCCAAATATTGAAGCATGGATATTATTATCAAGCGCGATCCTGATGAGGAAGTGCAGCCTTGGTTTGAAGTACCAATAATTACGAACCCAAACGTCCCGGACGCCTCCACCATAAAGCAAGAGAATGCTGATGATTCAGGTTACAATTTTGAGGTTAGTTTTTTAAGAATCTGTCAAATACTACTGCAAAACACCAGTATGGAGTATATTATTATGTTTTTATATTTTACAAACTATTTAAAAATGTTTTCAAATTTTGTTTAATTAATTTACCCTCTAACATTCAATTCGACAGTTTTATTGTTTTATTTTAGTAATAATTGTGCATCATTATGTAAGTACATGTTAGGCGTATAACTCGTTTACACGTGCATGGATTTACTGCTGACAGTACGTATTATCGCGGCCATAACAAGAAAATGAACGTATTGTCATGCAAATTGCAATATTGCATGCATCAATCAAAAAAGCTTCTGAATTTGTATGCGACAAATCTGCGCCAGCGCAGTAGAACGATAGTGGCGAACCGGGCGACAAAAAAACAAACTTTCCCGCTCATTTTGAGGTGAACCGATTTTTTTACCGTGAAATAATAACATCGCGTCTCGCTTACTCTTGATGAATGAGATTGGAGAGAGACAGCACTTTTACGTTTAAACAACTATTGTCACGACAGTTAAAATACTCACGATTGCTGCAAATAAATCGATGCACGTGTACAGGCACTATTAATCTATATATGCTGCTAGATGTGTGTATCTTACTAAAAGACACTGCGTTTTTAAACGAATATAGCTATTTGTCAAACACATTTCGTGATTGTATTTAACTTACTTATCATATCATAGCATATATACCTACTCTATTTGTTGTATTAAAATAATAAGCATTGCATGGGTAGGTGATTATTTTTTAACTCTGTTAAGGAAACGTACGCTTACTTCTCTTTAATAAGTAATAACATAATATAGGTACTCCAATTCTCCTACAAATAACAAATATATAACGATACTTGGGCTAACTATACTATTAATGTTATATTGTGATCTTATAGTATTATGTTCCTTTCAGTACCCCGCAAAATCTGAGAAAGACTGTGGGTTTATTGACGTCAAGCGCGAGCTTATCGAAGATACGATAAACCCATTTTATGATGAAGATCCTCAACCAGGATGCTCGTATTCAGATTACAGACCAGTACAACAGGTATGTCCGATTTTACATGTAAAGATTTCATCTCCTCGGTGACGTCTTCAGTCGAAGGTCGGCAACCGAATTGCATTCTATCTCAATTATGGATCAGCTATAACTATGTCACTGCTTCATTGAGGAACTCTATTTAGGTACCCACATTCATTTAAGTACTTGAAATAGTTTAGTATTTGATCGTTGTACCTGTGTGTTCTAGCTGATGACTATAATATTATTAAGATTTTTGAAATTATACTTTTTTTAACGCGTTTGGGAAATC
The DNA here is from genome assembly GCF_057557595.1 of Rhyacophila brunnea. Taxonomy (NCBI): domain Eukaryota; kingdom Metazoa; phylum Arthropoda; class Insecta; order Trichoptera; family Rhyacophilidae; genus Rhyacophila; species Rhyacophila brunnea. The sequence goes on from NW_028233359.1 coordinate 1,557,125, forward strand.
AGATTAGAGTGTATTTTTGGCGTGTGACATGAACACAATTAATTTTTTCACACGAAAAAAAAAACGTACTCGATTGGATTCGTACCACCGAATGTTCGGTTATCAGGCGAACGCACTACTTTTACGCCACGGTATGGTACTGCAATCGTGACGATTATATAGTATTATATTATAGTTTAAAATTGTTTCATTGCCTAGGAGGCAGCGAATTTATTATTGTCGGCCATTTGCAATTCCTTACGTAAACAAATGAATAAACGCCAGAGTGACAGTTGGAACTTTAAAAATAAAAACAATGAGAAACCATTTTATAATTTAGTAATATAATTAAAGTTTATAGAAATAAACCAACGGCGTTCCAATAAGCGGTTTTGAGTGTGTAATTTAACAAGATAATTAAGAGCTAGTCAAAGAATCTAGTTTATCATATTTTTTGTTTCTGTTTTGTTACGCCAAAGAAGTATAAATTCCAACTGGCGTACATAAGTACACACACATTTTTCATTACTTATCACATTTGAAACCCACCATCACTCCATAGTTTTTGTTCATTTTTTGTTAAATACCAAAGCTATTCCATTTGTGTGAGAGCATTCACTTGTTTTACGCTATTCACTCTTTTTCACATTCTATAGTAAGTAAATTACTTTGCTGGAGATAAAATTTATTGGGCTCTTTCAATTATATCTATCTCGCTCTAAAAGCTAACACAGCCAAAATAGGGGCTGTTAGAACATGTCACTTTTGACAGTTTAGCTTTAGACGGTTAACTTATTCTAACAATTAGCCGTCTCAATACATAAATATGATAAACTACCCTCGATAGCCGCCGATAACACCCTTTTCATAGAATAAATGGGCTGGGATGCATAATAATATATAATATTTCATCATCATCAGCCTTTATCTATCCACTGCTGAATAAAGACCTTTTCAAGCTGATTCCACTTCTCTCTTTCCTGTGCGTTGCGTTGGCACGTAGGTACTTCCGAAAAACTTTATTATTTAATCGATCCAGCGGCCTCTAGGTCTACCTTACGGACGTTTTGTACCTCTTGGGTACCATTTAATGACTAGATTTGTCCAACGATTGCCCCTTCTTCCAGCTATGTGTCCAGCCCATTTCTATTCGAGGCCATTAGCGAACTATATTTTGAATGAAGACTATTTAAAACTTATTAATTCTGGCAATGAATCTCATAGTACTTAAACAATTTCAAAGTAAATGACTTTTTTTTTTAAATCATCATCAAAATGGAGAATGTTTTATGTAGGTACTTACATATCTTAATAAAATATGTATCATTATTACATTGAAAAAAAAAACCATCCAATTATGTCAATATTTATGTGGATAATATCTACCATATGCATGGTTATTATGTCTCTTAATATTGTACATTTATAAATACTGTCATGTCAAAATCATCATCAGCCAGGGTCAATCCACTGTTGGATGAAGGCCTCCCCAAGATTCTTCTAACTCTCTCGGTCCTATGTCGTTCGCTGCCACGTATTTCCGCCGAACTTTACCAGTTCGTCAATCCAGCGGCTTTTAGGGTGACCCTATGGCCGTTTCGTGCTCCTTGGTTACCACTGGATGACGGCATTTGCCCAGCGGCCGTCTTTCGGCGAGCAATGTGGCCCGCCCATTTCCATTTCAAGTGTTTGGCAACCTCTATTACATCGCGTACTCCTGTCTGCTTCCTAACCCATTCGTTTCTCTTACTGTCCTTTCGCGTGATGCACAACATACACCTCTCCATGTCTTTGTGTGCGACTCCTAGCCTTTGTACATCTCTCGTGTTGAGGGTCCACGTCTCGCAGCCATACGTGAGCACGGGTAGCACAAATTGGTTGAACACCCTACGCTTAAGACATAATGGTAGGTCACTCTTGAAGATACTATTCAGACGTCCGAAAGCACTCTATCCCAGCCTTGTCCTTCGAGAAATTTCATCATGCATGCTTTCGTCTATGGTCACCTGCTGTCTGAGATAGACGTAGCTGCTGACTTGCTCGAGTTGGGTGCCATTAATACAGATAATCGCAAGGTACTAAAAACAGTTCCTCCTCACTTTTGTCTTTGAAACGTTTATTTTTAGACCGACCGTTTGACTGACATCCGCGAGTTCTTGCATTCTACCTTGGAGGTCTTTCGGGTCTTGTGAGAGTATAACAATATCATCTGCAAAGCGCAGGTGACTGAGGTGCTCCTCATTAATTGGAACACCTTTTCCTCTCAATCAAGCTTCCTAAATAAGTCCTCAAGAGTAGCGGGGAGTAGTTTAGGTGAAATGGTATCATGGATGCGTCTACACCTAGGAAGCAATCAAGCTGTGAATTTTTAAATTGTCGGTCTGCAGTTCTAACTTGTCAGCGAAAGATTTAATTTTTTCTGTAATTTTAATGATATTTTCGTTCACTCCTTTCATTTCGCACGTCCTCGTGAAGAAAATTATAAACCATATTGTCAACATCTAAGAAAGAAATAATTTCTGCTCGCAAAGAGATAAATCGTGGTAGTACTTTTCCTTTTGAGAGCCAAAGTACTTCAGTATGAAACACTCTGACACAGCGACAAACATTTATTTGAATATGTAAATATTGAATTTATTTAAAATTGAAGAAAATTTAAATGAACCGTTTTGAGGTTTTTTCCTTCGCGGCACACCCTGAGACTTCTTGCGGCACACAGTTTGGCAGACAATGATCTACAACAATGTTTTTTTCTGCACATTTATGATTTAGGATCAATGTTGCATGTCGGTTATATAGTAGACTTGCTTAATGTGTAGAAAGCAGCGAATTACGAAATAATGTTTGGTCTCATTTTCAATACGAATTATGATTTCCCTCAACCTAGTTGCTCTTATTCCGATTGCAACCCAAGGAGTCATATATATATCAATCTATTTATTTAAAATAATCAACAATGACTGCTACGACTTATCAAAGTACACTTCTTCGTCTAAATTTGATCCTCCCAGCATGTCAAGATTCCTACATAATTACTTTAAGATGTTTGATTTTTTAAAAATTATTCTTTCATTTACCTATGTCGTTTGCCTATGTTAATGCAATACTTCAACTTAGTTGCTTCCTGCAACCACTGACGTGACCTATTTCGGTAGTCTCGGATTGTCAAAGAAAATGTTAGAAGTACAGGAGCCATACGATGAATTGCAGATTGACTCTAAAGACATTAAAAAAGAATTTGGGATATATGCAACCAATGAAAATATAATCAGTCGCACTGCTAAGTGTAAGAATATACAATCTAACTTGATAGATCCCAAATTATTCGTACCTGTTGATTGCTTAAGCATTCAAACAAATTTTAAGAATCTATACAAAATTAATCATTCTGGCGAAAAGCCATTTACATGTGAGCAGTGTAATTACTCTTGTATAACATTAAGTGATATGAATAGACACAAAATGACTCACTCTGGTGAAAAGCCATTTAAATGTGATCAATGTAATTACTCTTGTATATCATCTGTTACGTTGAAAATACACAAAATGTCTCATTCTGGTAAAACGCCATTTAAATGTGATCAATGTAAATACTCTTCTATTACATTATGTGGCATGAATAGACACAAAATGACGCATTCCAGTGAAAAACCATTTAAATGTGACCAATGTAATTACTCTTGTATACAATCCGGTACGATGAAAACACACAAAATGACTCATTCTGGTGAAAAGCCAATTCAATGTGATCAATGTAATTACTCTTGTACAACATCTAGTAACATGAAAGTACACAAAATGATTCATTCTGGTGAAAAACCATTTAAATGTGAGCAATGTGATTACTCGTGTATAAAATCTGCTAAGATGAAATTACACAAAATGACCCATTCTGGTGAAAAACCATATAAATGTGACCAATGTAAATATTCTTGTATAATGCCTATTGCGTTGAAAAGACACAAAATGACGCATTCCAGTGAAAAGCCATTTAAATGTGACCAATGTAATTACTCTTGTATACAATCCGGTACGATGAAAACACACAAAATGACTCATTCTGGTGAAAAGCCATTTCAATGTGATCAATGTAATTACTCTTGTACAAAATTAAGTAACATGAAATTACACAAAATGACTCATTCTGGTGAAAAACCATATAAATGTGACAAATGTAAATACTCTTGTATAATGTCTAGTACGTTGAAAAGACACAAAATGACGCATTCTAGTGAAAGGCCGTTTAAATGTGACCAATGTAATTATTCTTGTATAACATTTAGTAACATGAAATTACACAAAATAACTCATTCTGGTGAAAAGCCATTTTAATGTAATCAATGTAATTACACTTGTACAACATTTAGTAACATGAAATGCCGTTTAATTGTGACCAATGAATTTACTTTTGTATATATTTTAGTACGATGAAAAGACATAAAATGACGAATTCTAATGACACGCTATTCAAATGTGACCAATGTCATTACTCTTGTAGAACATCTAGTAAACTAAAAAGACACAAAACGACTCACGTTCGTAATAATATAAAGTCATTATATTGAATGTTATTATGCAATATGTAAACAATGTAGTACGAACACAATTCACGAATAGTTTCACGCTTACCTTTTTCAATCGTATTAATTAATCTTTTTCATATGTTTTAAGTCAATGATTATGACATTATAATATTGTTTAATAGGGTTTTTCTCATAAGCCTAAGAAAGTTATAGCCGTTAAAAAATGTATTGCATTGATTGTCGTAAGTATATTACATACTTACTTACCAATGTTTTGGAAATTATCCAGCATTATTTTTATTTATAATAATAATACGATATAAATGACTTAAACCCCACTGTTGTGTGTTGCGAATATTAAGATCGAAAACGAAATCAGTGGAGAGGTAAAAATTTGTCGCGGTGTAAGACCGGGGTATATATTGTCCCCTCTGCTATTTAACGTGTACTCCGAAGCTATTTTTTAAGAAGCCTTACAAGGTGAATCGTTGGGTATTACGGTTAATGGCAAACATATTAACAATATACAATATGCCGATGATACTGTGCTGAAAGTTTAAAGAGTTTACATCAACTGGTAGAAAAGGTTAATGAGGTCAGTAATTCTTATGGTTTAAAAATGATCCTCAAGAAAATAATACTATTACTAGTATCAAAAATAGTGACACCAGACACCAACACAAATTTTGTCATTCACAGCGAACCAATCGAACGTGTAACCCAATCTAAATATGTAGGTACATGGGTCTGAGACTGTGTATGGTACGTTGTTATGTTCTCTCAATTCTTTTCTATGGTATGAAAGTTTGGACGCTAAACCAAGAGATGTCACGGAGACTTGAAGCTTTCGAGATGTGGCTGTATAGACGCATCCTCAAAATTCCTTGGACTGACCAGGTGACAAATGTTGAAGTTCTCAATCGAATGGGGAAGGACCGAGAAGTTCTACGTAGTATCAACACCAGGAAACCACAGTACCGCGGCCACATTATGAGAGGCCAAAAATACAGCATTCCCAATTTGTCATTCAAGAAAAGATTAATAGGAAGCGTAGCAGAGGAAGGCGCTGCATTTCGTGGCTTAAGAACCTCCGTGATTGGTACGAGTGCAGCTCCACTGAACTGTTCCGGGTAGCGGACGACAAAGAAAAGATCGCCTTGACCTCCGCTAGGGGATGGCACAATAAGAAGAAGAACTGTTGTGATATTATACCTTTATCAATTGTCACTGTTATATATAAAAAATTCATCGCTATGATTTACGTTCTCACAATTACAAAATAAAAAATCTATAATAAAAGCAAACATAAGCATGAGACATGAAACCGGGTCGTGAAGTTACCTGATCTTTTCCAAGCCAAACTTTGCTACTCCTTCAGAAATCTCGCAACTGATAACTAGAATTCGATGATTAAGAAAGGGATTCGCACGGCTGAAGGCTCGTGGAATCAAGAATAACAAATTTCTTGGCATCACACGATCTTACAACTGTGAAAGATAATATTAAACAGTGTGGAAATATAGGAACAGTCAAATAAAAGAGAGATTTATACTTGACAGAGACTATATTATCGCAAAGACAAGAATTTCAAATACATTAAATGGATATAAGTCAACTCGATACTGAAATTTGAAATAATATCTAACTTTAAATAGAAGCGGCTAAGTTTGAAAAGAAATAAAGCAAGAATGGTGGATTTTAAAATAACCAATTGGAACGATCAGAGACTCTTGACATGACGGCTTCATCGTGCTCCGTTAGGTGACGACCATGATTACTATTGGGTAGACCCAACCGGAGAACGACTGTTCTGAGCGGCAGACAAAATCAAAAAACGATGTTTCTACTGTCACACCACGCAACCTGATATTGTCTCCAGAAATTCCAACAGCGACATCTGTTTATTCGCCGAACGCTCTACCAACATGACCATCGATAATAATTCGAGTTGCCAGCGGGCTATAGTTGGTAATGTTTCAAAATGAACATAACATCACATGATAATTAATGTTCGTTTTTTTTAATTGTATCGTATGCCTTGGATTCCTCGTTTACTTTTTACCTGTATTGTATTCTCATATTTATAAAAAAATATTGTAAACTATGGAAAATGATTCATGTGGTGCGTAGTGTTACCTAATAAATGGACATTATTTATACATAAACACAGGTTAACGAATTGTCTATTAATCAAAAAGTGGTAGAATTGTTACCACAAAATGCTACAAAATAGTTATCAATTTCCTAGAACTGAATTGTCATCGGAATTGACATAAGTACTAAAAGTTTCATCGTTTTGTTTCGAATTATGCTCGCTACTCACCTAAAAAAATGTCATATTTTTTCTACTGTTAATCCATTAATAACTCACCTTCTTCCTTTAAATGCACCACTTCTAACATTTTGTATTGTATTGTTTTTTATTTATTTTTTGATGTTATTGACACGGCCAAAAAATGCTTGCCTTTAGTCAGCATTTTTGTAATGATATTTTGACGTCATAAGTATTTTGGTCCGATCTTTGAAGTCAATTCCTACACTAAAATGTGAACGTTTACCTCACGGCGAAGTTAAATGAAACATTCCATAAGTACCACAGTTTGGTCTGATTAGTTTACAGCTATTCAGAGTGAACTGTGGATGATTTGGCCAAATGATCATTAACAGTAAAATGTAAGTACTAAAAGGTCTAGTGTATAAGATTAATTAAGTAAATATATGTAAACAGTTTATATGTTATCATTATTATCTAAATGTTGCAAATCACAATAATTTCATAAGTAGGTTCATAATCTTGTATTGTATAAAAATAGACCGCTAATCCGCGGTGCTTTGAATACGTACGTAAGTACGATAGCGTAAGATGCCGTGAGTAGGAAAGAGAAACCTCATCAGCAAATAAGTTCAAACAAACGAGCGAGACAGAATAATCCGCTTGCATAAAAATATTTTTTGTGCAAATAATGATTTCATGTACTATTATAATATGAAAGAATAATCGAATATTGAAAGTAACGTTGTGTGAATTTAACATAAATAATAAAATGGTAATTTCAGTCGGCCAGGTACAAAATAAAGTGTATACTTGTTTGGTTGTAGGTACCTACTTGACTGTCAAATAAGTAAAAATATTGTAAAAATCATAATTCTAGAATTGTTGATAGCAAAGCACTATTATTTTGTTAATTCACAGCTAAGAATGATATTCATAATTGATAAGATGAGCCTTGTAGGCCTTTTCTAATTCAAGAGAAAGTGAACTAAAACAGACAAACTTTGGAGCTCGTAATTTCACGTTTCAAATATCGATTCCACCATATACCCAATCTTGTTAAGAGCGTACTTCAGTGAAACGGCAAATAATTTTCAACAGTAGGTGCGACGAAATTTGGCACTCGTCGCCAATCGGAAACGGACTGTAGAAGTGTGCACACGTCGATTTGTTTTGTCATGGCGTTGGATGAAAATATACATAAATCGTGTAAAGATGACTAAAAAACTTTGCGTATGTAGGTACTTAAAAAAGAAAACATGTCAATAAATATACTATTATTTTTTGTAATAAAACAATAAACTTAACAGTAAATGGACGGATGTTGGATTTTTATGACATTATATTTCATTCTGCACGGGTCATTACCACAATCCGCGCATCGCCTAGCCACGGTTTTTGTAGACCATGCCTCAACTGAAGTAAAGCCGCTCAATTTTATATTTAGAATCATTCTCACGCCGACTGTAGACCTGAGCGGTCATGCAAAGTATAGTGCTCCGGCACATATCGGCTGAATGCATCTTTTTCTAATAACAGATTTTCCTTTTATACCTTTGTAGCGCCGACATTCAGGTTGGTAAATATGTATCTAGATTATGTGAAAACCCATAGTAACGCTTTCCGACGATATTGAAAGTCGTACCGTTTGTAGATATTTAAAGACAGGTTATTTCCAATCTAGTTGAAAGTTCACAATTTTCCGGGAAAGCGGAAAAATAATCCACTTTCCCGTGATTGGTTTAAAGATTTTGCCATTTTTCTAGTAGAAGGGGGAAAGCCATTCTATTATTGGTCTGGAAATTTTACCAATTATCTTGTAAAAGGGGACCAAAAAAAAACCCCATTGGTTCATCGCCCGAGCGTTGAAATGTCATGTAAAATTCATGTACGCATATTTTCCTAAGTTTTAGAGTCTCGTAATATATTTCAAATGAAGGGTAATTCGGGTCCTCATCTAGCCTTAGTATTCCTTCATTAGATTACTCAAGGTTTTAAGAGAGAATTGATAGGCGGTGCCTCGCGTCCGGTGACGTCAAATTTTCGGGAAAATCCCGCCGAGTCCTTATAAAACATCGACGTTTTTCAAACAAAATTTAGTAGGTCTCGCCGCTTCAAACTAAACAGTCGTAATCCGCGCCACTTTGGTGTCGGATTTTCCGGTGAAAAATCTATAGTAAATCTATATAATGAAAAGTATATAGACGCGAAGTACCATAAGGTACATCTAGGAAAGTGCCAGTAGTTACCAACCTTTTCATAAAGTGCCGCATAGTAAAGTTTCACGTAACCGATACAAATAAATTTAGAAATAATTATTGAGTTATAAATTTAGTTTTATGTGAATAAAATAAATTAAAAATATAGTTTCATATAATTATTATAAAGAATGCATAAATACTATATCGAAGTTTTATAAAAGATACTTACTATACAATTATACGAATGACAACTTTTATATGAAATAACGATAAATAAATAAATTATAAAAAAAATGGACCTTTAATTAATATAGTTCATGAATCCCAAATCAATTAGTGTTGCTATATGGCTCTGAGCAAGGCCAACAATAAGATTGTAGTGACATTGAACTTAAATCTTACGGGTTCGTAAATAGCCATCAGCTGTCTCTGATACATAGCGCTGTGACCGAGACGTTGACAATTATTATGAATAATAATAATTGACGTAACCCCTGACGTCATCGCGATAATGAATTAATACAGTGGTGTGCTACCATAGAGTGCTACTAGTGATCACTAAGAACTCTTTTTTGACCTCACCCTCCGCCCCTGCAGAGCCAGCCGAGAGCAGGGGTTCTCAACCTAGTTTGGAACTGGATCGGTTCAAAATCATGGTTCCACTGCACCACACCAAGACCAGGGTGTCGTCAACACCCCGGCAGAAAATCTAACCCTGCATATCCTGGGTTTACGCCCCGTCCGTGCATTACCTCTACGCTACAAGGTGACATTCTAATTGCGACAAATTTGAACTATTGGCCTTTTTAATACCTACTCATCAGCGCTCTTCAAATTCAAGCTACTACACATAAGATTAATTGAATATGCAGCGACGATATGAAAACCCTATCGGGGCTCGCGATCTATGTGACTTCGGGCATCGCAAGAAATTTATGAGATAATGAAACAAGAAAAATATTACTTTTTCAATATAACCAAATACTTGTACGTACCTATAGTTTTTTGAAAAATTTGATCCCATAATGAAATAGGTGGGTTCATTGGCATATGTAAGATGCAGTACTATTAGTGCATAACAATATTGTGAGGCGACTTAAAGCTGCAATTTACCGAAAGGTTAGATAATTAAGTAAGGTAATATAATAATAATGCTGGATTAACAAAATGCCTAGATGTATTTTTAAACTTTAATGGATTTAAGTTTTGTATTATTCCAATAATTGAGTCGTTATTTGCGACTCGGGTTTCGCCTTTCGACATCATCGGGCACTGTGTATACTCACCGAAAGGCAAATAAACACTGACAACGAATACTATTAAATAAGAAATCAATACAATATAGTACCTATGTAAAAATTTCATTACCAACCTATCAAGTCAAGGGTCACAATAATAAAATTATGAAAAGTTAAAGTGTTTGTTATAACCTCCCTATATTATTATAAATAATAAATTTTCAAAAACTAATAGATCATTAGTAATTATTATAAACAATAAAAATACTAGTCAAGAGGTGTCAATCATCTATTCTGACTCATTACCGAGTTACCGACTAGACGGCGCTGATTCGGCTTCATCCTCTTAGGATCGCTCTTCGCAGGCAGCACGAACATATCTGAATTTGACCGACATGTCTACCAACCTAAATTTTCGCCGTATTACGAATTGGAGATAGCCGCCGATAACTGTTTAATGCATGGAAGGCCTTTCGTATTAATTTGGACAATGAAAATAATGGAATCGTACTAAAGTGTAGACCGTTAAGAGTAAACATGCTAGAAAGATATTTCTACGTAATTTTTTTATTAAAAAAGTTTCTGATTTTTCTTATTTGAAAGAAGACATAATGTCACACTCCTCTGGAGGCTTGGAGAGGCCGGAACCATTTCCGAGCTGACTCATAGTAATGGTCGATAACGAGAAAAAAAATATCCGGCGACGTTGTTTGTCAGAACGCAAAAAAATGCATCGCTGCATTTGTGATGGGAGATCGCTTGTAGCGCTTCTCGCTGATAGCAAGATCGAAAGCGAAAAATTTAGGCTTCTAGAGATTGCAATTGTAAACATACTATACATCTCGCGTTCCGAGAAATTGATAAAAAATGTAATAAATAGTAAAAGTATAAGTCAAATAAAAATCGCCGTTTTAGACCATTCCGAGGTATTTATTTGTTCACTCCCAAGTCTTAAATAACAGACGTTGGCCAGCAACCAGCATACCGAGCAAATAAAGGGAATGCGTCTTCTTCGCTCTGACGCGAACTGGCAATAATTATATATTATGGGTTACAATGATGAACCTCATATTAATGTAGTTTCTTTGTGCGAACCGGTGCCACTTATTATGAATGGGATAGTGTGAATAAAAACGATTAAAACCAAATAAGTTTCCAATTTTCTTTATTTATCTATAAAATATAATACATATTGTTACTAAATACAGTTATTAACCAAGCTATTGACATACCTACTCAGCAGGTTGGTACCTTCCACTTGTCAAACGGCTAACAATGTTTGGTTCATTCATTCAAAACAAAAACTTCCGTCGGCTGACATTTTATTTAGACAGAACCAAGTCTATTCTCGTTGGACATAACTATTATTAGCATAACAAGGCAAACGCTTAATAATTAAGAGAATCATGCATAGATTATTAAATAACACCAATTTACAGGCATAAACGAAAATACGAACAGTTGTACATTATTTTTGTTATTTATTGACGTCACACGTATAACGATTCAATTCAGGAGCACTTGATAGCAATCTTGTGTACAGAATAGATGTGCAGTGGCATCTAGTGCAAAAATACGAAGCTTGCGCACATTTATATTTTTATAAAAATTGATGATTTTTGAAATGAATATAAAAAATATTAAAATATGGATTAGTAAAAATCTCTTAAGTACATCATAGAAAACTTATTAAACAAAATTTTAATAATGCCTAAATAACATGACCATAAAAAATATGTACCTAAGTAATAATAAGATGGGGTCCTTTGACAAATTCACATGTTATAACATTTTTTTAAATTTGTAAGTTTATCTTGTTTTCAGATACACTGTAACGTAATTTATTCAAGTACCTTAGAATAAATACGTTTGAACATTTTAATGGCAACACTTTGCCTCGGAAATTAAACGTTGTTAACATGGCAGACTGCAGCGGAATCAATCTTTAAGTTGGTATCACCTGCGCGTGGGACGCGATTGCGTGCGCGTGGATCGTACGTCAGTCAACATCCGGAGAGCAACGAGGACAGTCCAGTTTTGAACGAGGTGCCGGGTTTCGAACGCCTGGCCGCCCCAAATGGCGGACGCACTCAACCGGTATTTATTGTATCACTTGTCTAGAGGAATAGATTCCTGTTTTATTAACTTTGTAATAACTCCCCACAGAAGCTCTAGCTTTGTTGTGTTAGGCATGGCATTTGTTCGATTCAAATTGTAACTCTTTATTACTATACTTTGGCGGTTGATCCGCGTGTAACTTGTTACTTCTACTTGTTTCAATAAATTTCATAGTGTCCGATCTCGGAACGCATTTAAACGATTTTATTATTTAATTCTTGTCCTGATATGTCCCGTGTATTGAATACGGCGTTGGAGGAATCTGGGCAAGTGGCGCCCCTTTATACTTTACACTATAAATAATTTAACATTCTTAACCCGAAGTACTGGAACCTTGAGGAACTATTTTGAACGTACATCATGGTATTCACGACCCTCAGATAAGTAGGTATTATTTCTTACAGGGATGGGGATTCATATGCTATACCGCGGTTTGTTTTATTTTGAGCTATTTCGGATGTTATAACATTGTAGGTACACACATGTATATTAATATTGCTAAAGCATGGGTGGTATTTAGAACGTTACAACACATTTATTAATTATTACAGTAGTTGATATTGTAAATTATCAAACAAATGTATATCGCCTTAAACCCTGCGAAACCAAACCATAACAGAATATACTTTGTCAAAAATACTTATCTATCTATAAAATATCTAAAATTATGACATTGAATCATACATAAAATAAGATATTTTAAAGATAGAATAATATTTTTATCGATTATATTTCTGTTTGGGCAGGGCATGTGAATTAAAAAAAAATTAACAAACAACATGTGTGATATGTATTTCTAATTCAACGAAAACAAATTAATGGACCGAAAAAGTGTGCACAATATTGTCAGATAGCCAAACAAAGCTATGAACCAGCTTACCCCAAAATGGCCGTGCGTCTTGAGCGTCGTGGGTTTTAGGTTCAAATCCTGGGTCTGGCATATACACATATTGTTTTTCAATTTATGTAGGGTCAGACTATGGACTTAATAGGTTGAGCAAGTAAATGACATCCGTTTATCGTAAAAACAAAATCTGTTAGAGGCCCATTAGGATCGGATATGGGTTAAAAAAAAAAATACTAGCTTACGGTAGTGGAGTTCGAAACACTTCAATTTATGTCACTAAGAACTAACGTGCACTTACACCAATCCAAAATACACTAAACAACAAACGAGATTTATTAGAGCAAGTGGGTTTGAAGTATTCAAAAACTGTTTTTAACACAGATTATGTCTGTTAATATTATGTCGCTATAGAATGGGCTACAAAAATATAAATTGTTTTCGTTATCGGTTGATGATAAAAAAGACGTACGCACGTTCGATCTCTTCTCGACTGACCATTATTTGAAAGTCTTTACTACAGATACTGTATCCTAGCTAATTAGTGAACGGGTAGCTAACGCTTTTATTTGAATAGTATATTATATTGAAATTATGTCCCAAAAATGCGGATTTTTTTAAAAATAATAAAGAAATATGCTACCAGAAGTTATTCATGTGTAATTATATCACATTTATATGGCCTTGTCTGAATACGCCAATTAGGGTGGCTCTAATACAATAGATAAATTCCAACCCACCTCACAATTTGACCCTTGCCTGGCGCGACAAATAACGGTCGTCATTCATCAACCGTGCGCATATAAACACTTACCTACGCTAAGCCGTCAAGTGCCACGCACCCGATGACCCAATGAATAATACCGAACGAAACTGATTATACGACCAGAATTGACAACCAAGCCATGGAGCCAGCCTCAATAGCATAAAACGTCAGTGCCAGGTATCCTAGACACACCCTCCCCTCTCAGCATCCGAATCAATCCTTCACAGTTTACAGTTCACTGAAAAGCACAGTCAGTGTCTTTTACAGACAATTTGCATGCGTATAAGAATTACACTTAATGGCTTTTCACCGGAATGAGTCCTTTCATGTAATATTATCTCATTAAAAGATATGCATGGGTAATTGCATTTATCATAATAATTATGTAACTGACTTTTCACTAGAATGAGTCATTTTATGCAATTTCATGCTACCAGATCTAATGCATGAGTAATTATTACATAAATCACATTTAAATAGCTTGTCACCAAAATGAGTCATTTTGTGTTGTTTCATAGTACCTGACTGTATGAGTAATTTTATTTATCACATTTCAATGGTTTTTCACTAGAATGAGTCTTTTTATGCAATTTCAGGTTACCAGATTTTATGAACGAGTAATTATAATTTAAGTAGCTTTTCACCAGATTGAGTCTGTTTGAGCATTTTCATGCTACTAGACGTTTTGCATGAGTAATTACATTTTTCACATTATGACTTTTCACCAGTATGAGTCATATAGTGTATTTTCATGCTACTTGATTGTCTGTATGAGCATTGCACTTATCACATTTAAAGGGTTTTTCAATAGAATGAGACATTTTATGTTGTTTCATGCTACCAGACGTCGTGCATGACTAACTGCATTTGTCACATTTAAATAGTTTTTCATCTGAATAAGTCATTTTGTGTGTTTTCATGTAACTTAATTGTCTGTTAGTAATTGCATATAACGCACTTTAATGACTATTTAATGGAATGAGTAAGTTTGTGTCTTTGTAAGTGACTTGATTGTCTGCATGAGTAATTGCACTTATCACATTTAAAAGGTTTTTCACTGGAGTGGGTCCTTTTATGCAATTTCATTTGACTAGACGTTTTGCATGAGTGATTGCAATTGTCACATTTAAAGGGTTTTTCACCAGAATGACTCATTTTGTGATATTTCATTTGACCAGAATGTATGCAAGAATAATTGCACATATTACATTTAAATGGTTTTTCACCAGAATGACACATTTTGTGTGTTTTCATGTGTCCAGACTGTATACATGAATAATTGCACATATCACATTTATATGGTTTTTCACCAGTATGAGTCATTTTGTGTGTTTTCATCACACCTGCTTGTCTGCATGAGTACTTGCACTTATCACATGTAAATGGATTTTTACTAGAATGAGTCATTTTGTGTGTTTTCATGTTACCTGAATGTCTGCATGAGTAATTACATATATCACATTTAAATGGCTTGTCAAAAGAATGTGTCATTTTGTGTGTTTTCATGTGACCGGATTCTCTGCATGAGTAATTGCATTTATCACATTTAAATTGCTTTTCACCAGAATGAGTCATTTTGTGTATTTTCATGTGACCTGACTGTTTGGATGAGTAATTGCAATTGTCACATTTAAATGGTTTTTCACCAGAATGACTCATTTTGTGTTTTTTTATGTCACTTGAATGTCTGCATGAGTAATTGCATTTACCACATTTAAATAGCTTTTCACCAGAATGAGTCATTTTGTGTTTTTTCATGCCACTTGTTTGTCTGCATGAGTAGTTGCATATATCACATTTAAATGGTTTGTCACCTGAATGAATCATTTTGTGTTTTTTCATTCGACCAGATTCGTTGCATGAGTAACTGCATTTATCACATTTAAATGGCTTTTCACCAGAATGACTCATTTTGTGTCTTTTCAAGTTACTTGAATGTCTGCATGAGTATTTGCATATATCACATTTAAATGGCTTGTCACAAGAATGTATCATTTTGTGTGTTTTCATGGTACCTGACCGTCTGCATGAGTAATTGCATTTATCGCAGTTAAACGGTTTTTCACCAGAATGAGTCATTTTGAATGACTTCATGACGTGACCAGGACGAAATCTTGAAAAATGACCATCGTCACATTTAACCAGCCTTGCAACGGAATCGGTCGTTTTCGCAATTGTGGTTTTGTGTATCTCTTTGTGATGCAACATGAGGTCGAACGATGAAAAAAAATCAAAACAGATACTGCACACAACATTTTCTTTATGAAACGATTTTTTTTCCAGTTGTATAACAGCCACTAATAATTCTGTGATTACCATATTATTCGATTGAAAAATATCACGTTTACTATTGTGACAGGCGACATCTTTGTACCTTTTAATATATTCTTTGAGTTCTTTCTTAATGTCGTGTTTCTCAATATGTAGGTCTTCGCTAGACGCGTGTGCTTCAGTCACGTCCCAGGACGATACGAGACTCGCAACATTGGCTGGTACAGTGCTTCTAGCGATAATCTAAAAAAAACATTTAAAAGTATTATTTATTTTGAGATTTTTAAATAATAGTTTATTATAAGTAAAAAATATAGGTACAAATATTATACCTAGACACGGCAAATGTCGAATACAGTCGGCGAGATGTTACAAGTAAGTTAAGCACATTGATTATTGATAAATAATACAATAACATAACGTCAAAATTTTACTAGGTAGAGCAAATGAAAAAGCAAAATTTAAATTATTCTCAAAACACACCAGAGATGTATCAGACTTATTAAAAAGTTAATCCGTCTTAATCAATAAAAATAAACAATAAAATTGAATGACAAGTGAACACGACAAGAACTCTATAGAACAGAGTTAGCGAACCCTTTTACGTACGCGTGCCAAAATTTTCTTGTCTGACGAACCGTTTTTTACAGGGAAAGAATGAAAAATTAGTTTTTAAGAATTCTATTGAAAGGTTTAAAAATTACAATGAGAGTTTCTATCTTTCATCGTGTTCCTAGACGAAGGCATATCTTTTAATGTTTGAATATATTTTTCCTTGTTTTGAAATTTATCAAAAAGGTCGTGGGAGCATTTTAACCATGCTTCTTTTATATCGTCACTGTTCTGGCAGAAGACACTAATTCGAAAAAATGACATATTGAGTTATATTTTATACTAAAATGTTCCTTATTTCAAACTTTACCGTCTGGAAGCCTTCTTAATTTTAAAGTTATTCTTTTTACGATTATTTAATAAAGTCACATGTATTCCATTTCAAACATTATTACAACTTCAAAGTCAAATTATTACTTAAAACAATATTCTCCAGTTAGTGTGTTCTGCCAGAACAGAGACGATTTATTCCGCATAACTGAACGGTTTTCCATTTTCACTGTCTGTCAGTATTACTACTACTAGCTCCACCAAGTTTTTGTTTCTTATTTGGTACAGGCATTTTGTTAGTACTAATTAAATTGTTTGTTACTGTATTATAGCTTAGTTCTTTACACACAAAATTACACCAGAATTGCTGCGATCAGATGAAGCATTCTCTCGCTACACTGGTCTCAAGCATTAGAAGTCGGTCAAAATCAAAAGTTCGCGGATTGGCTATCTCCGCCGCCTGATGAGGTGAGTGCGGTAATATGATGTGTCATGCATAAAGCATTAAGCGCGAAATGTTCAATTATATATTTACATTAAACATAAATTCTTGAAAAGTATTTGCCTATTATCTTTTTCAGTCATTTATGCACGGGTTTCGTCGGTTCCGTTTGCGCATAGATTGGTAAATACTATTGGTGAAAATAATATGGCAAACTATAGAAAATACGCAGCTATGTCGTCATTATTTTTTAATCGTATATATAAGTACTTATATTTATTAGTATCACTGTTTTGTATTTTTTTTATTATTATATTAAGTAATATTTTTTTCTCTTTAAAACAGTCGCGTGCCATCACTGCTATAAAATAATGATAAGCAGTGGGAGTCGCAGTAGAGGTAAGACTACTTGTTGTCGGCTAGTTTCCGAATGCTTAGGCTTGTAGCTTGCGGAGTGGTCGATCGATTAAAACCAACTGTGGTACTGGGTGGTGTAAATTGGTACCTACATAATCTACGTTTTTACATCGAATTTTGGAGTCCCGAACATACTTCAATTTAAATCAAGCACAATTTTAAAAAGCTTGACATAATCATAATTATTAATAGATACTTATATATCATTTTATAAAACGCGTTTTCTATCAGAAACTGCGCTTTTTCAGATCTTTATTTCCATCGTGCACAAATTAATTATCGTAAAGTCATTAAACACTTTCTATAAACCTACTCGATATATCATAATCACAATTATTATTAGGTACTAAAAAACTATTAAAATCTGAAATAAGCACACTGGTGTACGTATGAATTGTAACAAGAAATAAAAATGTATAGGAAAGCTTATTCATAAAATAGAAATAGTTCCAGGTTTAGTATTTATTCAGAGTTTACCTTTACTAAAATACCTATTGCAGTACCTTTACTTAAATAGATTAACAAGATAAGACTTAAAGATAACCACAATTAACACTAGAAACGAATCTTGACAGTGCAAAGCGCTTAGTTTCAAAATTGAGCGCCCGTATGATCAAAAGGGTCAGACCTTATCAGACTAAGATGACTGGCCGTAAGACTGAGATAAAAATTACGGTATTAACATATGGTTAAATCCTAATCCGTCTATAAAGCGCTTGCTGCGTCCAGTCAATGGGCGGCGCCATCTGTGGGTCTCTTTTCGCCACTACAAATGGACTTTAGTTCGAAAAACTGATTGCTTTAGTTGATTTCTAAAAATTGACCTGACAATTATTGGCCTCCTCCAAGGTCATGCGATTTGATATATCTGGATTATATCCTGTAAAACTTCGTGGAGTCATTGGTTTATGCTGATAAACCCGATGGAAACCAATATTGTTCGCGATATACAACCACCAGTGCTCGAATAAGTGACATCCAAATTGGGTGACCTTAATTTTCTTCGTTGAGAAACACTGCGGTGACCATATTAATTTTAATCCAATGTAGATATCGATGTTTCGAATATAAAAAAAATGTTTAAAAGTTGTGTTATTAGTGAACCAGTAAATGAACGTACCTGGTCTACTGGGCTGTATTGTCGATCGGAGGAGCCGGGTTGAGGATTCTCATTATTGATTTGGCGAATTGCATCGTCAACAAATTCTTGTTTGATGATGACACCCTCATTATCATTCTCCGACCTTATATTGATCAGGCTGTCTTCACACTCCTGAAAATAACAACATGAATAATAATATGATGTAACAGTATCACCATTATGATCAGCCAGAGTCAATCCATTCCGGGATAAGACCTGCCACAGCTGCATCCTCGGCTTTCAGTGGCCACCAATGTACGACTGCATTTGGCAAGTGTATGTATACTCACCGAAAGACATTCCAGCTAACTGCAGCACATTGCGTACTTTATACTGCCTTTTTGTAAATATATAGCACATTGAGATCTATAGGGTTGTAACTGCAAATCACGTCATGATCTTGAGTAATTGACACAGCGAGGCATACATAGGTGTATGTTGGGTATCACGCGAAAGGACCGTAAGAGAAACGAATGGGTTAGGAAGCAAACAGGAGAACGCGATGTAATGGACGTTGCCAAACAGCTGAAATGGAGATGGGCAGGGCACATTGCTCGCCGAAAAGACGGCCGCTGGACAAATGCTGTCATTTAGTGGTACCCAAGGGTCACGAAACGGCCACAGGGTAACCCTAAAAGCCGCTGGATTGACGAACTGGTAAAGTTCGGCGAAAATACGTGGCAGCGGATGACATAGGACCGAGAGAGTTGGAGGAAGGTTGGCGGGGCCTTCATCCAGCAGTGGATGATGATGATCATCAAATGTACCAGTGGGTGATCAATCCATTCTCAAGATTCGACGGTACACACCTGGCATTAACAGAGGAGGACATTTGAATAGATCTAAAAACGATCCTGAGCAAAAAGCCTCATTTTCTGAGCTAGAGTTGTCAGCATTTAAGATATCGTTTTGGCGTCAATATCGTCAATTAGCTACAGCAGCCATTTAATCTCTGTTGCCGTTTGGATCGTCGTATCTTTGCGAAATTGGTTTTACAGCACTCGTGGAAATGAAATCGTAAAACGAGAACAGTTACAAATGGTATATGTGGAGTTTGTGTGTTTGTTTATCTAATTTAGAGCCGCATATTACCGAATTCTTTCTAAAATACAGTTGCCCTTTTCTCACTAAAAAAATTATTACCACCTGCGTACATATATGTTCATAAAAAATTGACCTACACACACTATGATTTCTTTCATTCATATTAATAAGGAACATTTCATTTTTAAGGCATTTTGTGTGCCGCGGTACAAATCCCATTCACGAGTGTGCCGTGAAGTAAAAACGTTTGGCAAACACTGCTGTAGGTACTCACAGCACCGGGATTTATTATGCAACAAATTAATTTGACCCACTTAATCAGACATATTAATGAATGTCAATAATAAAACACCAATGTACTAATAAAAATAACAGGCAGTCTTTTTCACAAATCTAGAATCCTAAAACAAGGCACCGAAGGAGTGTAAAATCCAAACAATTGATCGTTACGTTAAATTTATATAAACATTTTCTTACAAAATACAATTTGTATCCAACGATATAATAATAACGGAGACTAATATAAATGATCGCATTTTTTTTTTAGAATTATTAATAACCATGTCCTTGCTTTTTCGTACAAGGTGGTTGTTAGTAATTTTGAACAATCACAAACACCCAGGCTTTGAGAAAAACACATAAATGTTTTTGTCATGACCGGGAATCGAACCCAGGAACTCTCGGGTGGAAGGCGAGCGCCTTACCAACTGCACCACGAGAGCCGCCAGGATCGCATACAAGCATGATGTGAGTTACACAATATTTACATATTTAAAATATTAATGAAATATTGTATAGATAGGTAAGTAGGTACCTGATTTATTGGCTCGCTTTTTGAATATGAGCAGCCAGGTTGCGGATCACTGTCTTCGGAAAATTTATCTTTGAAATCAACTCGGGGAGAATCAATCTCAGTTTTAATACCAACAAGGCTGGTCACAGAGCTCTGAAAAACATGACAGAAGGTATTTTATAATACGTGTTTACACCTATATTATTATTATGCGTTGTGCGCAAACACACGGACGTTTCTGTATGTGACCTATTATCACGGTTCGATACAAACGTTCAATAGTTAAGTTGTCTTCAGACGAATGAAAGTAGTAAGCCAAAGGCCACAGAGACGAAGAACATATAGGTAGGTAGGTACCTAGTCAAATGATCATTGTTAAGTGTCAATACAACGGTGTATAATTTATTACGTCATGTTTCAGTTAGTAAAGTCCAATATGTCGTGCTGTTTTATTTGCATTAGTAAGACACCACTTCAATGAAGAATAAACACAATCTTACAATGATTAATAAGTTTGGAAAACCTAACCTCAATAGTGCTGTTGGCATCGAAAGCATTCTCTTGCTTTATACAAATGTTTGTAACCGGATTGTTTGAATGGATTATTGGCACATCAAACCATTGCTGGACTTCTGTGTCTGATTCAAATCCATCTAGTTCACGTTTTACATCCATCTTAAGAAGTTTAATTGACGCAGAATACCACAATTATGGTACCTAGGTAAGAAGACTGACAGACGTGTCAATAGACAAATGGCTAAAGGTGCGTTCCAGCGATGTTTTCATCCGCGTGACCATAGACAATATAAGTAAAATAATAATCGAAAGCGTAGATAGTAGGTAAACCGGAAACCGTTTAAGATTTGACGTTTGGTTCACTGTTCCTGCGAAAATCAAACCATTCTCTGACCGTCAGAAATGGTTTGGTATGAAACTTCAGACCATCTGAACAGAAGTCAGCTGTTCAGTGAATCGTTTAGCTGCCGAAACCCAATTCATTGGATGGAAGCTTTCGCCTTAATAAGTACATAGATTGTTTACCAACTTACCTACATTGCTCTCAATGAGTAGTTATGTTAATCTATCACACATATTATTATATCCAAACTTTATTTCGTCGCCTTTTAGTGCAACCTTCTCTCTGCACTCTATGGTCAGAATATAGCGCTTGCGCTTGGCTGCATGGAACGCGCAATTTTGGGCGTGGGTGCGGGGACCTAGCTAAATATAGGATAAGCTCAGTTTGGAACGTTTGTTTTGAAATAAATTGTCAAAATGTTCTTGTTATTAGATATAAAACAATGTAGGTGGTTATTTACTTGGTTCACATAATTGTCCAACGACCGGTGTCGTTCGCTTTGAAAACATTATTAGGTAGGTATCTAATCTACATAATGTAGGTACTCTTATTCCTCATCACCGCTCGCATAACATTAAAACCATAACCATATCTTCATATTCGTGTTCCTCGATGTCATCCGCGTCTGAGAGATTTACATGAAGACGAACGCAGCCATTTTTACAGCCAAATACCTACTCGCGCCGATTGAAGCATTTTTTGGTCACTAGCAGCCATTCAGATCCCCCCCTTTTTTCCGGAAACAGGACATAAGCTGTATCTTCTTCTCTTGGCAAGAAATCAACGCATTGAACAATTATAGTCCCCATTCTATTTGATGAAATCCTGCGACGTCAGGAGCGATAACATTATGACGGAGGGAATCCAAACCCGCCGACACCATGTAAACTCATCTCTCCTGAAGGCCGGAAGCCATCAGAAGATAGTGTTACCACCTTCCACTATAGTTAATCCAGAAGCTTTGGCTTCCAACAGAAGCAGCAAGGTGTCACTTGCAAAGCAGTCACTAGATGGAGAACACGACAATGGCCACATACATAAATGTAGGTAAATTTTGATACCTATTTAAACACATCGCAGATTTAAAATACTAACGGCATAAAAAAACGTTACAAAAAAGTTAATAGCCTCCTGCAATTTTTTTAATCATAATTTAAACATTTTTTATACTAAAATCATGGCTTAATTTAAATCGATTTTTGTTTTTATCAAATCAATGGTAAAAACAATTGAAAATCTACAGCGCGTACTTAGCTTAATTCTGGACACTAATGTCAATTATAATAAGAAAGTAAATTCGTTCACCCATAACTATTAATTTTTATTAGGAATCAAATTTAACCTTCCAAATTGTAATCCTTTTGATATAAAAATTATATCAGATAGCCAGACGTGTCATCTATATATTACGTACCTAATGTAATTCTTATTATTCGAATTTGACTTTGAAGTCCTTGAGATAGGGTTTGCTCTTTCTTCTTCGCGTGAGGATATATTCTACTAATTTATTTTTCTTTTTCTTGTCGTTGGTCATTTCTCCGTTTTCATTTACTGGTCATACCCGCGCGTCTGTTTTTTATGTATAAAGTTTGGCATCACTTTGTTCATTATGGATTTGACTTCTTACTTTGTTTACGTGTTGCTTCTGACAGTTCATTCTAACTATCAAAATAATTATCTTGGACGAACGTTAAGTGATAGTTAAGTGAACGTTAAGTGATCAGTGATTATGGCGCAACATCTGAATGACCGTGAGGAGGATATTGTAAAAGCAATGGACACCAGACGGCGCAGCAGAACTGCTACAGGAGGAAAAGTTCAACGTACCAACGTCGATTAAGATGCTGATGTTTGAGGTATCCTCGTTACGTACCTTATTTCAGCAGGGGGACCGGCAAGGAGTGGCACAACGCCCAAAAAACAATTCTTGGCGGCCCCTACGGTCGTAGAGTTAGGTCTAAATGACAAGTTGCGTCGGTGCGACCACTCGTGATCAGCTAACCATCTGACGAAAAGGACCATCGCGGCCCTCCAGAATGCGATTTTTTCCCAACGGGACAGCTTCTGAAAGGGTATGCAAGGGTTAGTGGATTGGGCAACTAATCCTCAAAACAATTGGTAAAAATAATAGCCGTAGCCCGCATACCTTTTGTGCGGATACCACCATTGGTAAGTCCTTCTTTACTTTTACGGAAAGATTTTCAAACGCAACAATCAGCAGCGGTCACTCTCCAGATCGAGGACTTAAAGAACTCAGGGGTTCTAGAAGAAGCGGGTCAAACCCCTGGTTTTTCTCTTTACCCTGTTTCTGATCAAGAAAGAAGACGGGGCCCTATGCCCTGTTTTCAACCGAAAGCGTTTGAATGCGTTCCTACAGCCAAGGCCATTCAAACTAATTCACCATTACGAGGTTCCAGCCGTCTTACAAACAGAAGACTGGCTAGTAATAATAGATCTAAGCCAGGCGTCCCTCCAGGTACCAATGGCTTCTCAACATCGTCGATTCGTTCGAATACCCTACCAAGGGGAGCTCCTACGATTCACGTGACTCCCGTTCGTGCTGCCAACCGCTCCAATTATGTTGGCATCCCTGACCGATTGGGTCGCCGAACGCCTACGAAAGAATGGATGAGAATATTCACTTACCTAGACGACTTCTTAGTAGCCAACCAATCCGAGAAACAGTCTCGATTCAGGTGGAATACAGGATAACCTTCCTACAGTCTTTAGGATGGTTTATAAATATTAAAAGATCCTGTCTGAACCCAAGCCAACAATGAGGGTCCCTGGACATCACGTAGGACACACACAACAACAAGCGGGGGTTTCTGTCGCCGGAGAAGTGTGTAGCACTCCGTCACCATCAGCTGCTAATGCAGGTACAAAAAGGCAGTTGGTCCCCCAGACAGGCACATATCCAATCCCTTCTGGGGCGACTCAACCTCACATCCTACCTCCATGAGGAAGGTTGCATTGCCGACGGCTACAACGCTCCAGTCATCAATATGGTCGAGGTCCCATCCTCGCCAATTGATGACGATCCCACCACAGGCCCAACGGGACATCATGTGGTGGCTGTAGGCGAT
The DNA here is from genome assembly GCF_057557595.1 of Rhyacophila brunnea. Lineage (NCBI taxonomy): Eukaryota > Metazoa > Arthropoda > Insecta > Trichoptera > Rhyacophilidae > Rhyacophila > Rhyacophila brunnea. The sequence goes on from NW_028233359.1 coordinate 1,582,001, forward strand.
AGGATCCTCAAAGTTGACATAACGCAGGAAAAGGCAGTTGGTCCCTCAGACAGGCACATATCCAATCCCTTCTGGGGCGACTCAACTTTACATCCTACCTCCACGAGGAAGGTTGTATTGCCGACGGCTACAAAGCTCCAGTCATCAATATGGCCGAGGTCCCATCCTCGCTAATTGATGACAATCCCACCACAGGGCCAACGGGACATCTTGTGGTGGCCCTAGGCGATAGGATCCTCAGATTTGACACAACGCAGTTACAAAAAGGCAGTTGGTCCCTCAGGTAGGCACATGTTCAATCCCTTCTGGGGCGACTTAACTTCGCATCCTACCTCCACGAGGAAGATTGCATTGCCGACGGCTACAAAGCTCCAGTCATCAAAATTGTCGAGGTCCCATTCTCGCCAATAGACGACAATCCCACCACAGGCCTAACAGGACATCATGTGGTGGCTCCAGGTGATAGGCTCCTCAGAGTTGACACACATCAATCACCTCCTGACGACAGACGCGTCTGACACAGGCTAGGTAGCCCAACTGAATGAACACACCTATCAGGTACGTGGAAACAAGACCAGTTAGCATGGCATGGCATTCCAACAGGAAGGAGATGTTTGCAATTCAATCTCAGATACAATCAATCATAGGATCAGATCTGCTTCTGCAGACAGACAACAAAACAGTGGTGGCATACATCAACAACGAGGGCGGCACAAAATCTGTCACCCTCCCAAACCTATGCCGACAGATACTAGTATTTACCAGTCGAACCAACATCACGTTTACTGCACAATACTTCCGCAGAAATTACAACTGCGTGGCAGATCATCTCTCCCGCAGACAACTCATTCCCGAATGGCACCTCATCAACACCGCAACCACCCCCCTGTTTCAAAGATGGGGTGTTCCCGAGGTGGATTTTTTCGCAAGCGAAACAGCACATGTCATTGCAACGTATGTGTCACGAGACGTTACAGACAGTGGCGCGCTGTTTCACGACGCCTTCAGCCGAGTGTAGGACTTTAGATTGGCGTGGATATTTCCCCCACCAAACATCCTTTCACGAGTCCTAGCGCACCTGAACTCAGCAAGAGGAAAGTACTCACTAGTGGCACCAAGCTGGAAACAATGCTTATACAATGCCTCACCTACATACGACACTAGTTGGTATGGAGACCAACGGTCCACCTCCAAGGACCCGGGACCTGTCCCTTTAACTATGGATAATTTCGGGTGGGGTGGAAATAACATCAAATTGAATGGTGGAAGAAAGGGCACTTCTTACTTCCAGATGGCGGCCTTCGACTCTAAAAATAAACCAGCTTGGAACAAATGGAAGACAATGACATGGGTAACATGAACCTAATGGATCATAATAGCCCTTAACCAATGGAATTGGCCAGATACCTAGGCTACATGCACAACATGGAGGGTTTGTCGTACATAACCATCCTGGTGCATAAGTCAGCCATAGCCACATTTTGCAAACCGATTATCATTGTAGATATCAGCATCAACGTGGTAGTACAACACAATATGTTACAGGAAATTTCGGTTATGATAACTGAAAATATGAAACCCATCAAACCACCGGTTTGGGATCCAGGACGAGTGGTAGATCATCTTAGGAAAACAACACCGGTGGAGTACAACCTATTCGAAACCTCTCGCAGGACAGCCACCTACTCGGCTGCTTCTCGCATCGGGACGAAGGGTTCATGACCTCACACTACTCAGTAATAGTAGACAATGGATTAGTGGAAAAAAGTGGCCACAAATTGTATGGCCAATGTTTGGCTCAAATACAGATACCGCCAAGCATCGTCAATCGGAATGGAAGCTAAGCGCTTCCACGTGTCAAAACATCGACCCAGTATTCTGGTTACGGAAACTCGTCTGCATGTCAAACCCAGGGGTCGAAATGGACCGGAACGCACCGGAGCGCCGTTCCGGTTCGTGAAATCTGTAAAGTTATCGCCCCGTCTCGTGGACAAAATAATTTGACCGTCCGAGCTAGATATGCCATATAATAAAAAAAAAAAAAAAAAAAATCTAGCACACTTATGTTTATAAAATACACATAAAATTTGATAACCATGTTAATTTTCGAGCGCTCCGGTTTGTAATCTTTTCCATTTCGAGCGCTGGTCAAACCTAAAAGAGAGGGGAAGGTCGGTATATTTCGGAATTATTTATATCTTCAAGAGGATCACCAAAACCAACCACCAGGACAGTTATAGGGAATTGGATATGGTCAGTACTGTTGGAAGCAGGGGTACAAGAACCACCAGGTAGTGTCCGCTCAGTAGTGGCTTCCTTAAACTGTAAATATACCCAATAGATGATATTTTAAAGAGAGGTAACTGGCGTAGTGAGTCGACATTTCACGACAACTACCAGAGAACGATGGATACACCACCATCAGAAGGGGAAAAGAACCCATTAACTTCTCTATTCAACATATACATGGAAAGTCACGATGGTCTATACCTCGTCAATGAATCATTGTCACATACAGGAATTTGGCATACCCAACACCAGGTGATAACAAACAGATATCTCAAGGACTTCAAAGTCAAATTCGAATAATGAAAGGAGTTTTACCTACCAATAAAACTCTTATTATTCATGTTGACTTTGAAGTCCAGGTAACTTCTACCTGGTTCCTTGAGTCATATCATAATGAACAAAGTGATGCCAAACTTTATACATAAAAAACAGACGCGCGGGTATGACCAGTAAATGAAAACGGAGAAATGACCAACGACAAGAAAAAGAAAAATAAATTAGTAGAATATATCCTCACGCGAAGAAGAAAGAGCAAACCCTATCTCAAGGACTTCAAAGTCAACATGAATAATAAGAGTTTTATTGGTAGGTAAAACTCCTTTCATTTTGTCCAAATTCAAAAATTCGTTGAAGAAAATAATTAATTATATCTAAGCCCCACGCATCAGATTCCATAGCAAGCAGTACAATTAATTATTACATACCGTGTGTATACTGCGAAAAAGCATTAAGTCAAAAATACTAGTTTTAAGATAATCGAGTTTGAAAGTTTGCGTGGTCTTAACTTTTTTTATATATACATATAAAAGGTCATAATATAGTTATCGATTTCAAATTACAGATCGTTTTATTGGCTACAAATTTCTTAATGTGTTACTAAAAAATAAGCGCAGATTTGCTACTTTTTGGAAAAATATATGAAGGTAGTACTTGACTTAGTGCATTTTCGATAACAAATTAAAGTACAAAAAGAGAAAACACAGTAATATGGCGACTGTCATAATTATATTTTTCATACAATTTTGCAATATTTAAAATGGTTTCATAAACATATTTTATCAAAATAAATGTATAAAAATTAGAAAAAAAACACCCAAAAAAAGTTGGAGTTTTAACATTGTGTGATCCGGGTAAATGGACCTTTCAGTAATAAAATTTTTATATTTAAATTACCTACTTATTTTATTATAAATAATAAACTGTTTACATTTTCATATTTGCAAAAATACAATCACGGATAACGCACGTGTTTTTGTGCTCTTACCTGAGGCCACATTACGTTATGCGAGACTCTGTTGACTGAATCTTCCAAACGGATGCGGTTGTTTTTGTTCGGGATATTTTGACGGGGTACTTAGTGAAAATCGAAAAATGGGAATTTTTCGCGTAATTTACATGGAAAAACAACACAAAGCACATGAAAAATCATGTAATTAAATTACTCAAAGCTGTGCATTTAAAAAATTTGGAAAAAAAATGTTTGATGTTAAAACTTGACGGCCATTCAAAATCAAATTTATAGCTTAATGTAAGAAAAAATATATGTAATTGTATGCACCTAACAAAACAATATTAAGTTAAATTTAATGGTTCAAGTATCAAGTCACTAAATTTAAAAAAATAATATCTCTCAAGATATAATCTCGAAATCAAAAAAAGCACGTGCACAAACGTAAACCAATAATAGACAAATTGATGACCTAATAAAAAGTTAAAAAAGTGTGTTGGGTGGTTCGACTTAACGTTCATCAAATATTTCATATCAAATATCTCACGCACTATATGAGAAAAAAATAAAAAAAGTATGCAGAATTGCGCATTACCTATGCGACAAGAGATTTCACTAAAAAAATATTTTTAAACCCACGCAGTCAGGTTTTGCATACAAACTTAAAAATTAAATAGCGCGCTGAATACAGATGAAAAGGCAAAAAAGAATCGTGCACTAACGTTCACTACCAACGCACTAGTGTTGACAATTTAAATTTTGAAAAAAATCTAAGTTTAGTGACACAAGTATCCAGCATTTAGCTGGGTAACCCAAATTGAAATGCGAATAACCCCCTTAATGTGCGTGTACAAACGAAAGAAACGCGTGCACAAACGTGCACTAACGATGAACAAACGAATGCACACAAAAAAAGTTGAAATTTCAACATTGGGTGACCCAACGTTTAGCTGGAACACCCAATTTGAAATTGGAATTTTTCGGTTATTATAGGTGCACAAACGAAAAAAAATCGTGCACAAACGTGCACTAACGATGCACAAACAAATGCACCCAAAAAAAGTTGAGTTTTAACATTGGGTGATCCAGGTAAATGGACCTATAGTTTGTTTAGTTAGCGCTTAAATCCGCTAAAGCACATTTATTCAAAATAAGTATTAGTAATATTAAAAATATAAAATAATTTAACTCGCGATTGTTATTTATCTGTTATTTATACATAAGTCGGTGTTTTAAATATTGAAGTATTTTAAAATGTCTAGTTTTACGGGTTAAATTATAAATTGTTATGGAACATATTATACACAACAACGGATATTTTCAAAGATGATAGGTAATATATTTTGAGCGTCGGTATGTTACGTTATAAATGTTTAGGAAAATACATAATTCAAACTAATTGCTTATTTTTATAAACTAATTATACCAAACTCATCAGCCTTTTGAAATTTCATTGATTTAGTGTATATATTTAATATTATGTAGTGTATATATAGTATATATTCAGTGTATAAGTAGCCACTGTCGAAAACTACACAATCAAGACTCGCAACTGGACAGAATCTGACATTCGAATGACGTTTTCAAAATGGCGTCCATATGGTAGTTTGTAATTTAATTTTTGACCGTTATTTAGATAAGTTTGTCGGACTGTAACTCTTATATGCCGCGGATTCAAAATTATAGTAGTGTACCTACTATAATAATTATAGTACGGTCAATCTTTCTACGTATCTACTCCAGGACCCAGTGGCGAAGGGTGACTTTTGGAAAGAGGTAGGCTGTGGAGTAACCACGCTTGTCAGATATATTTACGGGAAATAAGAAGATAACCCAATATTACTACTGATGAATATGTACACTAAATCTATGAAATTTCAAAAGCTCAATTTGTTTGTGATAATTAGTTTTTCTAAATAAGCAATTAGTTTGACTTATGTTTTTTTCCTAAACATTTATAAACGTAACATACGCTCAAATTATATTACCTATCATCTTTGAAAATATCCGTTTGTGTGTATATTAATTATGTTCCATTACAATTTATAATTTAATCCGTAAAACGTTTTAAAATACTTCTATATTAAAAACACAGACGTAGGAACAATATCATAAATATACATCTCGCGTTCCGAAAAATTGATAAAAAGTAAAAGTATAAGTCAAATAAAAATTGCCGTTTTCGATCGTTCTAAGGAGTTTATTTGTTCACTCCCAAGTCCCAAATAACAGACGACGACCAGCAACCAGCATACCGAGCGAAGAAAGAGAATGCATCTTCTTCGCTCTGACGGGAGATTGCAATAACTATATGGGTTACAATGATGAATCTCATATTGATTTAGTTTCCTTGTGCAATCAGGTGCTACTTATTATGAATGGGATAGTGTGAATAAAAACGATTAAAACCAAATAAGTTTTCGATTTTCTTTATTAATATGTACCTGTATACAATATATTACATATTGTCACTAAATACAGTTTTTAACTAAGCTATCGTCATAATCAGCAGGTACCTTCCACCTTCAAACTGCTAAAAATGTTGGGTTCATTCCTTCAAAAGAAAAACTTCCGTCGGCTGACATTTTATTTAGACAGAACCAATTCCAATCTCGTTGGACATAACTATTATTACCATAACAAGGCAAAAGTTAAATAATTAAGAGGATAATGCACAGAACATTAAAATAAATAACACCAATTTACAGGCTTAAACGAAAATACGATGAAAGTTGTACAAGTGTTGAGTTATTAGTGACGTCACATGTATTACAATTTAATTAAGGAGATGTCTTTACCTACCAGCGCATCTATTCTATATACAAGACTGATATCGGTAACTATCGAGGGTAGTTTTCCATTTTTTGTATCGAAGTATTAGCATGTATTGTAACATTTACAAGAAGTTAGTTGTAATTGTTACAATAAGTGCTATGTTTTAACAGTACCTCTCTATGTTAAATTTTATAGTGAGATAGACAGTTTTACTGTTTAGACGGCTAACTTATAATTGTAACAATACGTGCAAATACTTATAATAAATGAAAAACTACTCTCGATAGCAATCTAGTGTACAGAATATATGTAAAAAGGCACCTAGCGCAAAAATACGAAGCTTTGACAGATTTATATTTTTATAAAAATCGATGTTTTTTTAAATAAATATAAAAAATATTAAAACAATTAATTAGTAAAAACCTCTTACGAACATCATAGAAAACTTAATAAACTAATACCTAAATAATTTTTTTTTCGACCATGTCCGATCCTAATAGGATCATAATATGGGCCCCTACAGAGTAGAGGTTTGTAACAACAGATTTTTGTTTTTTACGAGAAATGGATGTCAGCCACTTGCTCAACCTATTAGGTCCATACCCTGACTCACACACAAATTGAAAACAATATGTGTACCTGCCAGACTCAGGATTCGAACCTGAGACCCACGGCGTGATAGTCCAACACTTAAGCCACGCGGCCACCGTGGGTGTCAAATAATATGAACATGAAAACTATGAACCTAAGTAATTATAAGATGGGGACCTTTGACAAATTCACATGTTATAACATTTTTTTTAATTGTAAGTTTATCTTTGACTTTAATGTTTTCAGATAGATAGGTACTTACATAATTACTAATTATTATAGTTAAAATTGTGAATTATCAAAAAAATGTATATCGCCTTAAACCCTGCGATACCAAAACATAACAAAATATACTTGATCAAAAAATACTCATCTATCTATAAAATATATGCATGAGAAATTGCAATTATCATATTGAAATGGCTTTTTATAGAATGAGTCCTTTTGCAATTTCATGCTACCAGATTTTATGCACGAGTAATTATAATTTAGTAGCTTTTCACCACATTGTCTCACCACGAGTCTTTTTCTGTATTTTCATGCTACTAAACGTTATATATGAGTAATTACATTTATCACATTATAACTTTTCACTAGTATGAGTGAATTTGTGTCTTTTCATGCTACCAGACGTCGTGCATGAGTAATTGCATGTGTCACATTTAAATGGTTTTTCACCAGAATGAGTCATTTTATGTGTTTTCATTCCCCCGGACGTCGTGCACGAGTAATTGCAGTTATCACAGTTAAATGGCTTTTCACCAGAATGAGTCATTTTGTGAATTTTAATGTCACTTGAGTATCTGCATGAGTAGTTGCACTTATCACATTTAAATGGTTTTTCACCAGAATGAGTCATTTCGTGTCTATTCATGCCACTAGACGTCCTGAATGAGTAATTGCAATTGTTACATTTAAATGGTTTTTCACCAGAATGAGTCATTTTATGTGTTTTCATGCTGCTAGACGTCGTGCATGAGTAATTGCATTTGTCACATTTAAATGGTTTTTCACCAGAATGAGTCATTTTGTGTGTTTTCATGTAACTTGATTGTTTGCATGAGTATTTGCACCTATCACATTTGAATGGCTTCTCACCAGAATGAGTCATTTTGTGTATTTTCATGATACCTGATTTTCTGCATGAGTAATTGCATTTATCACAGTTAAATGACTTTTCGCCAGAATGAGTTATTTTGAATGACTTCATGACGTGACCAGGACGAAATCTTGAAAAATGACCATCGTCACATTTGACCAGCCTTGCAACGGAATCGGTCTTTTTCGCAAATGTGGTTGTGTGGATCGCTTTGTGAAGCAACATTAGGTCGAACGATGAAAAAAAATCAAAACAGATACTGCACACAAAATTTTCTTTATAAAACGATTTTTTTTCCAGTTGTATAACAGCCACTAATAATTCTGTGTTTACCATATTCGATTGAAAAATATCACGTTTATTATTGCCACAGGCGAAATCTTTGTACCTTTTAATATATTCCCCTAGTTCTTTCTTTATGTTTTGTTCTTCAATGTGTAGGTATTCGCTAGACGCTTGTGCTTCAGTCACGTCCCAGAACGATACGAGACTTGCAACATTGGCCGGTACAGTGCTTCTAGCGATTATCTAAAAAAAACATTTAAAAGTATTAAAAAATTATGAGATTTTTAAATAACCGGTCCTTATAACCATTATGTACCATGTCAGTCGTAGCGATTCTAATCATGCACAAAACTCTTTCATTCAGCGCTCTTGTTTAAATTATAACAATATGTATTTCTCTACCGTTGATCCATTAAATAATTCACCTGTTTCGTTTAAACGCGCTATCTCCAAGATTTTATATAAATATATATACTTATATATTTAAAAAATTTGTTACTTTTTTGTCTTTTCATTAGTCTTTTTCACTTTTGTTGAGTAATTTCTTTATATTTATGTTATTCTTACTTTCAATCGTGTTAGGCTTAGCAATATTTTATTTTATATATGGAAACTTTGCTGGTTGTCAAAACTTGTCATTATTTTATTGAAAATATATTTTTGTAAATAAAAATGTAACTGATTGTTTCCACACAGAAGAACCACCGACATTAAATGAGGTAAAAGGTGCCATGTCAAGGTTAAAAACAAACAAATCGCCTGGAATAGATTACCTACAGAGTGAATTAATAAAATGTGGGGGAGAAAGCCTGGTCAAACATTTGCATAGACTAATCCACCAAGTATGGACTTCAGAAAAGATGCCAGAGGAGTGAAAGGATGGGCTGATATGTCCCCTGCACAAGAAAGGAGACCAACTAGAATGTAGTAACTACAGAGGGGTGACACTCCTTAACTCTGCATATAAACTGTTATCGATTCTGATATTCCAGCGACTGGAACCAATTGTAGAAGGAATACTCGGGCACTACCAAGGAGGCTTTCAACGAGGGAGATCATTCATGTGTTACTCAAATATTCACTCTAAGGCAGATTCTAGAAAAGACCACTGAATTCAATATTAACACGTATTACCTGTTCATCGATTTTAAGGCAGCTTATGATAGCATTAATCGATATTGGTTATACGAAGCAATGCGAGAATTTGAAATTCAGACGAAAATAATTAAACTTGTAGAGATGACAATGACACTAGTACAATGCCGGGTGAAGTTTCAAGCGGAAATATCCGAGCCATTTATATCAATGAATGGCCTTAGGCAAGGTGACGCTCTGGCATGCCTTATTTTCAATATTGTACTAGAAAAGGCGATACGGGATGCAATTATTGACGCCCGTGGCAGCAGCACGATATTTACTAAGCCTGTGCAGCTGCTGGCGTATGCCGATGATATTATCGACATCATTGCCATATCAGAATTGGCACTGAAAAAGGCATTCACAGCAATAGAAGCCTCTGCCAAAAGAATGGGTTTACAAATAAACGAAACAAAAACTAAATACATGCCTGTCTATGTCACACCACGAGAAGTCGCACCAAAGTTAGATATTGGTGCATACAAGTTTGATACGCTCGACAGTTTCATATACCTTAGATCTCTTGTAACTCGACATAATAATATTACGGAAGAAATCAACAAGAGAATCCTGTCTGCGAATAAATGCTACTTTGGCCTGTTAAGACATTTTAAATCCCGCATACTATCTCGCCGAACTAAAAGCACTCTTTACAAGACACTTGTAAAGCCAGTGCTTACCTACGCATCAGAAACCTGGACATTAACTCTGCGAAATGAACGAGCCCTTAACATCTTTGAAAGAAAAATTCTCCGCCGTATATATGGACCGATCAGGGATGGCACCAAATCGGAGGAGAAGATATAATGCTGGGCTCTACGGGCTGTACGAAAATTGCAGCGCAGTTCAATCAATTAAGATTGAGAGACTGCGACGGCTAGGTCATGTGCACCGTATGGATGACAATGAACTGGCAAAGAGAATGATGTCCAGTAATCCAATAAGACGTAGAAGAAGAGGGAGGCTAAAAATTCGCTGGTTGGATGGAGCTGCCAGTGACTGCCGTATTCTGGGGGTACCAAATTGGAAAGCGGCCACACTGGATAGGGACAGGTGGAGGGAGCTGTTGAAGGAGGCCAGGACCCACACCGGGTTGTCGCGCCCCTGATGATGATGATGATGATGCTTGTTTCCTTAATGAATTAAAAAAAATAGTAAAAGATCCAGACGGAAACATTATGCCTAGACACGGCTAACGTCAAATACTGTCGGGGAGATGATATCGGTAAGTTAAGACCCAACCATACACCAATGGTAAATGCACATTGGTCATTCATTATAATATAACATTAAAATATTACGAGGTAAAGAAGCAAAACACACCAGTGATGACGTATCAGACTTATAAAACAGTTTAGCCGTCTCTATTCACCTACTGCGCGGAGCAGCGCCATCTTAATCAATAAAAATGCTGTGACAAGTGAACAACACAAGAACTCTATAGAATTTCTCAAATATAATCATTCGACTGTCTGACCTGCCGAGCAGTATTTTATTGGGAAACAATGAAAAAGTAGTATTAAAAATTTTAAAAATAGTAATGTGTTTTTGAGATTCTATCATTCACCATGTTTCTAGACGAAGGCATATCTTTTATTCTTTGAATATATTTTTCCTTGTTTTCACATTTTTCAAAAAGGTCGTGGGAGCATTTTAACGACGCTTCTTTTATAGATTTCCCATAACTGAACGGTTTTCCATTATCACTGTCTGTCAGAATTACTACTACCAGCTCCACCAAGTGTTTGTTTCTTATTTGGTTCAGGCATTTTTGTTGGTATCAATTAAATTGTTTGTTACTGTATTACTTAGCTTGGTTCTTAACACAGAAAATGACAAGAATTGATGCGATCAGATGAGGCATTCTCTCGCTACAGTGATCTCAAGCATTGTAAATCGATCAAAATCAGAAGTTCGCGGAGCGGCTTCCTCCGCCGCCTGAGGAGGTGAGTGCGATAATGTTATGTGTCATGCATAAAGCATTAAGAGCGATATGTTTTATTGGATATTTGCCTAATATTTTTATACAGTACGATCTGTCATTTATGCACGAGTTTCGTCGGTTCTGTTTGCGCATCGATTGGTAAATACCATTTGTAAAAATTATAATACAAACTGTAGAAAATACGCAGCTATGTCGTCATTAATTTTTAATCGTATATTTTAGTACTTATATTTATTTGTATCACTTTTTAGTATCTTTTTTATTATTATATTAAGTAATATTTTTTTCTCTTTAAAACAGTCGCGTGCCATCACTGCTATAAAAAAATGATTAGTCAGCAGTGGGAGTCGCAGGAGAGGTAAGACCACTTGTTGCCGGAAGTTTCCGATTGCTTAGGCTTGTACTTGAGTCGGCGTTGCGCGGAGTGATCGATCGATTAAAACCGACTGTGGTACTGGGTGGTGTAAAATGGTACATAATCTACGTTTTTACTTCAATTTTTGGAGTCCCGAACATACTTAAATTTAAATCAAGCACAATCTTAAAAGGCTTGAATAATCATAATCATTAATAGATACTTACATAATTTTATAAAACGCGTTTCGTATCAGAAACTGTGCTTTTTCAGATTCCAACATGTACAAATTAATAATTGTAATGTCATTTAAATTGTCACTTTCTATAAACAATCACAATCACAATAATTATTATAAAGTACTAAAAAACTATTAAAATGTGAAATAAGCACACTGGTGTACGTATGAATTTTATCAAGAAATAAAATTGTATTGGATAGCTTATTATTTATAAAATAGAAATAGTTCCATGTTTAGTATTTATTCAGAGTTCACAGCGATTAACTAAAAAATAACAGAGAATACTTCAAACGGTACCTTGACTAAAATAGATTAACAAGATAAGACTTAAAGATTAAAACCACACTTAACACTAGAAACGAATTTTGATAGTGTAAAGTGCTTAGTTTCAAAATAGAGAGCCCGTATGATCAAAAGAGTCAGACCTAATCATACTATGCTGACTAGCCATAAGAATGAGATAAAAATTACGGAGTTAACATAATATATTATGGTTAAATCCCATTCCGTCTACACAGCGCTTGCGGCGTCCAGTCAATGGGCAGCGCCATCTGTGGGTCTCTTGTCGCCGGTACAGATAGACTTTACTACGAAAATATAATCCGAAAACACGACACGATTTTCACTTATTTTATTTCGCGAACCGATTATAAACGATTGCTTTAGTTGATTTCGAAAAATGGATCTGACAATTATTGGCGTCCTCCAAGGTAGTGCAATTTAATATATCAGGATTATTTCCGGTAAAACTTTGTGGAGTCACTGGTTTATGCTGATAAAACCAATGGAAGCCAATATTGTTCTAGCAGTGCTCGAATAAATGACATCCAGATTGGATGACCATAATTTTCTTCGTTGAGAACAACTGCGGTGACCATATAAATTTTAATACCATGTAAATATCGATGTTTCGTATATAAAAAAAATGTTTAAAAGTTGTGTTATTAGTGAACCTGTAAATGAACGTACCTGGTCTACTGGGCTGTATTGTCGATCGGAGGAGCCGGGTTGAGGATTCTCATTATTGATTTGGCGAATTGCATCGTCAACAAATTCTTGTTTGATTATGACACCCTCATTGTCATTCTCCGATCTTATATTGATCAGGCAATCTTCACACTCCTGAAAATAACAACATGATTAATAATATTATGTAACAGCATCACCATTATGATCAGACAGAGTCAATCCATTTCTGGATAAGACCTGCCACAGCTGCTTTCAGTGGCAACCAATGTACGACTGCATTTGTCAAGTGAATATATACTCACCAAAAGACATTCCAGCTAACTGCAGCACATTGCGTACTTTATTATGCCTTTTTATAAACATAATATAGCACATTGAGATCTATAGGGTTGCAACTGCAAATCACATGATCTTGAGTAATTGGCACAGCGAGGCATGGAGAAGTGTATGTTGAGCATAACGCGAAAGGACCGTAAGAGAAACGAATGAGTTAGGAAGCAGACAGGAGTACGCGATGTAATAGACGTTGCCAAATAGCTGGAATGGAGATGGGCGGGGTACATTGCTCGCCGTCATCAAGTGGTACCTAAGGGGCACGAAACGGCCACAGGGTCGCCCTAAAAGCCGCTGGATTGACGAATTGGTAAAGTTCGGTGAAAATACGTGACAGCGAATGACACAGGATCGAGAGAGTTGGAAGAAGGTTGGCGAGGCCTTCATCCAGCAGTGGATGATGATGATTATCAAATGTACTAGTGGGTGATCAATCCATTCTCACGATTCGACGGTACACACCTGACATTAACAGAGGAGGGCATTTGAATAGATCTAAAAAACGATCCTGAGCACAAAGCCTCATTTTCTGAGCTAGAGTTGTCAGCATTTTGGATATCGTTATGGCGTCAATATCCTGAATTGGCTACAACAGCAATTAAATCTCTGTTGCCGTTTGAATCATCGTATCTTTACAAATTTGTTTATTCAGCACTCGAGAGAGAGCGATTACAAATGGTAGATGTGGAGTTACGTGTTTGTTTATCTAATTTAGAGCCGCGTTTTACAGAATTCTTTCTAAAAATCAATTGCATTCTTCTCAGTAATAAAATTATTACAACCTGGGTACATATATGTTCCTAAAATATTTTTTAAAAATGGATCTACTCACACTATGATTTTTTTTATTCATATTAATAAGGAACATTTCCTTTTTAAGGCATTTTGTGTGCCGCGGAACAAATCCCATTCACGAGTGTGCCGTGAAGTTAATACGTTTGGCAGATACTGCTATAGATACTCACAGCACCGGGATTTATTATGCAAAAATTTATTCGACCCACTTAATTAGACAGATTAATGAATGTCAATAATAATATACTAATAAAAATAACGGGCAGTCTTTTTCACAAATCTAGTATCCTAAAACAGGCCACCGAAGGACTGTAAAATCAAAACAATTGAGCATTATGTTAAATATAAATAAAACATAATATTCTTACAAAATACAATTTGTATCCAATGATATAATAATAACGGAGACTAATATAAATGATCGCATACAAGCACGATGTGAATTACACAATATTTACCTATTTAAAATATTAATGAAATATTGTATAGAGAGGTAAGTAGGTACCTACCTGATTTATTGGCTCGCTTTTTGAATATGAGCAGCCAGGTTGCGGATCACTGTCTTCGGAAAAATCTTCTTTGAAATCAACTTGGAGAGAATTAATCTCAGTTTTAATACCAGCAAGGCTGGTCACAGGGCTCTGAAAAACAAGACAGAAGGTATTTTATAATACGTATTTACACCTATATTATTATTTCTGTATGTGACCTATTATCATGATTCGATACTGTCTACTATTATTAATAAATGTGCAATAGTAAAGTTGTCTTCAAAATAATGAAAGTAGTAAACCAGTAGCCACAGACACGCAGAACCTATAGGTAGGTAGGTATCTATTCAAATGATCCTTGTGAAGTGTCAATACAACGATATATAATTTATTACGTCATGTATATATCGTGCCACTGTTTTATTTGCAATAGTAAGACACTACTTCAATGAAGAATAAACACAATCTTACAATGATTAATAAGTTTGGAAAACCTAACCTCAAGGGTGCAGTTGGCATCGGAAGCATTCTCTTGCTTTATACAAATCTTTGTAAGCGGATTGTTTGGATGGATTATTGGCACATCAAACCATTGCTGCACTTCTGCTTCAGATTCAAAATCAGCTAGTTCGCGTTTTACATCCATCTTAAGAAGTTTAATTGTGGCAAAATATCACAATTATTAATAATTGTGGATAAGAAGATTGACAGACGTGTCAATAGACAATTGACTAAAGGTGCGTTCCATTTAATGTATTCATCCGCGTGACCATAGACAATATAAGTAAAATAATAATCGAAAGCGTAGATAGTAGGTAAACCGGAAACCGTTTAAGATTTGACGTTTGGTTCACTGTTCCTGCGAAAATCAAACCATTCTCTGACCGTTAGAAATGGTTTGGTATGAAACTTCAGACCATCTGAACAGAAACCCAATTCATTGGATGGAAGCTTTCGCCTTAATAGGTACATAGATTATTTACCAACTTACCTACATTGCTCTCAATGAGTTGTTATGTTAATCTATCACACATATTATTATATCCAAACTTTATTTCGTCGCCTTTTAGTGCAACCTTCTCTCTGCACTATATGGTCAGAATATAGCGCTTGCGCTTGGCTGCATGGACGCGCAATTTTGGGCGTGGGTGCGGGGACCCAGCTAAATATAGGATAAGATCAGTTTGGAACGTTTGTTGTGAATTAAATTGTCAAAATGTTCTTGTTGGTATTAGATATAAAACAATGTAGGTAGTTATTTACTTGGTTCACATAATTGTCCAACGACCGGTGTCGTTCGCTTTGAAAACATTATTAGGTAGGTATCTAATCTACATAATGTAGGTACTCTTATTCCTCATCACCGCTCGCATAACATTAAAACCATAACCATATCTTCATATTCGTGTTCCTCGATGCCATGCGCCTTTGAGAGATTTACATGAAGACGAACGCAGCCATTTTTACAGCCAAATACCTACTCGCGCCGATGGAAGCATTGTTTGGTCACTAGCAGCCATTCTGATCCCCCCCTTTTTTCCTGAAACATCGGATGGACATAAGCTGTATCTTCTTCTTTTGGCAAGAAATCAATGCATTGAACAATTATAGTCCTGATTCTATCTGATGAAAACCTGCGACGTCAGGAGCGATAACATTATGACGGAGGGAATCCAAACCCGCCGACACCATGTAAACTCATCTCTCCTGAAGGCCGGAAGCCATCAGAAGACAGTGTTACAACCTTCCACTATAGTGAAGCCAGAAGCTTTGGCTTCCAACAGAAGCTGCAAGGTGTCACCTGCAAAGCAGTCACTAGATGGAGAACACGACAATGGCCACATACAATATGTAGGTAAATTTAGATACCTATTTAAACACATCGCGGATTTAAAATACTAACGGCATAAAAAACGTTACAAAAAAGTTAATAGCCTCCTGCAGTTTTTTTAATCATAATTTGAACATTATTTTATACTAAAATCATGGTTTAATTTAAATCGATTTTTGTTTTTATCAAATCAATGGTAAAAACAATTGAAAATCGTACAGCGCGTACTTAGCTTAATTCTGGACTCTAATGTCAATTATAATAAGAAAGTAAATTCGTTCACCCATAACTATTAATTTTTATTAGGAATCAAATTTAACTTTCTAAATTGTAATCCTTTTGATATAAAAATTATATCAGATAGCCAGACGTGTCATCTATATACGTACCTACCTAACGTAATTCTTATTTTGTCCAAATTCAAAAATTCGTTGAAGAAAATAATTAATTATATCTAAGCCCCACGCATCAGATTCCATAGCAAGCAATACAATTAATTATTACATACCGTGGGTATACTGCGAAAAAGCACTAAGTCAAAAATACTAGTTTTAAGATAATCGAGTTTGAAAGTTTGCGTGGTCTTAACTTTTTTTATATATACATATAAAAGGTCATAATATAGTTATCGATTTCAAATTACAGATCGTTTTATTGGCTACAAATTTCTTAATGATTTACTAAAAAATAAGTGCAGATTTGCTACTTTTTGGAAAAATATATGAAGGTAGTACTTGACTTAGTGCATTTTCTGCAACAAATTAAAGAACAAAAAGAGAAAACACAGTAATATGGCGACTGTCATATATTTTTCATACAATTTTGCAATATTTAAAATGGTTTCTTATAAACATATTTTATCAAATCTATAAAAATTAGAAAAAAACACCCAAAAAAAGTTGGAGTTTTAACATTGTGTGATCCGGGTAAATGGACCTTTCAGTAATAAAATTTTTATATTTAAATTACCTACTTATTTTATTATAAATAATAAACTGTTTACATTTTCATTTTTGCAAAAATACAATCACGGATAACGCACGTGTTTTTGTGCTCTTACCTGAGGCCACATTACGTTTAATGTTTCAATTATTTGTGTTTTATCTTCAGCTGAAATAGCGGTCAAAATTAAAAATTTCACGAGCGATCAACAAATTTGTGAAAATATTAACATATTAATTAAGTATCTAATTTTATTGTAAGTATATTTGGAAGCATATTAATATTTAACGAGACTAAATATCCAATTGGCGAATTTGAAGGCACATATTGAAAGTATATTAGTAGTAAGCTAAAGAACAATTTAGTTTTTAATTACTGTTCTTTTTTATTCACTTACTTTATCATTCTGTTCTTTAATACTAGGTAGGAAATGTTTTTTTCCTCTTGTCTCATTTTTAACTTCTTTTCCTCTGTCCTAATGTGATTTTAAATAAATGTATTACTGCTTGATTTAAATAATGGTCTCTGTGTCCATTTGTTATTGGATTTGGGACCATCACTTATTCATGTATTTTATAATATTCACCTTAATTGTGTAGTTAAATATATGTGATTGATTGACCTTGTGGGGATGATGAATAGGAACGAGGGTAGTGAAGTTGAAATGACAATAATCAGATAGAGTTGCGTGTGACAATGAAATTAACCACATAAAATTTATAAATCTCGTTATTAATTCAAGGTTACAAAAGTGACAGGTGCACAAATATACAGATAAACAATTATTAATACTGATTGATGAAATAAATGATTAAAGAATGCAATGTAAACAAATGCTGATAATGCGGATTCTTGGAATTTAACTGAGTAATCGATTCTAATGAACGTCTCAAGTGTCCTCCGTCTTAATTCCCTTCGCGTATTTATACCGCTGTTAACAATGAAAGGTGGCTTTGTTTTATTTGTAATATGGCACACAATAGCAGGGGCTTTAGATTATAGAAAAATATAGATAGAGCTATTGCAAGTGTTTGTCCCTCAAAACATGACGAACTTTTTCACGCACTTGCCTCGCCCCCTTCACGCTTACTCCGCGACCATTTCCTGGGTTATTTGAAAATATGTGTGAATGTGTACGTGTCGTAGTGTTGCCAGATATCGAATATTTATTCCAATGTTATAATTTTATAAGCGATGTTTTTATAAATTATATTATGGCAACACTGGCGTGTTGGCTATGCACTTGGTAAAACATTACTCACCAAAATCGGTTCATGCGGAGGGCTTGGCAGGAGCAGTGACCTACTGATGACCACATTTTGCGATTGTTCGGAACATGAATTTTTGAGGAAAAGTGTTACAATTATTGTATATCTCTTTAATCGATCGAAATCGATATCTATGATTTGAACAATTTTGCTTTCGCAATACAATGTATCATACTTTACTTTGTAGACTTACATGGCATTGTTTTATTAATTTGTAATAACAATAGCGTAAGGTTAAAACGATTTTTGTGGTCATGAAACCTACAGAGCATTATTTCTTAATTTGTAATGTAATTTCTTTATATTTATGTCATTCTTACTCTCTATCTTGTTAGGCTTAACTATATTATAACGTATACGTGGAAACTTTGGTGGTTGCAATAACTTTTCATTATTATATTTTAAATTTTTGTTAACAATAATATGTAACTGTTTGTTTCCTTAATAAATAAATCATAAAAAATTGATTTTAATTATAACAATGTGCAATATCGGATATCATACGGCTAGCTTTTGCGCATGTCATGTTAACATTGTAATTCTTTTGACACAGGTAACTATCGTAAGATCGCATTTCATACGATTAGATTTCTTTTGCTTAATTAAGCCATATACAAGTTTTACATGTTGAATTTATAGTAGGTACTTAAATAAGCTATGAGGGTTCAGAGACTGACCCCTGCAAAAATGTATACAATCTTTACATCTCAATTCGAATACTTAAATAAACTATGATCGGCTTAGAGTGTAACATAACATTAATAAAAGAAAAAAAAACAATAAAAAAACTACTACATACCTATACATTACAATAATAATATTTGTATTCCTCAACTAGATGTTCTGTTCGGGACAACCCTTGATTAATAATATTTGTATGAATAAATCCAAGGTGTTGTAAACATTACCTAAATATTTTTTTTCTACAGAGTATTGTTTATTATACCTTTAAAAATTCAAGCATTTCCTAAAATAATTGGTTGTTTTGTACATATGCTAGCTTAACATATTTTTTTTGGGTAAAAAATATATTAAAAAAGTGGGCAAAGTTGAATGATTTCACGTTATATCATGTTCGACAGTTTTGGTAGGAAACAAGACATACTTTTAATTTATTTTATAAATTCCAATACTCACAATGATTAATCGATTCATTCGATGAAAAAAAGTGTTGATTGAATTCAGCTTAATACAAAGGTGACAAAAACAGATTGCACTAAAAGGGTAGTCGTTCGAGCGAAACCCGACACAGCGACCGTTTAAACATTATAATATGCCCTACTCCCAGGCAGCTGGTCAAAAATGCATATAATCGTACTAACATACATAGATAAGGGGTTTCAACAGTATCAAGCATGTAATGTATTTTAAGCATAGGATGATGTGAACGTGCATATGAATATATATTAGATTTTCAGGTTATTCACCAACATGACTCATTTCATGTTTTCTAAGACCACCAAGTCGCGAGTAACTAAATGAGCATACCTTGCAATTATAAAGTTTTTCATGAGTATGTGTCACATAATGTTTCTTAAGATCACCGGGTTGCGAGCAACTATAAGGGCATACATTGCATTTATAAGGTTTTTTACCAGTATGCGTCAATTTATGTATATTAAGATTACCAGATGTCCTGCAACTATATGAACACACAATGCATTTAAAAGGTTTTTCACCAGTATGTGTCATTTTGTGTGTTTTCAGACTACTAGATGTCGAGCATATATATGAACATACATTGCATTTATAAGGTTTTTCACCAGTATGTGTCATTTTATGTGTTTTGAGATGACTGTGTCGTGAGCATCTATATGAACACACATCACATTTATAAGGTTTTTCACCAGTATGCGTCAATTTATGTAAATAAAGTCTTCTAGATGTCATGCATCTATATGAACATACACTGCATTTAAAAGGTTTTTCACCAGTATGTGTCATTTTGTGTATTTTCAGACTACCAGATGTTGAGCATATATATGAACATATGTTGCAATTAAAAGGTTTTTCACCAGTATGTGTCAATTTATGTGTTTTGAGATTACTAATTTGCGAGCATCTATATGAACATACACTGCATTTATAAGGTTTTTCGGTAGAATGTGTCATTTTATGTGTATTGAGATGACCAAGTTGCGAGCATCTAAATGAACATATATTGCATTTATAAGGTTTTTCACCAGTGTGTATCATTATATGTGTCTTAAGATGATTATGTCGCATGCTTCTATATGAACATATATTGCATTTATAAGGTTTTTCACTAGTATATATCATTTTATGTGCTTTGCGAAGTCTAAGTTGCGAGAATACATTGTCTTGACTTTGATCAGCGATCACGTCCGTGTGAACCGTTTTGTGACTTTTTAGAGCATTTTCACATCCAAAAACTGTGTTACAAATGCTGCAAATCAAATTGCGCGTGAAGTGTTTTACCCTTCCCAGAATAAGTCGAAGTTCTTTCGGAGTATTTAGTTTTGAGATTTCATCTTTAATATTTGGCTCATCTACCGTCACTTCAGAATACCGTATAATTCTATCTTGGATTAGATCAGCTGAGGATTGTTGACTCATATCTGTATCAAGGTGCCTTGTGAAAAAGCCTTTGGTAAAAACCTAGAAAAACCAAAATAATCGGACTCTATTATAAATTCTAAATTATTTTTAACACCATTCCACTTCCACTACATGTAACATCCAAAACCAGATAAATTATACACAGATGCAATAGTTGTGGTAAGATTCTAGATGCCTATATAAATTATTATAATTCGAATACAAAATTTCAGATTGAACCAAGTTATTGACTGATGTGAACAAAATAGATTTACACTGCAACCGTGCGTTGTTCATTTCTAATGTTTCGTATTATGCAAGATTGCATGCATGAATCAAAAAAGGTTCAGAAGCTTCTGAATTGTCACGCGACAATTAGAACATCCAATATTTGCGATTGCTCAATATAACGATAGAAACGTACCGTTGTTAAAAAAAAACAAGCTACACCGCGCAGTTTCATTTTGAGGTTAACCGATTTTCACAACCTGTCAAATAATTCCATGAAATGACAACATCGCGTCTCGCTTACACTTGAAAAATGAAATTGCCGAGACAGTTAGCACGTTTACGTGTAAACAGTTATTATCGCGATAGCTTAAAATACATATTAAGTACTGGTGCAAATAAATCCATGCACGTGTACAGGCGCTAATATTCTGTGACAGCGTATCATTGAAGAGTGTGCATAGTACCCGAAGATGCCGAAAGGCAAAACGTTAGCGACAAAAATACTTAATCAGAATTATTTATATTTATTTTTTTGAAGCATCCTCGATTCATACTATGGACAATATTTAAATATAACATATTACGGAATTTCAGATAAACAGAAAATTACTATACCCAGTGGAAACTTTTACAGTCGGTTTCAATATTTCATGAATTTGCAATATTATTATTAAATACCATTAATTTTTAAATACGCCCACTAGTTTTCACTGATCTTTTTTTGTATAGTCTAAGAGCCTGTCCACAAGCACTCGCGCGTGACGACTCTCACGCAACGCCTGCAAACGCCAGATTCTGGGCAATCGCGGCGTTTACAGCCATTACAAAATGAAATACGATCGCTTGGCGCTCGAACGCGAGACTTTCTATTGCTACTCCCTAATAAATTACGTCACCTAGGTTGAAAAGTGCCGAGAATAGGAATAGAAAGTAATCGCGAAACACAAAATATCATAGGAACCGACCATCACCATCGAGTTGTAGTGCTTTTTTCTACACTCGCGTTTCTTTTGTATGCCGATTCAATAATGAATTACATCACCTAATTGTTTCAAACGCGCAAACTACACCGCATCTGGATGGAAGACATTTCTGGTTCTCGAACGTAAATCGCGATGGGAATCGCGTCATGTGGACAGGCTCTAAGACAGAGATGGGTGAGGGATGCAATCATTTATCCACACTAAAAATACACGCCGCATGCAAGGAGAGCCAAGAATATCTTACTTACTTTAGATATGAATTTTTAACCACTGCACATAACTACATTCGTTAACAACGAACAGCTTTATATTTTATGGCAGGTGAAATATTATAAATAGGAACGACAACTGACTCGATTCGCATGAAATATCATAGGTAGTCTTTCTGTTTTCAAGATATCACAATGGAAACAAAGTTTTATTTTTACGAAAGGGTTAACTGTCAAACCGAACTGTGATACTGCGCAAACTTTTTGACATTAAATAATCAGTTTATAGTCCGGCAAATCATGAATATAATGAAGATCGAACAGCGATTCCGAATAGGTAATCTTTTACTTAAGCAACGAAGTTCGTTTTTGGCTAAACGGGTTTGTTAATAAGCAAAATTAGCGCATATGGAGTCTAATAGAAAAAACCGTACATGCCTGGCTTATGCAGTTTACATGCTGGTGGAATCATCGAACCTTATTTATTAAAATGAGACCGGAGCTCGCGTTATCCGTGATGCGAACAAGATGCGGTTTTAACAGGCTAAAACACATGTCGTACAACAAACACAAACATTAACTTATTGAAATCAAATTTGGCAGTTTATATGAACTTCTTAATTTGCCTCCCAAGTGTTGCGATTTGACAAATGAGGAATATTACCCGTCTCGCTAGATGAAGTCGCTGGTATACGATGATAAGCCATGCATAATTGACGCCTTAAAAAGTGGCCCAAAATAGACCGTCCGTCTCCGGTGGCCATACGCCACAAATCATTTTAAAATGTTAGGGGCCTTTCATCCAATATTTTCGAACGCAATTTTACGCCAGATGGCGAGCAAAACGTATAATTGCGTTCATGGAAATTTTGTACATAAGCATCTCGCCGATCCCGAACACCTAATGCCCCTCTACCATAAGTTTAGCGAACCGATTGCTAAATTCGGCAGAGTCAATTTTTGACAGATTGCAACTGACAGCTCGCGTTTGTTGATAATTGTTATAGGTACTTGTTTTCTTCCGTATTTCATTATGATTCAGTGAATTATTTTGATTATTGTCTAATGGTATTATCTATTTTACAATTGATCCTATAATTGGTGCTTTATTTTATTCAATCATGAATGCTTTATTTATAGGTAGGTACTAAACTTTGCTTTCGTAGATGAAGCTAATCTACAATGCCGCAAATTTCGTAAAAGCGGCGACGCTT